>NC_088115.1:11838465-12146542 GCF_036370855.1 Dromaius novaehollandiae | reverse complement strand
ATATGTTCCTGGATCATATTAAAATATACTTTCTTGATTTTTTTTCACATGTGGAAGAATGTCATCTGTCCTATTGCAGTTGTTAGTGGTGGTGCCTCTGCCAATGGCAGGTTCAAGTGCAAAGTTAAAAGAGAAAGCAAAGGCAGCTCTGAGGGTGTTCTCTACTGAGAATTCTGAGAGTAAACTCTTCATCGTCATAACGCACCAGCTTTTACGCTCTGGAAAGCTAGTATTACAGCCCATAAATGCAAACCCCCCCCTCCCCCCCCAAACCACAGAAGCCACACCTCTTGATATGTCCTTTAAGTTCAGTAATGAAAAATGGAACAATGGAAAAATAATCTGTAAAATGATATTTATATCTTGTTTCTTAACCTTGAAGTCACCTGTAATCCCCTCTTTAAAAACAAAAAAATACAATTTGTATTTGTATCCTAAAAACTGTAATTCTGAGAGCTACTGTGAAAGGTAGAGGTAAGCTGAGATCTATCACAAATGTCCCTGATGTCACAGTAGAAAGTTCTGACCTACAGCTCAGCCTTATGTCCTCAAACCCTAAAAAATATGGATACCGGTTCTTCAGAGACAGTCCTGTCTTTGGTTGTTTGCAGAGCTACATTTTCCTATGTCAAACTGGTTAAAATAACATAACCGCTATCATCAGACCGTTAGCTCAGTCTCTCTTTTCTAACAATAGCCAATAGAGGATGCCTAGGGAAAGTTAGGAACTTACAGCAATAATTCCTTTATGTAATTTCTCCGTGTCTGAATGGTGCGTTTTTTCAAGGAGATAGTCTCAGAGTGCTGATTTTTGACATAAGGACCTTGATTCAGAAAGGTAGGCTTTCCTTCTGAATAGTAGATACATGTTTTTCAAGCATTAATCTCTCTCAAGATTAAAGTCATTTGCTCCTTAATGACATTTTAGTACAAAAAAGTATTTTGTTTAGATGTCTCACACAAGTAGAACCTGCAACTCCTCAAGCAATGAATTCCAGTAACTTTTGGTGAACTGTAAACAAGGTTTGGAGCAACAGCCTGTTCAGATCGCTATGTCCATGACAGCTGAAGTATGTGCTGCTTTGTCTTTCCCAAGCTTTTATTCAGGCCATCTTCCATCTCCCCAGTGGTTTTCAGCTGTTTCATGTCTGGTATTAGGCATTCCCCCCAGTATTCACTCCTCTTAAACCCTGTTGTTCTGTCCTTTATTATGTTATTCCCTTCCCTGACTCTCTGGTCTTGCTTCTTCAGTACAACAAAAAAGCTTTTATTTATTGCAAAGCTTTTAAAGAAAATCCAACAAAACACAAAAACATCACCATTTCAGAAAGCGGGGTTAGCATAGCAGGCCTGGAGTAAGGGTTGAGACTTGTGGTCTGGAACTGGTGCTGGCATGTTTGCTGACCCAAAAAACAGTTCACTCTGTTCCTCAGTTTCCCCAACTACAAATAGTGTTACTTCTTTTAAAGAGCGCAGACTCTCTGATGTCTACTGATGGAAGAAGTGGCTGTTAAAGAATTGTTTGTAATTTTGCAAATTTAAAATTTATTAGGGCCCTTTGTAGCTTTACCTTTTCCTTTACCTGCTCTGGTACTGTACAGAACTCTGCCACTAATTTCCACTACCTACAGCACCTTTGAGCTATATGCATTTTCTAAAAGCATGTTTATTTCCCCGGTGCCTCCTGTTCATGGAGCAGCTACCAGTTCTGTTCTGTAGAGGTGCTTCCCCTCTGTTTTAATGCTTTTTTCTAGGCATGCTTCTATCATGAAGCCTCTGGGAGATAAAAAACTAGGGAGCCTGGGGAGGTATTAAAAGTTTATTTACAACTTGATGAATGTAAACGTGTTCTCTTACTGCTAATATTTGTGTATTCCGCCACCCTCTTTCTCCTATTGTTTAATTGCTTGTTTCTGCCCTTAAATCAGACAGTCGTTATTTCCTTTTATTCATAGCATAAATAGTGCTGCGTGCCTAAGCAGAGGAGTTACACAATAGAATAGAACAAATAGAAAATACAGTCCAACTTTGTAAGATGGCTGTTTCTGATAGCAATGAAACATTTTTATAAGCTGCCACGTCTGCTGAAGTGCTCTAAAGTTGTGTTAGTGTGTTGCCTGGTTCATTCAGCTTTGCAGGATGCCGTTATGCTATTGCTTTTCTGAAAGGGGCCACCCTTAGGGCATTGATCATGATGGTCATAGAAACGGTCTTCCAGTATTGCTCGTGCTTTGGTTTGCCAAACTGCATGGGATTATATATTAATCTATGAAAGGCTCAGAAGCATTTACTTAACAAGTTGAGTAAAGACTGACCATCAGTATTAATAAGCTGCTTCAAGGCTAAATTCAGATCTGGCAGTAGCGTCGGTCGGAGCCTCCTTCCATTGCTGACTGACGCATTGAGCGCAGGGAAGGCTCAGGCTGGGCTCGTCCCTCTCGTTCACGAAAAACCTAGCAATTATTCAAGCACATAGCCCGTTTACAGCTCCTGCCTGCCAAACAGCTATGGAGCCTTGCATACACAAGCTGTGTGATTTTTGGTCTTTCGGGACCAAGTTTTGAGTTGAACGTGGTGGGTGCTCAGCTGTGTCTTGCGTAGCTCTAAGGTCCTTGTACATGGCATGAAGAATCATGAGTTTAGCTGCTGTGAAGGGCGTAATCGGAATTTGATTTGACAGCATGTGTCGGAGTAAGTTCAATCCTGGCTGTCAGTGGGTGAGCGTCGTTCAACGCAGCACTTCTCTATATTTTTGTTTCCCTTTCTGCTAGCAAAATGAGACTTCAAAGTTAGCAGAGAAGATACTTCATTTTAATCCAGTTCAAATGAATCCTCAACATTTAGCAAAAGATTGTATGATCCAGAATCCTGGAGTCACTGGAAAGGTCTGTACAATGGAAATACCAATAATTAGCCCAAACAGGGAGAAACAGAAACTACTTTGAGCGAGCGTGGTGGGTTTCTCCGAAGCAGCCCTTCCCCGTTGCCTCATTTTCCTCTTCTACAGCTCACAGAGATGTAGTGAGAAATTTAATAATTCTCTGTGGTAAATTTAATAATTCTGTGGTAAATTTAATAATTTCCCGTGGTAAAATTAATAATTCCGTGGTAAATTTAATAATTCTCTGCCCCTTCCGTTTGCGTGACCGGGCACAGTTTGACGCGGCAGCGCCGCTCTCCGCGTACCCGGGCTGCGGCCGGGAGCCGTTACGGGCCGCCTCGCGCCAGCCTCAAAAGCGCCGGGGCGGCAGCGGGCGCCCTCGCGGAGGCAGCGCGGCGCGAGCGTTCAGCGCCGCTTCCCGCGCGCTGCGGCGCCTGCGCGCCCTCAGCACCGCCCGGGGCGGGGCGGGGCGGGAGCCGCTGTGGAGGTGGGTCGGGCTCCGGGGGGCCGGGCGCGGCTCGCGGGAGGCGGCTGGCGGCGCTGTGAGGCGGCGGCGGGCCCGTCCCGTCCCCCCGCTGCCCCCCGGGCGGAGGTTGTGCCTCGAAGCGGCCCGCCCTTGTGGTGAGGGACGCGGCGGGTAACGGGGTTTGCCTGCCTCCCCCTCGGGGGACCCTCGGCCCCGCGGGGTGCTGCCGGCTGGGCGCCTCCCGCCTCGGGGCTCCGGCGGGTCTGGTGCCCGGCTCCGTCCTTGGCCTGCCGGCCGCCGCGGGGCAGCGGCGTCGCGCCCGTTGGTCCTCTCCCTCGGCCCCTGCTTCCCCTTCCATTGCCCGTCTTCGTTCCCACCTTTGTGTCCCGAGCTGACGTAACCCGGGTCAGTTTTGCCGCTTCTTTTGCCATTCAGGGCAGCAGCGAGATGACTGCTGTGACCCAAAAGTCTGCTTTCTGTTTTTTTTTTAATTACTATTTTTTGGCCGCTGCTTGACATGACTGATGGCAGCAGCGTGAGCCAGCCCTCGGCAGATTCACTTTCCGAAATGGAAAGCTGTCTGGTTTAAAAACCTCTGACTCATCAAGGGAACAAACAATTCGATCACGTGCGAGGGCTCAGAAACGCCCAAATGCTGAAGGACCCGGGTGAGTCTGGGGAGGCCTCGGCGGGAGGCGCGACTGGGTCCTTCCAAACTGTCTCGTAGGTGATGGCTGCCGCCGTGGGGTACGCGCGCCTCGAGGAGGAGCAGCTCCCCGGCCAAGGGGGCACTGCGACCTGGAAGCCCAGGAAAGGTAAGCCTAAAATACTCGGGCAAGCAAAGAGGAAGCGAGTGATGAAGTTCATGCTCAAGGAAAGCTACTTAAAACTCTTTGGTTATGCATGAGAAATGGCTCGAGTTATGGTTTCTGTTTAGATATGGATTCCTAGGTACAAGAGTATTTAATCAATACTACAGAAAGTCCTGTCTGGGTAGACCAGAGCTGTGGCTTTTCAAAGTAACTCACTTAAGAAATACTAAGGGTTGAATGTGGTGAAATAGGGCTGCTGGGTCCCATGCGCAGTTTAAGGAGTTAAGTTCCAGCAGGAATCTGTGGGAGATCCTGCTTTGGGCGAGTGTTGGGATGCAGGCCCGTGTCTGATGGTCCCAAGCAGCTGAAACCTGAAGCGCTACGGTAGTGGTAGCAGGCCATAGGGTAGGCTTTGAATGAAATTGCATCTCTTAAGATTAGTTTTGTAGCCACAAGGTGCTGTCCTTTCATATACCAGGAAAAGTCATTGCATGTGAAGCATTTCATTGTTCCTGTTTAATTCCTGAGGCTCTCTGTTGGCTCTTGCTGTTATTTTTAGAATGTTTACCGAAGAATATTCCAAATATTGCTGATAGCGAGGCTCAAGAAAGTGAATTCTCTGATATATCTCACTATGAAAAAGATGTTAGTGGATCTTCAGTTGAATCTGCTCACTTCTGCTCTGATCTGGAAGACTGGGATGGTGAAGCATCCAGTGTGCCTGGGGCTGCAGTTTTTCCTGAGCTTCAAACTGCTGCTGAGTATGAGGTGGAGGATTGGGATAAAGAGCTGGAAGATTCTGAATTTAATCCTTATGGTAAGTACAAACTTACTTCGTTTGAGTTTTGGCTAGTACATGGTTGGAGGCAGATGCTTTGCAGGTGAATGGGTTTAAATAACTCCATGTTTTATTTTGGGAAGTGTGTAGGTTTTTTTTAAAAGGTTTACCTCATGAATTTGTATTGCATAATTTTATTTTCTTGTAAAATACAAGATTTAAAGGCAGTATTGTCTAGTTTACATGCAACTCCTTTTTTGCTTGAGCAATTGAATTCTTAAGGAGTGGGATGGTAAAAGGAAGGCTGTTTGTGTATGGAGTTTCTCTGGAGAGGCTAGGACTCTGTAGTGAATCTTTGTTATTCTGAAGCAGAAGAGACAGTTTCAGGGACTGCAGGAATGTAACATCTTTTGTGTAAAAAAGAAAACAAAAAAAAAACCAAAAAGAAAACCCAAAACCAAAAAAAGTCCTCCTTCACTCCAGAAAAATTCATCCAGATTATACAACTGTAATGTCCCTCTAGACATGGAGATCTTTGGAGGTGAATGGTACAAGTACTCAGTCTCTGTCCAGTGTGGTTTGTTGTTGTTGCTGTTGGATGTTTGTTTTTAAGCTTAATTCTGCAAATATTTGTGCATGTAACTGACTACATTCTCATCAGTCCCACGGACAAAGGTGGTAATGGCAGTTTCACCACCATCTTTACAATAGTATTAGTCCTTCTGCTCTTAAAAAGTTTAATAATGACTCTTGCTTTGAACTGAGTCTCTAAACCTTCTATTTGTCAGGCTGTATATTAGGATAAAACAAATGGACCGTGTTTAGCCAATAGTGAATGATAACCTGCTGAGTTTTTGTGGACGTAGAATGGTATCATTTCCCCTTTTCTCACTAGAATGCATCTCTTGGAATTAACACAAACAGCTCCTTGCGTAGGAAATATCAATTCTCAGTTTATTATCATTCTGCAGATGGCTGTAGTATTCGAGTTCCACAGGTTGGCAGTAGAAGGATCTGGGAAAGCTTTTGTGGTCTTCCTATAGAATCATTCTAATTTTAAAGTGAAAATACAGTGCTGACTTTTCATGCTGGGTAATCTGAGAAAAATGCTGTTTCCTTTTTGGTTGCTGTTTCCGTTCTGGATGTTTCCTTCCTTTTTGGGATATCCTTTTCATCCTTGTCATCTGCTCAAATTTATGTAATGTTTTAAAATTGCTAGTTTTGATTGAAACTATCACAAGTTTTCTTCTTTTCCTGTGTTTAATTAGTTCATCCTTCCTTACAGCTTATTCTCTTCAAGCCCTCATGAGTTTAGTGGGAGGAAGTTCTGATTACTGGGTTCAGGTGCTTATGAAGGATCCTGATTATGGTTATCTTAGTTGTTAACTGCTGCAAATCAAAAAAGTGCTTGGTCAGTCCTATTTTTTTATTTTATTTTTTATTTTTAATTGCTTTTGAGAATGCTTGCTCTGATGGCTTGTTCTGCAGTGCTATTGTAAAAATGGCAAGGTGCTATATTGTGTTGGGTCCTCTGCTGCCCCATAATCTGGGCTTTTCATTTGCTTAGTCTCCTCTGTATCAGCTGGCTAGAAATCTTTTGCTTCTCTAAAAGGACTTTGCCTTATTTTTGTGCTAGGTTTGTTAAATAACCAGTTTATTAGACTTCTAATAGGCTAGTTCTAGGCTAGTGGACATGTTGCTTAGAACTAGCATTTACAGGATCTATTCTTCCATTTCCATCTGGTTGACCCTGTCCTTGAAAGGTTTGGGGGCTCCTAATTGGGGATGTGGTTGCGGAGAATAAGTGTTGTGGCTTTGTGAGCCTCTTATACCTGCAGAGAATGTGGAAGAACTGCATGAATCGTAAGAGCTGGTGTTGGATGTTCTGGATCCAGGCATGTGACTGAGCTTTTGGGAAAACTGTTTTAAGCTGTCTCTGTGGCAAGAGCCTTCTTTAAAATGAATCTGTTGCCAAACTCAGCTTTCTGTTTGCTTTGTTTGTAGGGTCATTTCACTAGTGCTGGTAGATCAGATTGAAATTCTTGACTGGAAGATGCTGTAGAACTGCAAAATAACTTGCTACGCTACACCACTAGTTTTCTAAATACCTTCCATGGTTTAAATTTCTTTTTTGATCTTCTTTAGATGCTGGCGATCTCCACTGTGGAAGCTTTCAGGAAAATAATCTTTTGGCCTCATATTCATGGCGAGAGGATTCAGTGTACAACCCAGGGTGTCACCACGCAGCTTGTGTTGCTTTTACATCGCCAATTAGAATGACTGAGACTGGCCAGTTTGATGATGCTGAAGAATGAGGTTGCCCCTGGTCAGAACTAAATTTGGCCTCTGAGTTGGACTGTGTTCTTCACTGAATAAGTCATGTCAAGCGCTTTGGCTTGCTTGCAGAATTGTGTATGAGGTCAGAAGTGCTGCACCATCTCTGAAGTTTTTCTTAGGCTGTTCCTGAGGTGTATGTAAGCTGGCCATGCTTGACCTCTAGGAACCAGAGTGCAGGTGCTGGCTGTAAGGAGTCATTCGTTTCTGGACTGCTCTTTGTGTTATATAGCTCTACATTGTTGCTGATGGACTGCTTGGGAGGAAGTATTTGATTTCTAAACATCAGCTTGATTGCCAAGTGTAGCCAGTTTTATACAGGCTGACACACTGGGATCAGCATGTTAACTTGTAGTTTTCTTTCCTTTCCATTTGATGCTATCAGATTGGTTCAGATAGCTTTAAAAACTCTTCTTCCTTTCAACTCCTGTATTGTAATGCTATGTTGCAGTTTCTCACTCCCTATCTAATTCTGGTGTTTGACAAAATTAGCCATGACGCATACAGAATGAATTGTTTTATTTCTATTTTTTTATGCCTTTCAGTATGAATGAGTTCTAAGCATTTGATACACATTTTGCTCTTACACTTGTGGACATTAATGAGGATTGGATAGTTGGGCCTGCTGTACCTAGTAAGAATGCTGGGTGTTTAAGGCTCTGCCTTCCAGCAGAGCTTTCTGCACATCAGACTTTCTTGTATTTGGGTGTATTGCCCTCCAGTCTTACAGTTGTCTTTATGGCATCCTCATGTGATGTCAGACATGTAATGAGGAAGAAAATATCAGTGCTTATATAGTGTCTTGCAGTATATGATCTCAGCGTGTCCTGCAGAAAGTGTCATGAACCTTAATTCACTGCTGATATTTTTGTTGTGGTGGTGTTTGTGTTTTGATAAGTGAGGAAATGGCAACACAAAATATCTGCAAAATGCCTCTTAAGGGAACAGCTGGAACTAGAACACTATCCCCCTTGCCCTTGCTTTGGAGTTAAAGGAAATGTTCTCAAATGAAGTATGTAAGTGGATTGAGTGGCTGATGGCTTAGGTAATGTTTCATTAATAACTTTTCTTTCAAGAACTTTAAGATGTTGTGTTTTGACACTGTTGATACTGAAGCACAGTAGCCATGTTTGTTTATTCTCAGTCAAGGAGTTAACGTTTAGCATTGGAAGATTATTTGTTTTTTAATCATTCAGTACATGAGACTGAAATAATTTGAAATATTAGTTTGGAAGGAGGAAGTGAATGACACAGTAATATTTCCTTAATCTTTTCCTTGAGAGTAGAGGAGGACAAGAGCTTGGAAGAGTCTTTTCTGGTGCATTGCAGCTTCTGGTTAAATACTAGTCCCTAGCAAACAATCCAAGTAAAGGCTGGAAGCCTAGAGGTGAGGTTGCAGCGAAGACAATTTGTTCTTTTATTCCTGTGTGATGGAGTGCTCTAAGGAGTAATATTTCCATCAGAAGTTACTTCAGCATGCTTCCAGGACACATGCATATACAGCAAAAGCACACTCTAACTTTGTTCTTAGCCTTGCACAGCAGGAAAGTACTAGCTGTGCTCTCTGGCCTAGGAGGTGGGTTTTGTTCTATGCCTGACTGCTGCGTGTTAGAGACAGTTCACTGCTCCTTATGATGAGTGGAGGTCTGCATTTTAGTTAGGAGCTGCATTTGCCTCTGTGGAACAGAAGTAAGAATTGACTGTGCCAGACTCTTCAGGTTTGGATATATAGCAGCGTCTTTCTCTTTCTAGAAAACAGAAATGAAACTCAGAGTGTAACTAGGACTGACCACCAACTGATTAAAGTTGCTGCTCTGCATTTATAAATGCACTATAAATAAATATATATTGAGTACAGATTAGTTTTGAAGTAACAATGTGTACCACTAGATAATAAAAGTTCCTCTGAAAAAGCATTGTTTATTTTCTAAGCCCATTTATTACTTTCAAGGATGGCAGTGCTCAATGCTACCCTGCAGAGGGCAGCAAAAAATTGTCTACTCTGTAAGTGTGCTTTCATTTGGCAATAAACTTCACCAGAAAGTGTCAGATCCCTGGGCTGGATTTCTGACATTACAATAGCTATTTAGATCTGGGTTCTGCACAGCCCTGTTTTTCCCCAGTGAGCCTGATTCATGGCCCTGATTAGTTTCTCCTTTTTTATTTCACCCTCAAATTGTACTTACTGGACTGAAAAATTTCTCCCATGGCTGAGAAAAGAACATCAGTTGACTTTGGGCTTTATATATCTATATATATCTATATCTCTCTCTATATATATATTTTACTATGCTTGAGGGAGACATCCCATAGGATTTAATAAAGATGAAGCTAACAGAATTCTGTAGAAGCAAAGCTTCCTTCTTGAGAATTATGACTTAAAAGGATAACAAAAGAGTCCTTAAAAATGATTAGGTTGATTTCTTCCTGTATGGTTCCAGAATTCCATCAGTCCCACAGTCTCCAAGCCCTTTCTTATGTGCTGCATAAATGGAAGGCTCATCTCAAATCAAATTTGTTTTTTCAGCCTATACTTCTAATTGGAATCAGCCTCGTCTATCTGGACTGTTTTGTTATTTGAGGAGAAATGGTTGTGAATGGCTGCCTTGCCAAGCTGTTTGTGTGTTAAATGACTGTAAACTTAAAAGATCTGCGATTAGTTTTCAGTTTTCCTTTTAGGTTAAAACTGACCACAACCTCCCCGCAGCCGTGTGTGGGTGTGTTTTTTAAGATGTGAGGCTTTCACAACCGAGATGTGTTGCTCTCTTTAGGGATATGTTGGCAAATGTAACTTTGTTCATCTTGGCCCTGCTTGTTAGGGAAGGGGCTTAGTGTAAAGACTGATCTGAATACTATCAAACTTCAGTGGGATTAGAAAACCAGATGCAACCTTCTCAGAATGCTTCTCCCTGGACGGATTTGAAACCAAGCTCATGGTTTCTAATATTTCTGCACTACAGAGTGTTTCAAATTCCATTGGGAATCTTGCACCGAGTCTGTTTTGTGTTGACACAAGCATGTCATTCTAGGCAAGAATATCTTGCAATTAGAAACAACATAAGGTAGCATATGAACCAACAATTCAAGCAAAGAGAATCAACTCTTCATTCTGTTCAAATGAAAGAAGGGAAGAGAGTCCCAGTGCAGGACGAAGACTGTAAATATTCTGTGCATGCAAGAAACACATTGGCAGTATGTAAGTCGGTTTGAAAATGTATGAGAAGTGTTAAAGATTTCTCAGTTGTTTGCATACATCTGTAATGAGATTCCCCCTTCTGTACCTTCAGTATGAAATGCCATTCAAAAGGCAAAAGGCTCTACTGCAGGTTAATGTTTGGGTTTACATTGTGGGGGAGGCTTGGCTTAGAATGGTGTAGTACAGTGACCCAGAAGATGAGCAGAGCGCAAGTCAGAGTGTGCCCTTGCTTTCCTGTTATCTTCTGTTTCATTTCCCCTTTTTACAGATGGAGATAACGATAATAGCCTCTTTGTAAAGCACTTCAAATTCTGTGGACGAGAAGCTTTGTTTAAACAGTGAGGTGTTATTATTAAAGAGTTTTACATTTTCTTTGAACTGACCAGCAAAGAAACTAAAACTTGTTTTGGGTGCATCTGTTGTTTCCTTTGAGACCTACAGGGAATGATTTGCAGGAGGAAATAATTAAAGGAAATGTGTTCATATTTCCTGTTGATAAGGTACAGCATTTAATTCATTCATCAGATTGGGGTACCGGTTTCTTGCTCTTACATGACCACAATATCCAGCCCATTTTAGTGTTTTTTAAAAAAAGACCCTACTGCTTGGCTGTTGTGTTGTCCCTTCTTTAAACTAGTGTGCTTTGGCTCTTAAGCTGAGAAAACGCCTCCACTGAGTGGGACTATGTGAATAATTTCACAGACTGAAGGAAAAATGCTGATGGCAGCAGCCCATCCTGACCATCTGCTGCTTCCGAGGACTCCAATTTAGATCCCATTGTAGCAAGGTCGTTTTGTGAAGCGAGTGGGTAAGCTTCTGCAGGCGCAGGAAGGAAACCTGCGATTCTTGCCCTCTGTGGTCCTGTTATTGCAAACATACATGTCGGAGACTCGCGCGTTGGAGGATCAGATTGTGGTGGAGCTGTTAGTCCTGGCAGTTACCAGCTGTTCCTAGTGGAGTTTCCTAGTGTGGCAAAAGAAACTGTGTAACCCACTATAAAAAGCTGCAAAGCACACAGTCCAAATATTCGGGTTTAGTCATGAAAACAGCTTCCTTCCGGCATTTGGGACAGACCCTCAGCTGGCATAAACTGTTGCAGCTCATTACCCAAGCGGCAGGTCTGTCACATCTGCCCCTGTGCAGTACCGGGTGATACCTCTGAGCTACTGCTCACAGTTAGTGTTTCATTATTGCAGGAGATTTTAGCTCTTGATGTAATGGACTCTCTTTACAGTCATTGTAGCTCTGTTGACCTTCATGGAGCAAAAAAACCCACAAATGTGGCTCAGTGCCTGTATTTGTTTCTTTGGAGGTTGTTTTTTTTCCTCTTTGAGGATAGCTAATTTCAGGATGTGTAGCCAAATTCAGCCTAGGAAAGTTGATCTCTGTATAGTTTAGCAAGTCTTGATTCTTCGGCCTGAATTCAACCATTTTTGATCTGCCTACAGCTTCCGTATTTAGACCTGTAAAATCTTTTAATTACATGGTGCATGAATTTAAGACTGATTAGGTTGCACATATTCATTTGTGAAACTGGGGGCTCAATTGGCTGATTTATTTCCCTCAAGAGGAAATGCCAGTTAATTCTGCTCAGTCCTTTTTTAGCTATTGGTGCTTACTAATATTTAAATTGAGCAATACGTTTTATGGGAGACCTAGAGTACCACAGAACTTTGAGTTCTCACTATGCTGCTTTATAATTTTAATCAGTGTCAGTAATATGAGCTCTTGTTCTGACACTAAACGAGTTATTTAGTAGTTCTATCTCTGCCTCTGGAACTACTTCAGAGCCCTTACATTCTCACCAAGGAATTGTTCTTTCAGTTACTTAACACATGCTGGGAAATATATTGTCTTTTTTGACGATTCGATCACAGCAGAAGTAATATTTCATCTGTGTTTTTTGTCCAGACGCCTCCTTACTGGGTTGTAAATAAATGGGCAGTGTTATAATGTAGAGCTGGCTGCAGTTGGCTGGGAATTGTGTAACTCCGTCTGCTGCTCTGTATCTTACATGCTCAAATGCTTCTGGGAAAGTAAATAGGAGTGAGACAGTGATTAAGCAGGACCTGTACTCCGCAGCAGAGAGTGACACCTCCTTCTGTGCAACTGGAGTAATAACAGGGAAAAGTATTTTAGCTGAGCAGATCTGCACAATGCTTGTGACGCTAGTGTGGCTAGAATTGCCGTAGCAAAGCCAGAGGAATAGCTGATACTTCCAACAGAAGTATGGGCATCAAATCAAAATATCTTGGAGATTGTCCTAAGAAGTAATTTTTGGGAGGAACGGTAATAGACTGGAACGTTGTTCAGCGCTAGATCTCAGTTACTTTCTAGCCTGGGTAGGCAGCCACTGGAAGCCAATGCAATTACAAGCCTATTCGTATTGAGGTGTTCGGCATTAGTTAATACCGAGCTGGTAGTGGCTCAGATGGAACCTCTGCAGGGAGCTGGGGGCTGAACCGAATGGCCCCCAAAGTGGTCCTTTCTGTCAGGAGAGAAACACGCTAAGTGTTTTGTCTGCATTTGATATAGCCCTAAGAGGATAATGTTGCAAAACTTCAGAATAGCATCTGCTCCAGAACGGCACCTCTTGTGAACATAAAATATCTTTAGAGAAGGACTGCAAGGCAAGTTTGGGGTTTATGCTGTGCACACCTGTTAGCTGCTTCTGCTTGAAGCCAGAGGATTTTCTGCAGCTCCAGTTGCTTCATTTACTGCATTTTACTAGAGATACCAGGTCTCATATAAAAAACTGTATGATTTTTGAATACTAGTTCAGAATCCCTCTTAAAGCTCCCCAAGGGAAAAGGGGGAGCCTGCAAGGGGGAAAATAAACTAGTAGAGCTGCTATTTTAAACTTGTAACGGCTGTATG
This sequence comes from Dromaius novaehollandiae, assembly GCF_036370855.1. Taxonomy (NCBI): domain Eukaryota; kingdom Metazoa; phylum Chordata; class Aves; order Casuariiformes; family Dromaiidae; genus Dromaius; species Dromaius novaehollandiae. The sequence continues at coordinate 12,133,198 of NC_088115.1, read as the reverse complement.
TCAGAGGGATCGCTTTGGTCATGTAGCCTAACACCCCTGCCCGGGATACAGCCAAGCAATTCTTGTGTCAGAATAAATTCTTCTTCCACGTTGATATCATAGCGTTAATAAGCTCTTAGTTCATGGCCAAATTAAGGCTGTAAGTACCAGTTTAATAACTACATGTAAGAACATGAAATGTTGAACAAAATAGTAGCTGGAGTGTTGATCTGCTGTGATAAGCCCTTGTCCCTAGGTGGAAGCCAGAAGCAGTCTGGGAGGGGGACATGTTTGGTACTAGAGCCTGGTATCGAACCTGAAGAAGCACATGGAGTTGTTTGGCCCTCTCTCCTTAAGGAAGCCAATGTGAATGTTTGTCACAATACGGCAGCTTTCTGCAGGGGCATGGGGGCTGACCCAGAGAAGGGAAGAAGGGAGGCAATCCTTGATTCTCAAATTTGTCTGCTTTGTGCAGCCCCCAAGAAAGGGTCAGTAAATACGAGAAGAAGTTGCTTCCTTCTCCATAGTACAGGGCAACAACATTTAAGGGAAGCTTGCGAATTTTGCTTCAACTGTGGTTAGCTCATTATGTTGTCCACCTGAAGCTGGATGAGTGGTAATCTGAAATGAATGCACAAAAGTGGAGCCTGTAAACAGCCATCGTGCTAATGCAGAAGCCATCAGCATTTTCTTGTCTGTTGTTACTACTGGATTTGCTAGAATATGAAATTTCCCCTTGCTCTCAATGTAATGTTTTTCTCTACTTTCAGTTCTGTATTCTTCAAACAAGCCATTATTTTCCCAGGCTGAAACACCTTTTATCTTCTGATTTGGTGAGTTCTTGCTTTTCTGCATCGTTTGCACTTGATTTATCTGATTGAGCGTCTAACTCTGCAGCTTGTACTTTGCCAGAAGAGTCTGGTGTTCTCAGTGGGATGGGTCAGACATTATAAATAAAGCCATTAGAAACTGGCTAGAAACATAAAAGTTTCTCGGGCGGAGAAACTACATTTAGTTCTATCCTCTGTAGTCATGTTAGTGGGTGGGTTAGATTTAATTTGCTCTTTTATAGAGAAATGGTCAAACTGTTCTTCTGACAGATCTGGGATTTGGTTTGAGATCAGGCTTTTCTTATGTGGTCTCTGAAGTGCATTGCAGCCCTATAGGAATACTTGTGTGTCTGGTTCCTGTCTGCAGTTTTGGAGCATTCTGGCTTTAATGATGGTGTTTCTAATTATGTACAGAGGTAATTCTCAGACCAAAGAATGGGGAGTTTCCATCGTCTGTCCCATTAACTGCAGCCGGGTTTCTCTAGTGCAGGGTGGTGGGGGAATGCCTGCATAAAATGAGCACCTCGCACTGGCAGTGAGGGAGGCCTTTAGCAGGAACGCGGTTTTACTGCCCAAGGCACCTTCTGTTCCTCCGCAAGGTGTAACTCTGAAGGATGTACCAGTCTTAAATCGGCCACGTCTCTGTTGCTTATATGTTACATATTACAGTAATCTTCTTTTAATTGAGTTCCACTTGAAAAGAGAGCAGATGTGGCCATTTGGCCAGCACGTAGCAGCCCGGCTGTTTGGCGATACAGGACTGGGGACACCGGTAGCACCCTGCCTTTGTGATCCTGACTGCCTATAAACAAAAGGGCCAAGTTCGTTCAGTATCTTGAGAATTAACTTAACTGTTCCATAACTGAGACTCTGGGTACTGGGGAAACAGCCTCTTTTGCGACATACCCTTTCAAGGTTCGCTCAGCTATTCCCATTCAGCTTGCCTCGGTCTTGGATGGTTGCTAAGGCTGTGGTGATGGCTTCCATCACATGTCAGTCCTCAAGGCCTGGCAGTAGGGTTTTAGTGGTTTCAGGGCTTATCACTATGACCTGTGTTTCACTCTCTGCTTGAATTTTCTTTTTGGAAAGATTCTTCTCCTCTTTTGACTTTTTTTTGTTCCCAGTGGCTGCTTCTGCCTGGGGATATGTGTAGTTTTTGTTTCTACCTATAGTACTAAGTCCCAGCTATGGGTGCTAGCTGAAGAGAAGAAGAAATATGTCCTCTGACTATTATGATAGCTTCTGCCTTGTGTAACAACTCGAGGATTGTACCAACAATCAGTGTGGGAGGAGGCTGAAAAGCGGTAAATACAGCAGAACATTCAAAGAGACGCAGAGCGCAGTAACTGGGCTCATTTTCACCACTGGAGCACACTTCAAACCCGATTTGATTACTTCCTCTTTGATTAATTGAAGTCTCACCTAACTGAGCAGAGAGCTTTGCCTTCTCTAGTTTAAGCAGAGTGCCCTATTTTTTTTTTTTTTTTGCTGTACTTGCTTGTGGAATGTTACCTTAGATACTACACTGAGGAGAGGGGGATATTTATTTTTAGCACTTCTTCCCATGATTAATCTGTGCAGGTTCTGTTTGACCGTGCAATGCTATTTTAATGATGTAGGCAACAGCTGTTTTCTCCATGTCTTATCAAATATCCTCCATGTTCTAATAATAACAAGGATGTTTCTTTATTCTTGGCTATTCCAAACTTCCACCCGAGGGATCTCATTGCATCTCTTCCTGGGGACGGCAATCTAGGAATAGGTACTTGCTGCATAGATAGCTGAATTCTTTGCTTAAAATAAGTAGGATTACAGGATTTGGCATTCATTTTATCTTGATTATGCTAATACATTTAGGATGATGTTCTAGGAGGTAAGGAAAAGTTCACGTCAGGGCTGCTGGATTGAGCTGTCGGACTGAAGGAGCAAGTAGCTTGTGTACATCACCAGGTTTTGGTAGCCCTCACTCTTAAGAGTATGAGCTAGCTGTAGGGATGAGGAAATCTGGGTTTGAACCGTGCAGACCAACTAGTGCTATCTGAATTTAGTAGGAATAAAATTATGCTTGGAAGATGAGGGATTTCCTGCATGGGGAACGAGAATGAGATTCAGGAATCTGGAGCTGAAGTTCTCTGCTGCATCAGGCAAGCAGCAGCCTTGGCGACTGCTGTGCACTGTGCCACGTGGTAATGTTCATAGCTGAGTATTACTGGTCCATGACACAAACAGGTTCATCCCCTTCCAACCCATTTGTAGGGATCAGAACAGTGATTTAAGAGCTGACTGTTGCCTGTTTGAGACATGCTGGAAATTCCTTGCAGATAGTATTGCAAAGGGAGCAGGGAACCTAGGCTGTTGTTGCAAACTTAGCTCTCTTCAAAAAGTGGTAGTCATTTGAGAAGAGCGCTGTGATGTTGTACTTGAGAGTGAAGGACAGCTATTCTGCAGACTACTTCTGTAGCATTAGATTAAATCTATGTTGTTTACAGATTTTGAGTACTAATTTTGAGTTCTATTTTGAGTGTTAATTACCATGGCTCACTGGGCTTTTATGTAGTTTAGTTGAAATCTCTGTAGAGCTTGGAAGCCTTGCACGAAAAGTACTATTGCTCTTGCAGAATCTCTCGCATGTTATCTTCCTGACCTGTGCAAATGGAAGTATTATTTTAGCCCTTTGAGGACTCTTACAGTGAAATATAAGAGTGAAAAGCTGTTACTGGTTTCAGAAACAATAATAATGATGGCAAGAGAATTTTAAGACCGGTTTTGTTGCTAAGTAGTCTCTACTCTCTCTTGGATCTTGTGTGGAGCTCCTGGTTGTGTTTAGCCTTTATGGCATTGTTTAATAGAATATGAGCACTAAAATCTACATCTTTTTTTTCTTGTATATTCTTAGATGCATCAGGTGCTGATGAAAGTGGTGATACTTCTCCCATTTTCTGTGTTTCTTGTGAGATGAAGCACCAAGTTTTATCTGTCCCGTCTTTGGTAGGACCCTGGTCCTGACGGGATGGCCAAATCAAACCCATGTTCTGGATGCCTCCACTCCCTTTGGAGCTCGCTGGCAGTGGCTGTACTAAATGAGAGAACATGACATACATGCGTACCAGACTTCTTATCTCCATGTTCCCACCCTGAAACAGGGTAGCATGGACCAGCACTCTAGTAGCAAACTAGTACTCTAGGATGAAGTCCTCTGAAATATGACAGCGTTGGTACACCTTGATAGAACATGCTGTGATACAGGGTGACCTATCCTAAATTTCTTGTAACTTCAAATTCTCAATGCTGATATTTTTATTAACATGCTGACTGTGGATATTTAAATCTTAATACGCTCGAGATCTGACAGAGATAGACTCTCCACCGAAAAATACATCATGTTCAAGAACTGTCATAATCATCTTGAGAAAATTCTGATTCTGTGAAATGGTTGCTTGTTTTCAAGCTTTTTGCAGTCTGCAGCATACTAGAGGAATGTAGTTTCTTCTTCAGTGGTAAAGTAAGTCTCCACGCCTGAGTGCTTCATCAAGTTCACTAATAATAAAGAACATGTTTTTTCTTGCTTAGCAGTCTTGTCTTCAGCAGCAAGTTTCAGGAGGTCTTTTGCAGGTGGATTTTATTCTGATGCAACACTTTACAGTATAGTTCAGGGCCAGCTTTATTCAATAATCTTTCATCCATACAGTTGCATACTTTCAGAATAACTTTGGTATTGAACACGATTTGGAAGACAAAATATTTCAAATGCTATTTAACAGCTTTGAGTTAGTCACCACAGAACACTGCCTGTTCTGTTGTCCTAAAAAAATGAACATTTGCAAACACTAGACTTAGCTTAAAAAAAAAAAAAAGGGAGGGGGAAGAGTTGCCACGGGCAATAATAGCAAAAGTAGAAACTACTTAGCAAATTTTCTTTGTCAAGGCTGTTGCGAAAATTCCATTTTGAAGGTAGCTGTGTTGTAAGTGCTTCAGAATTCACTGGCGGTGACCATGAATGGCTTCATGTATTGAAAAGCCTGCGTCCACTGGAAAAAATGGCTTGAATGTCAGTCTGTGATTTTTCAAATTAAATATCTTTAAAATTTATAATAAAAAAAATATAATGTTGCTATGGTTACCAAAGCATCACTAGCTTTAGGGCTGCAATGAATTTTACTTCAAAGGAGCACACTTTTTCTTTTTTTTTCCTTTTCTTTCTTTTTTTTTTTTTTTTAATTCTTTTAGGATAATCAAATAGAACTTTCAAAAGTGCTTTTAATGAGCATGATTTGCTTGGTGGAACTCATTGCCATAAGGAGTCAGAAAAGCCAGACATACTGCTGCTCTCAAAACACATGCTTCTTTTTCCCAGCCTCTTTGAACTGAATGTCATTATGTTTATATTCTTCAGATCTATACTCTAGGGCAGAGGTGACCATCCTTTCCTTGGAGGACAAGTGCAGCTCACAGGGACCCACCAAATGTGGATAAACTTCTAACACATATGGTGGTGGGTCTCTGGTGCATGCTATCAAGAGGATGCGTAGTTGCATCTTTGTTTATGAGGGGCTTATGCCCACTTGTTCTCGAAATGACTCTTGCATTTACTCTTGAGCGCTTCTGCTGTAAAGTACAACTTGACCAGTAAACGGAAAGGTTAAGAAGGTATGACTTCTGTGGTCAAGATATGCCACTACTGTTCTGTAAGGGCTCCCTTCCTCCCAAGTGCCTGGTGCTGCCCCCGTTGTGGCTGCAGAACGTTTGTGAATCCCTAAGAAAATACAGCTCTTGTAAAGGGATGGATATGAGCCCTGGAGTAAGATCCTGTTTGATAATTTCTCTGCAGCTTTCCTTGCTGAGCTCAATAAATGACAATATTAGCAAGGTTATAAAAACAAAACAGTGTGAAGCAGAGCGAAAATCCTTTTGTTTTTTTCCTTTGGCATCTGGCCTGCACTAGCAGCATGTCTGCCTAGCAAAGGTCAAAGACCAAGTGTTTTTGACACTGCTTGCTTTTGTTAGGGATTGTTTCCTTTATAACAAAGAGCCCAAGAGCGTGTTTAGGTGTTCCCGCCATGTCCTCTACGGTTTTTATGCAACAAAGGCTCTCTTGTTATGGATGTGGATTTTCTGTGCATTATCAAACCCTCTTTATCTGATTTGGAACTGCTGCTTATGATTGTGCGTGTATGTAAATAAGTAATGGAGGGAAAGTGTTTGCTGAATTAAGTCAACCGACTTTACAGCTGCAAAGCTTTGCCCTTCAAGAAGACAAATCTGACAGGATATGTGAAAGCATTCAGGCATTTGTTGCGTGCATGCACATCTGGCCAAGCCACGGCATTCCTGATGGCAGAATTCCCCATTCCCTTCCTCGCGATCCTGTCTGATGTGGGCTAAGGCGATGCAGCTGCAGGGACGTGCAATGACTCCTTTCAGCCTGCTGCATCCACAGAGGAGGAGGATGCAGGTCTCAAATGTACCACGTGTGGCCAGAGCCGTCGTCATCTGTGCTGGCTCCAACCTTTTTGCATTAGAAGGGCTTGAAGGCTTCCTTCAGTGAGGTTGAAAAACAAGTGATGAGGTAGTATCAGCCGCGACTCCTGCTGCAGCTTGGATATGAGCATAAAATGTCCTAGTTGCTGTATGAAACTGTTTATGTCAGATGAAATATATAGGTGGTTACTGCAATAACGTTGTTTTACTTGCAAAAATCAAGCTTGCTGAGGCTATTGTGGAATTGAGTGGAAGACACTTCTTTCAAGTTTTTAATACCTTTTAGGTCCACCTGCTCTGTAAGAGGCTTTTTTCTCTTCGTATGCTCTTGAGTTGGAGAGAGAACAATCAATATACTCACTTTTGTATACAGAGGAAAAACAGGATTAAAACTTAATTATTTTCACAGCCATCAAGGTATCCATATCTTCTTTTTCATATTACATAAACAGAGAATTGATCATTTAAATCCTACAGACGGTTTTGAAAATAGCTGGAAGCCCTCGTAGGTGATCTGCAACATACAGTCAAGGTAGCTCGTCATGAAAACCAAGTGATTCCCAAATGCATCTGTACAAATACCGAGTTAGGCCCATCCAGGGCATATTTCGGAAGGAGCTTGTTCACCAAGACAGCTGTGTTCCCAATTTTCTGATTACTTGGAGTCTGCTGCCCAAACACATTCTGAGGATCGGAAACCTCGGGTGGTTTGAGTAAAGAAAAACACCGGATTGCTCGGGGTGCATCTGGGCTGCGCAGGGTGGCTGCGGCTCTGCCACTGGCCTGGGCCATCATTTCCATCGCGTTTCCAGCGGACTCCTGGGGCTTCCCCGGTTTCTGCTCAGACAGACACTGGCTCAAGTCTTCCCAAGTCCCTAGCAATGAAAAGCTTTATTTTAAGGTTCTTGTCCAGAAGTTTAATGGCAGGTAGAAAAGAAATAAACCAGTCTAAGGGCTAAAATAGCTGGAAAGAGCTATCCTTAGAAAAACTGTGTCAAATTAAGAAGTGCAAAGTATAGAGCAACCATGGATCAGACTTCTCTATAATCTCTCCCAGATTTTGACAGATTAATTCAGTTTTAATTAAGAGTGTTCTGTTTAATTCCTGCTGCATTTACACCTGAGAGTATTCACAGGCCTATACGAGTTTAGACTGCAATTTTGTGGGTGTTTTTTTTTTAAACATAATTGTTGGTTATTAAAAAAAATTGTTGCGAATGCTTTTAATTTTCATTCCTGTTCAGGAAGTTTCCAAACCTCCTTTTATGCTGACGTGAGTTATTTTCAACAGAGTTTCTTGGATTTCAAAACCCTCTTATTTTAAAGGAAGAGTGTACCATAAAACCATAATGGTTGCCACTCAGCAATAATTATGGACTAATGATCTCTTCTATTCTAGGTAAAAGAAGACATTGTAGTTATCTCTGAATGTTAGGTTTTAACAGCAGCTGTTGTAACAATTGACTTTTATGGTAGGTAAAGGTCAAAGTACTGTGATCCATACGGAGTAGATTATTTTTCGTAATGGGAAAGGTATTCCATACCTTTCTCTAAGGAGTTTTATTCCTCCATATCAGTAGGTGGAGACAAAGACCTCACGAATTTTGTGATGTTTCCTCAGACTGAATTTATTATGCGTGCTGGTTCTCCTTCTGATTTTTGGCATTATAAATTCCTTTATAAAAGTAACAAAAATCAAGCTGCTTTGTTCCAAAGGCTGTTAACTTAGGTCTGTATTAAGCACCGTAATCCTTCCACTGGCCACTGCCAACAAAATTGGTTCTTTCAGCGATAAGGTCTGACGTGGAAATTGAGGAGACATCTGTGCAGCTTTTCTGTGCAAGTTCAGATCTGCCCTAGGCCCAAAAACTCAGGGGTCGAAGCACGCCCAGGACTGCCTTCAAGTTTGAACGTATCTAGAAACTCCCAGTGGTGCAGGAGGTGGTGCTGGGAGGAATGGATCTCTGCAGGCTGGAAGACTGAGGTGTGCTCTGCCTCTGTTTATAAAGCGCATTTGTATGTATATATGTGTTTATCTAAATCATATGCATGTTTATGTATAGATGTTTGTGTGCTTACACGCATGGTTTGGTGATGTACGGAATATGGCATTGGCATCCTGCCTCTGCCTAAATATAACTGAAATCTAACAATGTAATTTGGAATAGCAAGAACAAATACAGTATCATCCATAAAGTGGGAGAGATGTTCTATTAGTTTTTCAGTAGGAAAATGGAGCTTGCAAATTTTTTAGATGCGACAGCTGATGGTTCCAAATAAGAAACGATCTGTAGACATATTCTTGTTTGAATTTTCTCATTAATGTCATTTACTTTAGGCTGCTACATGCTTCTTTGATGGAGGAAGTCTCTTTGCCATATACCTCATACCACATGTCCTGCAGTTCATTGAAATAGTCATGCCAGATACAGTTTTCCACATGTACAGCAGCGCAGGGTGTATTTTCCTTGTTCTGTTGGATGCAAAGCAGTTGCCTGAGGAGCGAATACTTGTCGCGTCTGTCCCTTAATGCTCAAAGTAAAATTATAGTTTTACATTAACCCTTCAGATTTCAAAGCAGAACACAATGGAATTCCCTTTGATCTCAGACTGGTTTGTTGAAGACCCATGCTTTGTAGGACATGGAGAGTTTCACTAATGAGGTATATTGGTGAATCCAGAATGCAAAGTGGGGTTTAACCCGGCAAGGAGGAAGTGGAGAGGAGCCCGTGTGTCAGCGTGGATCGGACAACCTGAACTCACAAGCCATTTAAGCAAAGTTGCTCTAAACTTGCTCATGAGACCCAAAATTATCTCTGACCCTGGGGAAGCCTTTGGCATTGATAACATCTGTAAGACTGACTGGATTGTGAGTGATGGCTGCAGTCCTCTGTAACCTCTGCAGGGAGTTGAGATCTCAGTGTTGGAAACTGGAAATGCATCTAATTTTTGGGAATGGCTAGGGTTGCTCAGATAGGCAAATCACTGAGAAAGAATATATTGCTTAGGAGTCTTCCTGCCTTCTGCACTCTACCCTGGAAGAAGCTTGCAGATGTGTGTCTTGACAGCTAGCTCCTGCGTGCTTCTCCGCAGTACACGGCTTTTGGGGAGGGACATCTTGCCGTGTTTGCAGTTCCATGAGCCGCATCAAAGCTTGAGGAGGATTGCTCTCAAGCACCCTCTATTCCTGCTCCGCCTGCAAGGGGATAGTGTTTGCTTTCTTAAAAGGGATACTTGGGATCGAGTTTAAGGCAGGGGAATGAGCAGTGCTCTCTTCAGTTCCTCGTTTTGCCATGTACCTTTGCGCGTGTGGGACATATCTTTTCACCTCGCTGCCTCTGGACCCCCTTCCCTGGAAAATGACAGAACCTCCATGTCGTGCAGAAGAGTCGTGTGTGACCTGGTTGCTACTCGTGGGCAATATGCGATATAGAAGGACAAAATGTATGTTCTTATTAAATACATTTCAAGTGAAGAGGTTTTGAGCAGAGCAGTTTTCCAAACTTAATGCAGGCTTTGCAGGACTAATGAGGAAAGATGAGCCATGCAGACGCCTGCAGTGGTATTGTGTCTGTTTTGCTGAAGTGGGTGTTGTGCAGGGAATCTATCTGAATAAATCAGAATATCCTCCAGTGAACATTAGTGGGAAGCTGAGAATGACATACAAGTGGGTGCCTGCATCTTGCCACCAGCTTCGCATTGAGCCTGTCGTTCCAGTGTACTTCTTGCTCAGGTAGAGACAAGAGGAAGGTCTGAATATCTCAACATTACTGGTACTGCCAAGGACAGAGGCAGCATTCAGCTGTCTAAGTGCAGTGTGGTCGTGTCCAGTTCTGATCTGCTCTGCTAATCAGCAAGGGCTGAACAGAAATCCTGGATTAGAGGAGAAATGATGATAGTGATTGAACATGCAGTCAAATGACAGCATTACTACTCGGTACAAGGATTACTTTTATGGGTCTCACTTAAAGACATGATATGGTTCACCAGGGTTTCTTCTGTGCCTCTTTAAGTAAAGAGCATACATTAATTTAAAATGTCAAACCCTGTGCAATAAACTGAGCTAGATCATTCACAGACATAAACCGTCCTGTTCCGGAGACTCGTGGTGCTGCTCCCTGTAAATCCAGCACAGTGCACTGGTGACGGGGGTGCTGCTAGGGCTGCCAGCTTTGGAGCACGCGGGGCTTGATGTGTCGTCTGAGCTCTGCCCGGCTGAGGGCAAGTGATTTGGTAAGATGTCCAGAGCCGAACAGGGATGGGCAAGCTGATGGCCTGTTGTGCAGCCGCATCTGCCTGCATCTACTCTTTGACCAGCAGATGCTCATTTAAAAATGTGCTCCTTAAGCGAGTCTTGTGCCAGAGCGCCCTGGGCTCTTCTGGGCTCTGGCAGTGTGAAGGATGATATATGCAGCAGGGGTGTTTGTAGCTTTTTGGACTGGATGTGTAGGATCACAGCGTCCTCCCTTCCTCTCCTCTCTCCTCCGTGATCTTGTCCTGCTTGCTGAGGGCTTCCTTCTGCCGTTTCTTGGCTTCCAAGGGGGATCTGTGGGGTCTGTAGTGCATCTTTGCCTGCCACCGTGGCCTAGGGCCCCAAAGAGGACTCGGGAACGCTTGTGTTGGGTTAGACCCCAGGGTGCTGGGGGAGAGGTGGTTGGGCTGAGGTGCGAGTCTGGTCGCAGGGGAAGTGGAGTTAGCAGGATCACCGCGGGCTCAGTCGCTCCCAGGACTGTGAGGGCAGCTGGAGCCCAGGGCACAGAACTCCTCTTGAGCAGGGGCCTGCTCGTGGGGAGCGTCCAACTGTATTTTGGTTAAATCTGGACACTAACTCATTGGTCTGCTTCGTTTACGTGAGAGAAATAGCTCTGCGCTGCTTTGCCCATGTTCTGTCATTCTGCCTGTTGCATCTGCGCAACGTTAGCGCTTGGCCAGTCTGCTGAGACCCCGTGCAAAGGTGTGAATCTGGGGGGTTTTGAATGCCTGCCACAGGAAAAGAGACATCCCAGGTTATTTAGCTGGACATACAGCTTTCGGTATGTAATAGCTTTCCCATTCAAGCTGATGACCTGGAAAGAAACAGTCTCACAAATTATCAATGACTGGAGCTGTTCAGTGTCTTTGATCCGGCGGGGCTGGTCGCTACCCAGGCGAGAGGAGCGGGGCGTCACTAACGCTGCTAGTGAGGGGTTTGACTGCGCTGAGCGAAGACATCTTCAGCAGTACGCTGGTTAAAATATATAAAGCGAAACAGTTAACTTTTCCTTCCACCCCCAAACATGGTGATGTAAGAGAAGAACATCTTAAGTCCTGTGGTTTTTTTTGTCTGTTCCTTGGTCAGATGAAGGTAGCTTTTATAATAAGCTTTCTGGAATGAAGAAAAATAATGGAAACTGCTCTCTGCATGTACTTATTCATGCTTGTGAAAATTAATTGTATGATTTCTGATGGATATCTCAGCTTAAAAAGTCAAAAAGCAATAGCCATAATGGAACTTTTGGAAATGTCTGGTCTCTCTTAACTCAAAAAGCATTTGTAGTACTTACGTGGCATTGTTTTCTATGTGTAATTAAAATGAATAAATGTTTCATACAGGGAAGTTGAAATGGATCAATATAAATGTCATACAATTTATTGGTATTCTGTATATGAGTTTCCCTTATATGCTGCTCTATGAATATATGTGCATAATTCATATGTTGTATTATTCATATCCTATAGCAACAGCTATAATTGATGAGGGAAAAAAGCAAGTTAGTAGATTTGGTTATCTTCTAACTTGTTTAAAAATGCCCTTGGAAGCAGAAGGATAATTACGGATGAGCTGTCATTTAGTTTCATTTTTAAGGATGGCATGTGGGTAATATCTGGTAGGTTTGAAAAATGAAACTGCCATAGCCACAGACTTTAAGTGCTGATGTTTAGGGCTGAATTACATGATCCAGTTCAGAGAGTAGGAAAGGCTGCTAAGCCTAGAGCTAAGACACCAGGATGGACAGAGGTTTTCTTCCCAGTGCATAGTTAAATGTTTTTGTTGGCTTTGCCGTTTCTGTCGGCTTTCATTTAAAGAATGCTGACGACTCTACGAGAGGAAGAAAGAGGTGTCCGCAGTGGCTGGAGGGAGACCTCTTTGGAAGCTCCTGAATTTGTGAGCCAGTGAGCGGTCAAATACAGCGTTAACTTAGGAGGAAGCAAGTTTCATGTCTGTGTGTGTTTTGTTCACAAAGGGCCAAATCCTGAGAGATGCTAGGGATTAAGTGTTTTTTGATAAAATGTTCTTTTGTAGATGCAACTTCAGGTTGCCTTGGGTTTTCTTTTCTAAATACGCACAAGATTTGGCTCTTTCTTTGACAGCTCCGTTTTGCTCAAATTATTTATCAAACTGCTTTGTAATGTCTGATTCAAATGCACGTAGCATTTGTTTAAAAAACGTGTTTGGGGAACGAAAGACCTTGCTCAAGGTCTGCTATTAAATCTTCGCTGAGGGGCAGGGAGAGGCTGCGAGTTTTCTGGCGGGGTTAATAAAACGTGTGGATTAGCGAAGTGCTGATTAGCGAGCTTCTATTGTAGGCAGAAACATTCCTGCCGTAGCCGAAGCGCGGATGGAAAGCTGCCCGCCTCAGACTGCGGGAAGCGGCTTGGGTTGCTGGCTTGCTGTAGTATGTTGCTGAGGTTGCAGCAAAGTGAACCTTACTAATGTCTTAAGTGCAATTAACTCTGTTGTTCGATGTAAATATTTGAATTCTGCTCATTCAGTCTCTACAGGGGCCTGTTCAAAACAGCTTTTGCCAAAGAGCTCAAAGGCCGGTAGGAATGTGTGTGCGTTAATAAACTTCGCTTTGTCCTGGACCTGATCCAGAGCTTACGGAGGGCAGATAGGAAGATCTCGTCCTGCCTGATGTGTTCGCAGCAGAGCTCCGAGCGCTTGATCGAGGCTTGATCGTGCTGTTGTTGTACCTGCGGTTTAGGTGAGATGTGCAACAACGTGCAGCACATGGACAGAACACGCGAAAGGCTCAAGGGTCCTGCAAGGGCTGAGGTAGAAAAACTAAGAGTTGATCAGAAAAATAGTGGACTCTTACCACTTATGTTACGTAAAAGCGAAGGCTTTCTTCAAGGTATGGAGCTTCTGGTTTTCTCCTCAAACTTTTCAGCTTAAATGCTCAGAATTAAGGTTGGTCAAAATCAAAACTCTCTGTGAAATCAAATTTTGTTTTGTTGCAGTCAGTCTTTTGCAAAAAGAGGAGTGCTTTCTGCCCAAAGTTTTGGCTTTTTTTTTTTTTTCCTTCTGAAGAAAATCCATATTTCTGAAATCTGAAATATTTCTATCTGAAATGGAGTGTATCCCCTTTAGGAGATGTCAGATTGCTTCCCTGCATTTCACGTTACATTTGCTGGGACTGGGCTTCCTCGTTTGCCTATTTTCATGCCGTGTCCCATGGCTGAAGACTCCCACACGTGTCTTGCTTAAGGAAGCAGAGCTGCAGCAGGGTGAGCATGTACCGATTCAGCAGGGCCCCAGCTGCAGCTGCCGTCTCCCATGGGATACACTGGCAGCCTTTCCAAACGGGAATTTCTCTTCTGCTGAAGAGGGTTTTTTTTTTTTTTTTTTTTTTTTTTTTTTTTTTTTTTTTTTGGTGGTGTTCTGAATTTTCCCCAGGAATAAATAAAATAAATTCATTCCTGGTGAACTCTGTTTCGGAGCAGCTGTCCTCAGCGTTTCTGCGGCATGGAGAGCGTGTGGGCTTTGGGGGTGTCTGCACGCCGGGAGGAAGCAGTGCAGCCCAGGCCGTGCTGGGAACCGAGAATCAGACTTTCATTATGCTTCTGCCTTGCTCTAGTACTGTTCTTGGTAATTCAGTTTGTCCCATGTTAATTTTTACCACACTATGAAAGATGCTGTAAAAGAGGCACTTATCTCCTATGGATGTTATCATGAAAGAGGCTTAGATCTAAACTGCTAATTATTCTCATTAATGGTATTATTCAACTTAGTCTACAGATAGCTGGCAAAGCTGCAGACAAATGTAAGCAGCATGTTGGAGATGTTGTCTGTAGCTGTGAAACTGCTTGTGGATTAATGGTGTGTCTTCTGAGGATGTATGCCCTGTATTTGCAGCAAAACCCCCAAATACCGGGAGCAGAGAGGACCGCTGCTCTGATGGTGACTCTGTAACGTGGCCTTTGCCGTAGCTGACGGTCCTGCATTACTAGCTCGCTCCGAAATAGATATCCATAGAAATCAGTCACCTTCGGCGTGGCGGCTGCAGTCTGAGGGTGGTGTTCCTCGCGGGAGGGCTGGTCTGCTCCGCTCCTTTCCTTTTCGCCTCGGCGGAAGCCGAAGGGGCGAGGGCAGCACAGGCAGCACGGGCAGGGAGCTGGCAGCAGCGCACGGTGCTCTGCTCCTGCCGTACAGCAGCGGGGCAGGCTCGCTCCGGCTTGGAAAACGCGCTGCTTGGGCGTTAGTCATTGCTGCACCTTCCCGGGATCGGGATCTTCCTCGGTGCCTCTGACCCTCTGCGGCTGGGGAGTGGCTGGATCTGCTTTCCTCTGGGCAAGCACGCGTCAGGCAAAGGTTTAACCCCTGCAGACCTCTGCGTGGGTGACGCGCGCTGTATCTCCACGGGCATACCCAACGGAGTATGAAAAAGGCCAGAAATGGAGAAGTGGTGGGGTTTTTCTTTTTTTTGTGTGTGGGGGGGCTTGTTAGTTTTTGAGGGATACTAGTTAGATTGCTAAGCATCACAGTAAATAAAGTTCATTCCAAAAAATTACCGTCTAAAAAGTCAAGATAGAGAAGAGGTGGGAGAAGGTAAGTCTTACTCCGTTTTGCAGATTGGCAACAGAGGCACAGAGAAAGCAGTAACTCTTTCGGATGACACACGGAGTGAAGATAACTGAGCTAAATTCCAAGTCTCCGCTCATTCACCCCCAACACAGTACTGTCCCTCCTCTCTAACCTTGAACAAAACAAACCTTGCCTTTAAACATGGTTTTTTCATCATTAATAGAGAGTTAGAGGTAGAGGGGGGAAGGAAAAGTGTGTTAAAGAGAATTTGTGTTAACTGTCGCTTGCTCCGTGGGGATGGATTCCCAAGCTGCTGTGAGCCATTCTCTTCTGCGTCAGATTGTCATAGAGAGGTAGCTAACTTGTCTTGAAGAAATAAACAGGTAAATGCGTGGAAATAGTTACTGTACTGTGCCCATGGTGGGGTGCTGTGAAGGCAGAGCCTTAGAGTGACTACACCAATCCTTGTGGAAAATCCCAGGATTAGGCTGATCTGCTTAATAATGTGCCCCTGCCCCTTTCAGTGTGTGTATGAGTGAAGATGTGAGGATACATCTCTTAAATGCACATGTAAACCATGGATTTAAACCTTTGGGCAACTTGTCAAATAACTGCTGTTGACAGAAACCATTCCTGTGCATCAGCAGGACGGAGAACAGCAGAGCTGACTTCACTTTTAGTACTTTGTGTCATGTCAAGAGAAGCAGATTTTGTTCATCCCGAAAGGGGAGGAGATGGCAGAAAGCTCGCTTTTATTGGCACTCTTTGTTTTAATTGTACGCTAACAAAAATGTCTTACATCTTGTCCTAAGGTGTCACTAGATGCTGGGAACACAATGTGCTCTTTAGGTGCATAACAATATACTCCAACTCATTAATGATTTATATTTTTTGCAGCTATGCTCCTTTGCTTGTAACACCCTTGGCATGAGCTAACTTGCTGCCAAAACTTTGAGGACTGTTTATTGAAGGTTCACAAACTGAGGCCTTAAATCCACGGCTTGGGGGGATGCATGCAAGTCTTAGATCATCTGGTTAGCCTTGTGGAGACTCTAGGAGATTTACAAGTCCAAGCACTAAATCTTCTTGGCTGCTTTTTACTTCTGCTTTGACAGTAGAAGTCTTATTTGTTCCCAGTTGAATGAAGAGAGTTTTGCCAAGTTGGCGTGGTTTGTCTGATGTAGAAAGGTGCTGAGTGTGGAGTGTGGGTATCGTCAGGGGGTGTCATTACAGCCCCTTTGGGTCATCAGCTGATGTGAGTCGTTGCAATTTTGACCAAAATGGTGACTCGGTCTCCTCGATAGATCATTACTTATGTTATACTAGAGCCTAGGATCTGATAAGGATACAGATCTGTCAGCAGTGTAGAAGCGTAAGTATTGAGGAGCTGATCTCCCCTAAACCGACAAGACTGATTTAGCGTGGGAGAAAAGGATGTTGCACGCAGTCACAGCATATGGTGCAAGGGTTGGAGACAGCAACTTAGTGCGTTTTGTTTTGTAACTGTGTGGTGTTCTTTGGGAAGACATCAGCTGAGCAGAAGAGTGGTGGAGGAGATGGAGGGATAAGTAGAAGGCAGGCGGAATGGGCAAGGTGAAAAGGCAGTCGAAGGGAAGAGGTGACTGGAGCATGTGGCCAATGAACTGTGGACACACAACTGTAAATCCTGCTCCAGCAGTGTCAAAGTCCACCTGCTTAGCTCTTTGTCATATGGCTTTTGTGGCATCTGTGGCACAAGGGTTGAGATCAGACTTTTGGAGTTTTTCTAACCCATTGGAGTTTCAGGTGGAAGCTGGCAGGGCTGCTGAGGAGGTCTCCGGACCTGGAGCGGAGGGGAAGGTCACAGCGGCACTGCCCTCCCTCCGGGCTCAGTTGAGTGGAATAAAGGAGCGCATTCTCCTCTTTTTATCTTGTTCCCACAGTGCTGCTGAGTTGCTCCGAGTACATCATAAATCTCTTTCTGTGATGCTTTCCCTTCTCAATCTATTTTGTGTTTCAGCTCTAAGTTTCCTTTGTGGCAGAGGCTGTCAGAATAGAGCGTAATAAACCCTGGATACAGATGAGGTCTTTCAGGGAACCTGTGATCTAAACAGTCCTCTACAGCAGATCAATACCAGCTCAGCTCAGTGAGAATCTGGCTTCGTGCTAGTTTCTTTCTCTCTTTCTTCTTTTCCCTCGGTTATTAATTTTTCAGAAGATACAAAGCATTACAAATACCAGGAGTGGCTGGCAAAGGTTGCTTTTCATATTAAATTACACATCTTATAACTTTTTCAAGTTAATGCATAAATTCAACATCAGACTGAAGATAATGATGTTTTTTTCATGTTGCAATTTTTTCAGGACAGTATGTGCAAAAAGAAAAATTAATCATGTTGGAGACTCTGTGAAGAATAATCACAGGAGAAGATTTTTGAGGTTATACTGACTTCTGAGAATGCAACTTCTGGATTAAAAATAAGGTCTCTGAAGTAGGAGTTTTCTGTAAGAGTGATTCGTGAAGCTTTTCGGAGCTGTAGTAAGTGTGAGTTTTCACTACATACTGTGCCGCTGATCTGTTGGGTGGTTCCACATCTTGAGCAAGAAATTCTCTTGAGATCCCTCTGATAGTTCTACCAAGTTCACATATATGCAGACCTAGTAAATATATTAAAAAACAAAACAAAAAAACTCAGCAGTATTGTAGTCTGTGGTGTTTTAGACTATTACCGTTCTGTAAGACCAGTGTAGGTTTCGTGGGTACTTGCAGTAGACTCTAAGGTTGGTTGTTTTCTTCCCGCCTTTGCTAGTAGAAGCTGGACCCCTTGAATGTGATCCTGGCCTGTTGCCTCTTATGCTGTAGCCTACAAGATTCCCTCCAGGCCTCGAAAGTCCCTAGTCTCTGTCAAACAAATGGCTGCACCTTCAAATTTTCTTAGGAAGTGTCAGTAGCTGCCTCAAAAAGAGGTGACAATTGGAGAACTGTGGATGTTATAAAGGTAAAAATTGGTTTTCCAGGCAAGACAAGAGGGCCACTTGGAGGAAGGGAGAAACCTTTGGGAAAAACTTGCTTTGTCTGTAAGTCTTCACTTCCTTCTGATTTTGACAAGATGTTGTCTTGTCCTATAACAAAAGTGGTCAGTACATTTGTGTGTTAAGGGAATTGCTGGAAATTCTACTTGGGATGGAAATTGTCATTCTTGGGCAAGCGACTATATTTCACACCTGCAGTGTATGCTACCCATTACCCCTTTTGGGGGTTTCTGTTGAATACAGAAACCAATTCATTATTTCTTTCTGAGTACAAAGAGATGCCGTGAAACACAGCTGTCCTCGTGTGACCACAGCCTGCCACAAAGGCAACAGGTTTTCCTTGAATTAATGGAATTGAGAAAGCATATAAGAAAAAAAATTGTTTTTGTTCTTTTTATCTTCAATTAGATGATTTCTGATTTTTTTTAATGATTCAAAACTCTGTTGGTAAATTATCTGTGTCTAATAACTGGATCACCATGTGAATGTGGACAGCAAAGTGCCAGTTGTATGGAGGTACAAATGCAGACTGCCAAAGGGTCAAATCTGCCTTGTATACTTTATAATCTTAAAATTTTATAATCTGCTTACATTATACTCTTCAGTCTTGGTTTATGGTTTTTCTCTGCACTGTGAAAGCAGGCGTGTTACAAATGAAACAAATGATCAGTTCTCAGAAATGCACGTTGGATTCTCCACTGAAAAATGACTTTCTAATCAGAGCATAACAACTGTGGTTATTCCCAAATCAAATGGATTAAAGCCTTACTTCAGCAGATGTGGCTTGAATCATCGGCCACAAATATCTTCCTAATACAAATAGCTAATCTGTCCTCTTTGAGAGCACAAAGCAAGGGTAAGAGAAAGAACAGATCAAAGGAGATCAGCATTTCCGTAGAATGCCTGCATTAGGATCTTGGGAGGTCTCCAGGCAGAAAGGAGTGGGCCGACGGATAGATGTGAGAAGTGCTAAGAACACAGAAATGATGCTGTTAGTGAATGCGTGGGTGGTGTTTTCTTTTTACCTTCAGAGCTGAGCTACTGTCTCTCGTGATACAAACTGGCCCTGTTAGTGACGCTAAAATTGTTAATGATCAGCATGTACAAGGGAGGTCTTGTCTGCCTGAGTTAAAGCTGCATTTGCACTTTTATGCCTGCTCCTCTTGCGATCCCCCACTGGTATTAGTCTTGCTCTGTCAATCAGATTTCAGTGTAGGCCACTTCCGTGCCATGTCTGATATGAATATTACTTCACAAAGTTGGCTTAAGTTTCAACTGATAATAAATTGATTTTTCTTTCTTCTCTAAACTACTTTGTTCTGAGATGATGTGTATTTTTTAAACTGACACTCCAAAGTCTCTTTTTTATTTTTTTTGTAACAGTAGATGCACAATCCTAATACCAAAACAAACTAAAAAAAAAGGAAGGAAAGACACTGTCCAGGACTACAACTGCACCTGGCATAAATTGCCAGAAGTCATTGCAGCGCTATCATGTTTTAGCTGAAAAATCTGTCCTTTTGCAAGTTACAGGCTAGATAAGTGATCTGAATACTTTGCAAGAGATACTTGGTTAAGCTTTATTGTTGAACACTATCACAGGACTCCCTGGGAACTGCATGAATCCTTTGCATTTCTATCCAAAAATCCCTGAGAGAGGAGCTGAGTAAGTATAACTTGCGTGATGGCAATGGAGCCCCTGTATGCATCCTGCTGTAGGGTACAAATATATTCTGACTTGGAGCATGTTTATCATACCCTGTTAGTTAGAGAACTGAGGCACAGCGAAGCCAGATGTCTTTCCCCAAAGTTTTTCTATGTCAATTCAGAGTACTCAGAGCATAGCAAAGATCAACCCAAAATACTTCTCGTTCTGGGACAGAACAGTCTCTCTGCCTCTCTTCTAGCATAGCCCTTGGCCTTCTCCTTCTCGTGTTACATCCTCGTCTTTCAAAACCAGCACGATGCAAGGATTTACCTGGCGCTTCCAGCTCCACAACATATTCATCCTAGAATATTGGTGCAATTCAGTCAGGGTTTTTTCTTATTATTTTCTGTCAGCTTCCTATGTTTTACATCTGTCATCTCCTTTAGGGAAGAGATAAATCGGGCATTTGTAGGTAACCTGGCTAGGAGGTGCTGTGTGATTGAGAGAGGCAGCTTCTGGCAAAGCCAGGACTGTGGAAGGCAGCCAAGGTCATTTCTTAACGCTGTACGTACAAGTGAATTCCTCTGTACTGGGTGGCTGCACGACCGTTGAATTGACACTGAAGTGATTAGCTGGAGCTCGGAAGTGCTGGGGGACAGACTCAACTACCGCGGGACACCTCCTGATCAGTTCTCTATGCTTTTTTCTTGACCCTATTCTAATCTTTCTTCCTTTTACATTTTTACCTTCTGTATGATCTGCAAACATTTGAAACTGATACACTCCTATGATCTTTTGGAAGACCCTCTCCTGTGACTGCAACCCAAGGGTTTATTGTTGTGGAAAGACAAGTAATAGAGTTGAGCAAAGGTTCGAGCAATGGGAGGGAGGTGGCCGTGCTCTTCAGATAAGCATCACCGCTTGCGTACCTGTGCTGCGAGGCTTGGGGAAATGCTGAGCCTCCATTGCCTTCATCCATCAGCCGTAGTCTCGGACACAGTGACTCGCTTCTTGGTGGTGGCAGCCCGTCCGTTTTCTGCCCGGTCTGTCCATTTTCTCCTCTCTTAGAACTGAAGTAGCACCAGGGACGATGGTGAACACGTGCAGCTGGCCCGCTGGGGCCGGCACTGCTGCGCTGATTGGTGAAGAGCTCGGGGAAAGCTGCGTGCTGTTGGAGTTTGGAGTGTTGCTTTTCTGTGTGCTTGGGCTGGCAAAGGTCCTCGGGAGCCTGTAACTTGCCGTGTGGCTTCATTCTGAATTACATGGCAGACCACCAGTACCACCTCAGCAGCCTAATGGGGGTTTAGCGTAAATTTAATGTATTTTCAGGCTCCTTTACTCAGCTAAGTGATGGAAAGAGACTTTTTTTTATATAAAAAGGAATCTGGCTTTTTGAATTATCAGCTCTTTAAGAGTCACAATTTTTCTTCTTCTCATGAAATTGCATTTTCTGAATCTGCATGAAAAATGGCAGAGGAGCTGCACACAGATCAGCTAGTGCTGGCAAATTATTTTTTCTTCTAAATGACATTCTTGAGCCTATTTCTGGAAGGGTGTGAATCTTTTTTCAATCATGCTGATCTGACAGCAACTTCATCAGAGTTAGGTCTTAATCTATGTGTTTTCAGCTGGCGAAAATTTGCTCCTTGCTTTGATTAAGGAAATGCTGTGATTTTCTCTTTGACATGCACTTACTGTCATGTCAAGAAGAATGGAGAAACGCTGATGATTGTGGCCCATCGTCATGCTCAGCAGCTAAGACTCATCCGTTTGTGAGCTGGGAAGCCGTGGAGCCCGCGTAGACACACATGGTTCTCTCCTCCTGAAGTTTTGCCCGTGCTTGGGAGTGCTCCTGACTCAGCTGTTGGTGCATGTTTGTCGTAGGGCTGCTGACCTCGAAGGAAAGAGTAAGCAAGTCCAAAGAGTTCATGCCACAGCCTTAACTTGTCCTTGTTTACAGTGAGCTCTGCGTGACCACATAGCTGGTAATCCTAGCTGCGGCCAGCTGAGATAATGGTATTCCCAAATATATATATACAGCCACAGATAGGGCTTCACCTAACCTCCGAGATGCAAGATTTCATTTTGTATTCTCCACCAGTAGTTTCTGAGTACCTGTCTCCCAAGGAGAGGCTCGGGAGAGAGATTTTGGAGGAATACTCAGGACGACCCGCTGGCTGACGTCCCCATTTTCAGCCCGAGCCCCTCTTCCCGCGGCACGGAGGGTGCTCTCCGTCCGCTCAGTGAGATGAAACGTTACTTCCAAATAACTTCTCGGCTTTAAAGTACTCAGGTTGCAAATTATCCCTCTATCCTGACTAAATTCCAGCTTCTCGCTTCTATCATAAGATTAATTTGCAGTTATAACTGTGTATTGATGACCCTCACATCCTGTTGTGAACTGCTGTGAAACCCTCTTTCATAGGAGGCTGCAACGCAACCGCTTTCGGGTACTGTATAGTTTTATAAAATGCTTTGGGTTGGTGCAGCTGTGTAAACTAAGATTTTGCCTCTGCATCTTAACAGAGTTTCTTTATTTATTGCTAATTCTGGGCACATACATAACATAAACATACTGTGGCTTTTAGTGAGCTGTGGGCTGTGTGGATTGCAGGCTGACATATAGGCTTCTCTTCTGGCCCTCAAGGTCCTGTAGTTCTGTAAACAACCCAATTTCAGTCTGAACTTCTCTGTAAAATGAAAATAAATGGAGGCAGTTTCCCACCTGGTTTTGTTTATGATGTTTGTTGAAATTCCCAAGAGGTCACACATAACCGGTCAGAAATACGCTATCAGGTGGTCGAGTCTTACCCATGAAGTTCAATTTTTTTCCCTTTGGGGTGATGGGGGGAAGGGGAAGCTGGTGAGAGAGGGAGAGAGAGACAGAGATTTACTCTGGCTGGCAGGGAGGAGATTTACTCCTCTTCCATGACAGCTCACATTTTCCTTTACGTTCCCCAAGTCTGTGTTCAAAGTTCTTTTATTTTGCAGTAATCAAGATTTGGTAGCTAGAGCAAAACTCGCCCATCATGTAAGATGCCAAAAGCTTTCAAATTCATTGACCTCAGTGGGACATGAGGGAGCTCAGCCATCAGCACTAGCATTTCAGTTCTGAAACATTTTCAGGCTTTCAAATGGACTATTAATCTTGGCTCTGGCAAAGCATCCAAGGCCATCAGCACTGTGTGATATGTCCCATAAAGTGCAGCTTCTAGGAAAATATATATATGTATATATAGATTTATATGTAGACCTTGTCAAGACTCCGGTTCTGCTTGCAGTGAATCTGTGGGCGTCTTAGAATGTGTTATTCAGAGCAAATTTCAAAAAAAAAGAAAAGTTTTCGTAGGATATAGGCAGCTTCTGGCCTAACATGATTAGCTCGGATCCACGTATAGCTGGCTTCTCAGCTGTAGGGGTTCAGTGGCTTTGTGGAGAATAGTTGTTTATCTCAAAACAAAATGAAAGTTTAGAGCAAGATCTCCTTCTTCATAGCTTATAGCTGTGGGACCAGGATTTCATCTGTTTTCATATAGCAGTTTGCAGTCCTTGTCAGTCTACCTGAATTAAGAGAAAAGGGTTGGCACTGGTAGGTGAGCAAGTGGCAGCTACCCAGGTCCGTCCTGTGGTGTTGTCTCGCGTTCCTGAACAGCAGCAGAGCTTTTGTACCTTGGCACCATGCGTGACCCTGCAACAACACCGGCGTGTGATGGGGACGTGTGTGGGGAGGTTTTTGCTTGTTTGTTTGTTTTTTCAGAGAAGCAGATTTCACTCTCAGGTTTGTGAAGGCTTTAACAGTGCGATAACACTGAGAATTGTGGTGTTAGTGCCCTGCACGTACCCAGTCCACATGAAGCAGAGCTGGCTGTCATAGTGATGTGTGGCTTTGCGAGGAACGCAGTTGCTCTGCAATTACTTCTTGTCGTCAGGCTTGTGCCAAGGATTAACCTGCAGGTGAAGGCCACAGTGTCCTGCTCTGCTGCCCGTTAAAGTCAGCAGAGAGACTCGCATTGATGTTAGAGGCTCCCGGATCGGAGCTGAGACTCATGATCTGAATGCAGAGATGTTTGCTCTGCCTTGGGTTTTCTGCACGACCTTGAGCGATACCGCTTCCCTCGCTTCGCTTGGCTTGGGCAAAGCTGTTACTCTCTCTGTGCCTCACCAAGAAAAGGAGGCTTAAAAAGTCATTAGTATTTCCAAAGCACTCATGCTAGCGAGGGGGGCCGTGGAAGCCCGGCTCTATTGGAGCTGTCCAAATATTGTTGCTCTTATTGAAAGAAAGAGCTCTTAAAAGAAGGCTGGTGTTCAGAAGGCAGTAGAGCCAAGTCGTCACAACATCGCCATTCTTTGGCTAGGAACTTGGAGCTTGTCAGGAGGTTTGTATTTGTGTGCAAGTACAACAAGTAATGAACTTCTAGCTTCTCAATTAACTGTCGGTGGCTCTGGAGGATAAGAGTTTTGCCTCTGTTTATGGATACTCTCATCCTTTTTTTAATGCTGCTGCATTTTGTTCAGAGTAGATCTGGAGTGCATAACTCTGGGAAGTATTCTTCGGACTTAAAAATAGATGTCATAGCCTATTCCCTGTAGAAGTGCCCATTTACTAGTCATTCTGTCATAGTGAAAAGGCAGTTCATCTTTCCTGCAGATATATAAAGCTATTATGGTAGGAACATTGAGAGACTGAAAGGACCACCTACTCCAGAAAAACACATTTCTCTATAGATTACGTGCCAGTCCGAGTCCTGAGGAGCTTGTGAAATGCTACTTGAAGTCAAGCTCCCCTTCGCTGAAGGGAGCTGTTACTGCAAACTTCTGTTTGAATGAGGTCTGGGGTAGGGGAAAACAAGAAAATATTGGCAACTAAGGAATATGTATCAGCAGATCATAGTCCTCTATAAAAAAAAAAATTGAAAGCTGCAATATATGTAGAGATTTAGCCAAATTGTGTCTCTCTGGAGTTCCAGATAGGTCCAGTTTTACCCTCTGTCTGGAGACATCTGTGTTGCTCTCAAGCAGCTAAAGGAGAGTCTTTTAAATAACACTGAGCCTACAAAGTACAGAGTCAAGTACAGGTCTAGCCTAGATCGGCACAGCTCTGCCTTAGTGCCAGGCATGCCAGCCTCTATAAATCTGCATTTTGTCCAGATTTATCAAGGTGCTGTATAAATGTCTGATACTTCCGTGTAATATATGGTTATTGTCACCAATCTGAATTGTACAAAGGTGCAGAAGAACAAGATCCTAATGATATTTGTGGTCTTCAGCGCTTTGGGCTCTATACCCAGCTAAGTCATATGAATTTTATTGTTGACTTCAATAGTATCAAGCTTAGACCTGAAATGTCCCAGAAATGTAGATTCTGTTGGAAATCCACTGATTTCAGAGAAATTAAAACTTTAAGTGACCTGATTCAGAACTTGTTAAAGGCATGCAGACTTTTTCATCAGCTCCTGGTGGTCTTTGGTTCAGGCCCTTCCCTAGTTAAGTATTTTTCAAGGTAATGGTTGTTCTATAGGAAGATCTTATTCACATTTATTACACCAAGGATTTTTATTTCAGCTTTTCAGCTGTGAATTTGAAGCAGAAATGAACAAAAAAATACAACAAGCTGATGTGAATTTGCTACTGCAAAACATTTGCATCTTTTCACCTGAAGTCTATTCCCAGCTCTGTATCCTCCACGGAATGAAAGCAGACTAGAAAGCTTCAGGCTTCTTTGGAAAATTTTGGAATAATTTACTTCTAGTCACAGTTTGGCATTTCAGTCTTGGAGCAGCTGCATTTCTAGTGGGCTCAGCTCCCACTGGTTAAGCCTTGTACATCTTTTTACATTTTTTAAAGAGTAATAAAATCAAAACGCTTCTATCTTGTTCTGCTCTTAATGAATTGGAACTACCCGTAAGGCAGTAGCTTGGAAAAAAGATGACTATGCAGAGTAGCTGTTATGTAGGGAAAGAGTAAAAGAAAACAGACTTCTAGGCTTGATCCTGTTCCTTTTGAAGTCGGTAACAAAACCTCTCTTGCCTTAAACGGGAGAGGAGTGGGCCCTGAAAAGAGAATGATGATGAACAGTTTCTTCTTTGCCTCCCAGAGGTGTTGGATTGCACTAGCGAGTACGTAGGGTGCTGCTCCTGGCAGATGTTAGCACCAGAGTGAACCCAGGTAAATGGGTGTGAAAGCTGTGTTGGGCAGGGAGGGCAGGGCATTAGTTCTTCTGGACTTCCACTTTGCAAGCGTACTGCAGACCTGGATTGTCATCAGAGCTGAAATTGTGTCCCCATCCCTTTCCTTCTTCTCTTTGAAATTCTCCAGGCTTAGTTTGAGAGTTCGGCCTTCTGTCCAAACGTATTTTGTGTCTGATCCATTCCCTACTGCAAATCAGGGCTCTAAAGATCTGACGATTCCCTCTGGACAAGGACCCCAGCATATGTTGGGGGAAAAAAAATGCTTTTGCAAGCCGAAGTTAAATATCGGGCAGCATTCCTCCACAAAATAAGCTCATTGTGTGCAAGCAGCAGCCTGTAGGCAAGCACTTTGGTGCCTGCAAAGATGCAGAATCCTGTCAAAGGTTCCCCCAAACTCCCTGTGGTTACCTGACCGCTGCTGAACCAGCTGGGTGTGGTTGTGGGCAATCCTGGTTGAAATGCTCTGGTATCCTTTCGAGCTTTTGCAAAGCCAGATCCCCCTAGAAGGCTATTCAGGAGGAGCTGAATTCTTGAAAAGAACCCTACTGCTAATGAAGCATCTCGAATGAGATAAATACTTGGTCAACTGGATCTATAAAGACCAATGTCTTCCATATGGTTGCCTACACAAGACAGGCAGCGGCAGGGAGTGCGGCATTCATCCAGCTGTTTGACCTGTGGTGCATGCACAGAAATATTTGAGCATGCGAGTAAGTTACCATTTTGCACTGGGACCACTTAAGCTTGAAATTTCCAATGACAAATTGAAGAGTGTTTCTTTTTAAGTTGCAGCACAGTAATGGGAGTTAGGATTTATAAGTCCTGCCAAATTCAATAAACTTGTGTTATAGCCTTTTAAAATTGTTATATTGAACGCTGCTTATAAAGAGCCATCTTCCTTCTATTGTTTCATAATTTATTCAGTGTTTTCTTAACTGGCCGATCAGCAGAACAGTAAAAGTGCCACTGAGTAAACTTTGTTTAATGGTGACCAATTTTTGTCTATGTTACAATAATGTCTGCGGGAAGAAACAATTACCTTGTGATTTGCTGTCAAAGCGGTAAGTGCATTTTCTTTCCAGTTCATTTAGAAGGGACATCACTTTTGAGCTTTCTCTTATTCTTTATGTGAGGTTGTTTCCTTTCCTGCACATTTGGGTTTTCGCTATGCATACTAGAAAGTATGGGTTCAGTCCTGAATCCAGGATTCATAAATACAGCCCCCGCTGCTCTCCGTGCAGCGTTGATCTTTGGTGATGCATCATCAATACAGCTCGATTCGTTACTCGGATGTTTGCTGAACCCCCGCCTCTCCCCCAAACGACCAAACCTTCCAATGTCAGCTGTTATCAGTGAATTTTTTCACTGGGTTTGCCATGTAAACCAACATGGATTGCTGCTCGTTTTGTTACATTTCCGTCTTCCAGTTGCGGTACAAAATCTATCAAAAATGTGATCTTTTCTGTTTTGATGAAGGATGGAGGCATTTGAGTTTCTGGCCACTGCATGTTCCAAGCGTTCAGTGTTATCGTTACAGTAATATGAGAAGGCAGTAGGAAATGTTCATCATGGCCTGCAACTTCTGGAGCACCTGGTGATTTTTTCCTTTTGGTGAGTGATGCTCAGGCCCCGGGATGTTTGCTGGGACAGAGCTTTCGGGGGGACTCCCGGGCACACTAGTGAAGTGTGAAAATCTTCTGTTCTCGAAGAGAGCAGCATGTTTCACTACACAGCAGCACATGTAGAGGCCATTTGCAGGAGAGATGTTGAAGATTCAAGTACATTAACAAAAAATCGTCCTTGGAGTTGTTCAGGAGGTCAGGGTTTTGGGTGATACCCATATGTGCCACCAAGCTGTAGGTATCTGTACGCAACACAGAGACTCTTGATCTGTATGGTCTGATCAGAGATGAGCTTCCTGCACTGTTTGCGGGGCTTTCATCCTCAAAACCCCTCCCCATCTCAATGCCTCTATTGTGCACTGAAAGGATGAAAAGCTAAATCCACCCCAGGGATTCAAGGTGTTTCCAATCTGAAGATTAGGCTGCTAAACCACCGTAGGTTGTGAGTAGCCTGAAATGTTTCCCCAGGCCCTACGAGAAGGGTTGAGGCATAATCGGAGTAGTCGGCGCCGTGTATCACATTACCCTTCGCGGATGCCAGAATTCTGTTACAAAAAACATATTTGGAATTCATAAATTGCTCCGTGCTCTTCTCCGGCGTGCTGGCCGTTACCCGCTGCAGGGATTAAACAGCTACCATTACGTAGGCAGCATCGTGTTTATAACAAATTGCTTCCTTATAGCCCACCTGCTGCTTTCAGTAATTTGAAAGCGCAGTAAGTTAGGTTTCTAAAGCTGTATTTTGGAAGATGACGGGGGTTTAAATAAAAGGTTTCAAATTACCAGGCCTCAAATAACTACCTAGAGAGGCAGTGTCTAGCATCTGGACCGTTGCTGCATTACTCTGAGTCTCTTAATCAGCAAGGGAGCCCTGAACTGAGTGGCTGGTGGGAGTGAAACCTGACACTGAACGGACAGCGATGTGAGAGAGCTTTGTGAGCAGCTCCCGGCGGAGCAGGATAAATCGGTACGTCTGTAGGGAAGGAAAACCAAAGTTGCCTTCTAAGATAGAAAAGCACATTCTCTACTATGTGTTTCCTCTTGTTTCTGTTTTTTGGTGGGTTTGTTTTCTCCATGTGGTTTTTGAATGCCTCCAGACCAGATCTTTTGGTGCTGTGAATTGATGTAGCTCCTTTGGCTGCAGTAGGGTAATGTAGATTTACTCCAGCTGGGGATCTGCTGTACAAGTCTATTCTCATGCTGCGGGAGTTAGCAAGTTCAAGCCCACATTTTGAGTACTTCATGCATGCACAAGAAATTAACCATAGCAATGATGTGTGCAAAGTATGTGTGAACATTTTTCCACAGGCAGTTCTCAAAATCGCAGCCTCTGCTATCTCCATCTCGTGTTGACCCTGTCTCTTCTCTCAGATGTGCTGGTTTTACACCGGCATAAATCCCCTGGCTTCAATAGGTTTGCTCCTGGTTAACACCTGTCTGTAAAAAGGATCATGCTGACAAGATTAAATCTCTGTCTCCGTAGAAAGCATAGGGTCTCCGAGGCTCCCAGACTGGGAATTACTATCACCCTCCCTTCAATAAAGTAAGGGGTGATGGATCGTAGCTCCTGTCCAGCACCTACTGAGGAACAGAAAGTTTCACGTTGACTTCTGTGGATATTGGATCAAGCTCAGATTTCTCCTAGAGTAGTTTTGCGTTACCTAGAGTAGTTTTGCGTTACCTATTGCTAATTTTATCTGTCTCTGCGCTTTATTTTGTCCGTGGGCTGAGAACAGTGGACTTTGAGGAGTTGCTGAAGTATTCGCAGCTCTTTTTCATGATGTGCAGACCCGCCACGCTGGCAGGGAGGGCAGCTGTATCTAGGAGTCGACACAGGGAAGGACGAGGTGCTGCTCCCCTCCACCTGAGGTTAGCAGCGATCGGCTGAGCAGCCTCCGGGGGCTGAGGAAAGCCTCGCTAGCCTGGGCTTCAGGGCTGGCTTTAGCAAGCAGGCCCCAGAGCAGCGCACCTCCTATATGGACTGCTGAATAACGTGCGCCCAATTCAGAACTTGGGTCTGCTTCATGAAAATAACATAAACTAATGTAGCTGCCCTGTGGAAAGGATACTTTTACCTTTTTGTGTTGTTTTTTGTCACAGCGGGGACTAAAATTTTTGCCAGAAGATTGGTGCTTTGTGTTTGTGCGTTGGTTTGCGTGCTGTCTTGCCCCTCTCGCTTTACTTTCTTGTTGAAATTGAATTGAAATTTTGCTTTCTGAGTTGAAACCGATGAACCCGATAATGTGAATTAATGGGTTAACTTTTTGCAAATCCATATGGAGTGAAAAGCTTAAAACCATTATGAATAAAAATGGGCGTGAAGTATCACTTTAAAATACGAAAAGCCTAAGAAGTGTGTGTGGTTTGCAGTCAGTCCTCCCCGTTCTGTCGGTGACGGTTAGGAACAGCGTGAGCCGAGATCGGTGTGGTTACCGAGCCCTGGGCTTAGCCTGCAGTCACCTAACAATGACTTGAAATAGGAATCCTGTGGAAGTGTTAGACCGTTATTAGGAAGGTTTGTGTGTGCAAGGACTGATCCTCCAATCCCTGTGCAAGCAAACCCGGGCAGCTTCACCCCGAACGTGGCAGAGCTGCGTTGCCTCTCGCGCGGTGCTGCCGTCGCCTCGGCCGGGGCAGAGCTGCGCCCGCCCGTCCGCTGCCGCCCCGCCGCCGTGCTCCAGCAGCGGCGATGCTGCTGCCCGAGTAGTCGCCTCTCGCTCTGCAGGGCGAATACCCTCCCTGCATCCCCTTGCCACCTCAGTCATCTGTTCTTCAATTCGCCACTTTTACAGGTCTTCCCGAAGAGCAGAGTTGTGTATTTGCCCCCCGCAGACACCTGATGTCCATTTAAAGAGGCAAGAGAAGCGTTTTGCTTCCTCTAACCTAAGCCGGTGCTTTTCGTAGCTGCGTGAGGGATACATGGTACCGGGGTGATGCACTTTTGTGATAGCACGTGGAAATGGGCTTGTGGCGTTACGTTTAACGTGTGTGAGCAGCTCTGCCCTCCCGTGGGTGGAGCGAGCGCTCGGCTGTGCCCCACTTCCAGCACCGCTGCTCCCAGGGCCGCTGCCGCCTGGGAATGGGGCGCTCGGCCGGGAGCGCGGGCTTGCGGGCTGGGCGAACCCGGACCTTGCCTTCGCCCTGCACAAACTCCCCCTCCCCGTAGCAGGCAGCACAGCAGCAGCCTCGTGTTTTTGCTGCGTGAATCTTGGTCCTGTTTTCCCGTCCTCTCTGCCTTCCCCTTGCCCATCCGTGGCCGGGAGGCCGGGGCCGCGCTGGCCGCTGCCACGCGTGCGCGTGCATCAGGGTTTGGCTACGCTGGACTGGAAGTAACGCCTGTTAGCGCGTCAAAGCAGACCTGTTTCTGGTCGTGGCATAGCAATATGGTTTATTTTGAATTCTAATCAGCCACTTAACCCAGTCGGTTTAACCTGGCTCAGCCTGGCCGTGTTTCTTCGGGGCGCTGTGATTAGTGGTGCGCTCTGTATTCCCGTGCTTCCCTTCCCCCCATCCCCTTCTGGCTCTTTGGGAGGTGCCAAGGACACTCTGACTAAACCTTTTATTCCCCCGGGTGGAAAACAGTGATTAAAAATAGCGCTGGATGCCATCCTGGGCCAGGTGAGCAGCACCGTCCTGCCGGTGTCCGGGGGGAGGATTCGCCGAGCGGGATGTACGTTTTTCCGTCATCCTGCCAAGCTTCCTCCGAGAGAGCCGAGCGTGCTGACCGGAGCAGAGGCCTGGCCTCCGGCAGCAGTGCCGAGCCGTGCCAGCGAGGCGCTCCGCACGCGGGCGTGCTAACCTCCGCATTCTTCCCGCGCTAGGTCATCCCACAAAAACAGCCCTCTCCCCTCCCGAGCGTCGGCCGCGAGCTTGGTCTGCAGCTCCGGTTCGATCCAACACGCCCGGCAGAAGACGGGACGGACTCGCAGCCTCGCCGCTCGCCGGCGGGCCCGGTCCCGTTCGAGCCACGTCAATTAAAGCCGGTGGGCCCTCCCGCGCAGCGGCGCTGGAGACGTGCGTGCACACCGCGCGGGGCGGGACGAACGCGCCGTGTCAGCGTGTCGGGAGGTCTGATAGCTCACAGATGCGGCTCCACAAAAATATTTATTGCCTGGATTTAATTGTCATGAAATTGCCTTAAAGTATGGGTGGAAAAATATCAAGCGTGGCAAAAAAATAGAAGCAAAATGCATTATTGGATTAACAGTATAAAAAGTCTTTTTGAACTGATTATAACTTTTATTTATGTAGGTAGATTCAGGGTTTTTAAAACGAGTTTGCACATAAATCAGTGAGCTGTATGCCACGGCCAGAGGGATGCTCGCGGGAGTCGCTCCTCCGGAGGCGGCTGCGGGGATTTGCGGTGTCCCTCCTGCCTGCGCCGGCGGC
Source organism: Dromaius novaehollandiae (assembly GCF_036370855.1). Lineage (NCBI taxonomy): Eukaryota > Metazoa > Chordata > Aves > Casuariiformes > Dromaiidae > Dromaius > Dromaius novaehollandiae. The sequence goes on along the minus strand of NC_088115.1, from coordinate 12,101,267 downwards.
CTGTGCGGGGCCGGGCCGGAGTCTCCTCTTTACTCCAGTTCTCACGTGCCAAAGTGCAGGTTATAACAGTGAGTAAGTATATTGCTGAACGTGATGACATTTTGTAATGAAAAAAGGATGTGAATAAGAGGTTCCACAACAATTAGGGTAGGAGTGGAAAGAGGCATAAATCCCGGTCGTTATAGTTCTTTTTCAGCTTTGTTTTTTTGAATTGGGTATTCATCTTTAAGTTGAAGCGAACTGAGTGGGCTCTTCTTTCCCCCTCCGCCTCGTCCCGTGTCCTGTTCAGGATGGAAACAGAAGACTGACTGCTCAAAGGGCTCTAGGTTGCCTCAGGCCCTTTTGCTGGTGTTTTTTGCTGTTGAGCCATTTTCCCGTTGTTCTGGAAGCTTTTCCTAGGCATCTCCTTGGTTGAAGAGTTTAACCGTATCATTCGCTGTGAGCTTTTGGCATTTGAACATCCAGTATTTCGGTTAAGGGTCCCGGTACCGTCTCGGCGTCTCGCGCCGTTTCCCCGGGCTGTTTGCAGCCGCGCTGGGCCGTCGCAGCAGAGGTGCTGGGCCAAACGCCCTGCTGGGGCTAAACAGTGGGGGAACTCTGTCACGGCAAAGACTGGAGTTACTTCATCTTACCTATCTGTCTAGAAACCACAGGCTTTTTTAAAAAGTGAGTTAAGATATGAGGCCCGGAGACTGATGACTTGCGAAGGTCTCACCCGAAGTCCTTAGTGCAGCAAGGAGCAAAACCGGCCCCAGTAGCATCCTGCCACTGGGCTGTTCGTCCTCTGGGGCCTCCGGTGCCGCTCGCTGGGCGATAGCACCGGTGTGCTGCTCTTTGCCTCTTTCTGGAAGAAGCGTGCTGTAGTTGATACCCAACGAGGTGATGAAAAAGTAAATGCTCTTTACAGATAAGAATTATAAAAGTTACTGAACTGACTCGTGTTTGCAAAACCTGCTCGGGGGTGTTTGCAAAGCTCCCCTGCGTCCTTTCCGATGGAAACGCAGGTCATTCAGAGGCTCTTCCTTTGCATCTTGTTCTGCTAAATTAGGTCCCCATGTTGTTTTTCCAGAGGGTATTTCAGAGTGTAGTCAACAAGCCCAAATTATTTGCTTTTCTTGACTGCAGTTTTTATCTTCCCTCCTTTCCTCTGTGTTCAGCTGCTTGGAGTATTATTCATTAGAAACTTGAGCATCTCCATCCCAAGGAAAAAAAAAAAAAGCTTCTCGTGTGCCAAAATTTACTTGTCCTATCCTGTTTTTCTGCCTTCTAAGAAAAATATATGTGGTCTAGTCATAATTCCCAAGTGACCTGTAAGCTGGGTCTGGCTGTGGTAATCAGAGCCCCGTCCTGGAGCCGGGCTGTCAGCGACGGTTGTTAGAACAACCGATGCAGCAGACATCTGTCTCGGCTGAACTCCGCTTGTACCTTTTGAGGAAAGTGTGCATTCATCTGTATACCTGACGTGGGAGCAGGAGGGAATCCGCCGTTTAATGACAGTTGCCATCTTTTTTTAACAAGCTATTGTGATGTTTCATTAAAATAACGTACACCTTGAACTGTCACATCTCTACACAAGGCACCGTGTTCGTAGCTGGAGGAAGAATTGCTTCGTCGCGCAGGATGCAATCCTTCTGCAATGCAGCGGCCTGTGGCTGAGCGGCGTGTGGGGATAATTCAGTGAGGGACAGAAAGATAATTTTTGCTTGTATAATTAGGCCAGTTAAAAATTTAAACATATAGTAAAGCTGTTTGTCCCTTTGTCTTTCAAAGAGATATTTTCCTGACACTTTTGGAAACAATTCATACTTCTGACTCTTCCACAAAGATTGTGTCTGGCACTGCAAAATTTTCAACAAACATCAGGCTCTTGAGTCAGCCGGGCAGAGGCCATCAGGAGGCTGAAAAGCACACAAACAAACTATTGTTAAAATCTGCTGATGCTGCTGGCATTGCCAAGGGGACATCTTGCTGTTCTTTGCTCATATGATTTAAAGTAATGAGGAAATTCGGAATGACACAAATTAGGAGACAGATCATATTAAAGGACCAGGCCCTCCCCACTGCCTTTGAACATGTACACAGCGAGGCCTTAGCTAGATGGGCAAATGCATCTAAATACCTGGTATCAGTCATAAGGTAACATAAGGATGATACAAGAGGAGCTGAGAAGGGAAGAAAGATCCGTTTGAAAAAACTGAGGCCCACGATTATAGTCTTCATTTAAATTTTAAACAGCCCCAATTATATAAGCACAAATTATCCCTTTCTCTCAATAAATTATCACTACACTCAGCTCACCCATATGACAGTGAATTGCAAAAATGCATCATCTTGCAGCCGAGCAATTTTTTCCTCCTCCAAATGTATTACACTGTATAAATGAGGCTACATTTTTGTGAACAATATATGTATCAATATATAATGAATCACATTCACATATTCTTCTCGGGGCTTTGTTTAACACATCCTTTGCTCAGCTCTTGTGAAATACAAGAATATTTCTTTGCAGATCCCTAGTGGAAAGTCTGGTATACAAGGAGTCATTCTTACTCCATCTACAAAATAATTTAAACGTATCTATCTAAAGCCCTTCAATGCATCAGAAAATCAAATGTATAAAGCAGCAGATTTCATTTTTTTGAAGGCACAATTGAACTCTCTTCTGTAATAAAAATAGAAGGATGAAAAAACTCCAGTAGAATTGAGTTATGCTGGTTCCACTTCTAAGTCTTGAGGTTCACCAAAGTGCCATCAACTCCCATCGTGTGGGTGAGTGTCCCGTTATAAATATTCATGTATCAATATAGCAGCTGATGTGCAGGAGAGATGTGTTAAGTCTCTTTTTACTGATATGACTTGATCACTCAAGGTGACCAACTGGAGCTGTCACCGAAGGTTTTGAGGACTGGAACGTGGTATCAGGTGTGACTACTTTGTTGTGTCTAGCTCATATTTCAGCTAACTGAGGATTTCCACCTTCCTCTGGCCTCTGTGTAACAATCCTTCCCCAAAAGGCAAGAGCTAAAAGAGCTCCTTGCAGTGCCAGTGAGCTCAAATTCCCTCCACCTACTCAGAAGGACCAGGGGCCACCCGCCCTGCCGCGCGCGCTCCTGGCTTCTCGGCCACACCGCGTTGAAGCTGCGCGCCCTGGTTGCGCGTTCGCTGGGGCCGTGGACTGAGCTTGTCTCCTGTCCCCAGCCATGCCGTGTTGTGGGTGGCAGGCGCAGACTTTCTCCTGGCCGTCGGGTGCCTCCTGCCTCTGTGTGACACCTTGTAGTGGGTGGAGTTGGAAGAACCTCCCGGCGAGGTGGAGACGTGTATGGGGAGCTGGAGGTGCTGCAGGGAGTTCGGAGTGGAAGGGTTGGAGTTGTGCTCCGCTGGCACTTGGAGGGGGCAGATGGCTGCGTATTTCTTCCTATGTAAAGCATCTGCAGTGCGATACGTGTGTCAGCATGAAAGTGTTAAGTTGATTTTCCATAGCAAAGTAATAGTGTTCTCTCCTTGGAGTCTGTTCCAGTATTAGATGTGTGACACTGTTGTCTGGCCTTTAATTAATACAGGACATTGCTGTTCAGTGTCCTGCTGGCAGAGCTTTGGCCAGCGGCATTACTGTGCTCTCCCTTCTTGTCTTCACGGCCAGGGCACCTGAGCCTGTCAAGCCCAAGATCCTAGCGTGTGCCTGTAACACGGGGAATGACTTTTATCCACGTCTTAACTCGTGGGGAAGCAGGGCATGGACATACTGAGGAGCTTTCAGAGTCACTCGCAGCTGGTCTGTGGCGTTCCCAGGAGCTGGACCTGGTTTTCATCTTCATCCCCGAGCGTTAAATTGGGCGTTCTTCCCACGTATGGGATGTGCTGTGCTCGCTGCCCATGGAGCCCAAGTCATCTCTTTAGGATGTAGTTGTCTTTGAACGTTTTTCAGGGCCTTTACTACATTTTCTTCAAATCTGGGCAGTTTAGGTCCTAGTGAGATGTTCTGCGTGCTTGAAAATACATTGATTGTGAAGCTGCGTGCATGGCTCATATCTTTTTGACTGCTTTTTCTCGTGTTTTTATTTTCAGTGTTGTATTTTTCCAGCCCAACTGATTTCAGTCCCCTGTTCCTATTGCCACTTGCGTTGTGTGAGTATCGGGCAGAGCAACCTGACTATTTCAAGCTTCAGTCTGGTTTCCCTTTTTTTTTTTTTTTTTCTTTCTTTTTTTGTCCTTTTAAACTATGTTACTGGAGACTGGTAGCCATGGTAACTCCCTTATCTGTATTGAGAAATAAATACTATAAATTGCTTTTTTTTTTAAACTGTTTATATATAAAAAATGCAGAAGCAAATAAAACCTGCAGTATATGACTCACTCCATGTTATGAAGTCTCCTGTGCTGCTGTGAAAAGTGGAACAAGATCACGTGAGAGGATTAAAACAAGCCCGGCTCCTTCCAGGGGATGCCCCTGGCAACGTGCACAGGAGCCTTGAGCCGCACTTGGCGGGTGCTGGCTTACCTACCCCGGAGAGGGGAGAGCGGCGCCCGTCGAGCCCCGGCTGGGGCGCGGGCTGGAGGCGCCCGAAGGAGGAGCTCCCAAAGCAGCCGAGCCTGCGGAGAAGGCTTCGACCGAACTTTGCTTTGTCGTGTCTTTGGTAATCAAACCTTATCCCCCCGCAAGGGTCCGTGTTTTCCGTACCCTGTGTCAGCCCTTTGTTTCAAACAGGCTGAGAAAGGCACCTGCTCTCAATTAGTTTGAGGGAAACCTTTCCAAGATGGAATTGCTGCAGGTCTAGAAATCTTCGTTTAATTACTGCACCTTGATATCCTGAGACTAGAGCAGAATTCAGTGATTCCTCATAAAGCAAATCAATGTTTTCATTTCAATTCCCACATAAAAGAGACAGCAAATTACTTCTAAGAAGTTTTCTTTACATTCATTACGTTTGATATATGGCTCTAAAAATGTCTCCAGTTTTTACTGCCTAGGTACCACTGACATACTTTAAAGACTGTGCAGCATCAATTCCTCATGTTGGCACGTACTCTGAAGACCATTGGGATCAACTACTGGGACAGTGACCTGGGCTGTCCCAAGGGTTATCCCATCTACAGTCTTCATTTATTTTCCGGTAACTGGGCTCCAGCTGTTGCTAAACTTGTATGCCTTTGGAAATGATCTTTCAGATAGGTCTTTCAGAAATATCCATTCACCCAGCAAAGGTGAAATAAGATTTTGTTGGGAGAGGTAATGACTTTTTTTTTCGACCAGCTGATAGAATTGCTGTGAAAAATGTTTTTGGCCACTGCTGCTCTTTGAGTCTGACTATTTTAATGAATGCATCCTTTTAGTTCATTAATGTATTAGCCATTTTTACTGACTGTTTCAATTTACGTGTCATGTATCTCTTAAAATGCTAGATGCTGTTGTCTCCAGCTTATAGGAGACTCCTGGCTTCCATGAGAAGGATGGAAAGCAAAGGTCATTGGTGGCTTTTGGGTGGTTGGAGTTGGCAATAGTGTATTTTAAAATCAAATTCACAGACATTTGATTTTGTTTTTCTTGGATTGGATGAACATAACCCTTAGAAATAGGATTTCAGTGCTTTTGCACGTGAATTCTCTGAGTATATGCCAACATACGATTAAAATGTTCGTTTGCAACATTCCTGCTCATAACTTTCTTTGCTAGAATAGTCACATAGAGCAAAAAACAGCAACAAAAATGTGGACTCAATAGGAAGAAGATTATTTTAAAATGTTTTCTATTCGCAGAAATACTTGCTTTGGAGTAGCTCTGTTTCAGTCTCCCTCCTTCTGTGTGCCGTACATGCTAACGCGTGCCTTCATTTTCCAGCGGGATTCCTTCACGTGCTGCTCCGCTGCTCGCTCCATCTCTCCTTCTGCATCTCTGATTCACTAACAAACTATTTGTGGTTCTTCTTTTCCTCTGCCTTGACTTCAGCTCTCGCGGAGCGGCCACACAGCAGCTTTGCCCCCTCCCTGCAGCGGGTGTCACTGAACAGTGAGTGCCGGCTGGCCTTTTTTCTCTTTTTCCCTCCTTTTCCAGGTTGGTGGTGTTTTGCATGGGCTCCGTGGCTCGCCCGGGGCCGTCCTGGCCCGGCGGGCATGGCTCCACGCCAGGCACGCTGGCATCCGACTGTGTCGAGTCCCGGGCGTGATGTGCGGGGATAAATCAGCAGCGTGTGTTGCTCCAGCAGCGGCTGCCCGTATATAGCCCGGCCCGATGAGCCGGGGCGGGGGGCGAGCTCGTGGCGCTGCTGGGAGCCGAGGCATGGCGGGCGGCATGTGTGCAAACACAGTCACAAATACATGGCTTTAATGAGTGAGGTACTTTAATTTGTTTTGTCTATCATGTCTATAAAGGGAGAAGTGAGCCCCAGAAGAGTGGCTGTTGGCTTTTTTACTGTTTTAGTAATCTTCTGCTGTTCAGGTAAGAGCAGATCTGAGTATTACAGTATTAAGGACTTTGCAACAAGCGTGGATTTGGTCCTCAGAGCAGCGGCACGAGTAAAACCTTTGGCTTACAGCGGAGGTGCTGTCGAAACGATGGGCTGCCCAAGGCTGCTTGGGGGAGCAGGGAGCTTGCACTTGTCGGTAGGGATGCTGGATCATAGCGAGAGCACAAACGAGCCGCAGAAGGCTCGCCGCTGCTCATGGCAGTCGTGCGTGCAATGCAAACACCAGCAGGGAGAGGAAAACTTGCTGTCGCTCTGTGGAAGCTTCCTGGGCAGCTCTGGAAAAATCTTTCCGTTTTCTCAGCAGCATCCTCAAGCCTGTCCTTCCAGGGCAGAAGTGCAAAGATGGGAATTCTTGTTTAAATCTCGCCTGTTTCTCAGGAGCACCTTGTCCCTGACATGTGCTATTTCATGCCCTTATGTGGAATCTGCCTGTCGCCGATGCTGACGGATGCAGGATAAAGTGCCCTTTCCTCCGGCTGTGCCAAGCGGCGTGCTCGGCTGGAGAAGCCAGCTGCGGGCTACGCGCCGAGCCGGAGGTGTCCGAGGGAGAGCTGGCTGCGCGGAGCCTGGTCCTCCCGCCTGCTCGGGAGTTTCAAATCCAGCGTGGGTGTTGAAATCGTCTCTAGACCGAAGTGCAAATTTTTAGTTTCCTGATTTAATGACTCTGCACAGAGGTCTGAAACCAGGGCCCGCGGGTTTTAGCTGCAGCAGCTAATCCTTGCTGCTGAATAATGGGTGATTTTGCACAGAAATACGCTGCAACATCCGAGGTCGGTGGATGGGAATGGAGCACCCGGGAGAGCATTTGTCGTGTCTCAGCACTTGCCGTAACAAGCCAAGGAGCGAGAGCCAAATCCGAGCACCGTTACAGAGCATGTACCAAAGCTCTGCTTTGCTCCGAGTTACTGGTGTCAAAGATCATAGTAAACTATTTCCAGGGAGTGGGTAGACATGGGAATTAGGCCAGCTCAGAAGCCAAGAGAAGAGATGTTGCCTTTCCACTCCTAGGTTTAAATAATTAGTAGATGTTCATTTACTTCTGCAGTCCTCTGTTAGTGGGTGAAAACACAGGCACGGTGAGATATTTTTTCCCTTTAAATAATCATTTTCCTGTTTGCCAGCAGCTCTGCTGTTTACAGCCTGCAGATTGCAGACAGATGGGTTCATTCAGTGTGAATTGCCAGGCCGTTTTCAACCTTTACCTTATTTTGAAGTGCCATGGGAAAAATAATCCCTGTTTTTGTGTGCTGGTTTTCATGTATGCCGTTGCGAGTGCTGGGTGCCAGGAATGCGAAGGATCCAAACCTACTAACTAGGTCACTCTCGAAATGTTGTCACGTGTTTGGGTTTTTTCCTGTTTTCTTTTTCTTTTTTTTTTTTCTCTGTGGTGAGGCTGCAGAAAGTAAGGGCTGAGCAAGAGGCAGAGAAACAGAAGTGCATCTGTGTCCGATCTCCCCCAGCTCTTCCTCGGCCACAGCAGTGTCTAGGCAGTGCTAGACCCCACGGGGGCTTCATCAAGGACCAGCTCTGGACCAGCTCCTGCTTGTGAACCAGCCCTCTGTACCTAGCAGGTAGTTGACCCGTGCAGCAGTAACAGAGGCCCGTTTCTAAATCCACGTGCTCGTACGTAGTGGTCTAGGTCTGTTTGGTTTCCACTTTCCAGTTAACGTTTCTAGGCTTGAGCGGCCAACGCTTCACCGAGCCCGTGCAGAGCTGCCGGGGCTCATGTTAGTTTAATGCAGGCGCTTCCGCCGTGGCTCCGTGGTTGGGCTGGACAAATAGTGAGGGTTGTGCTGAAGACTTCTGGCTTTGTAGCCGTGCCCAGGAGCAGGTTGCAAACATCTGCCGGCCTGCTCCCTCGCTTGGGTTTCCTCAGGTGTATGAAGCAGTGCTGGCGTGGGCTCAGTCCCAGCGAGTCACCGGCTGAAGGAGCCGCTTGTCGCCACTGTCGCGATGTGAAACCACTGCGATTTTATCCCAGCGCGTTAAGGCATACTCCCGGGAGCGACTGCCGGCCTTGCCTCGGGGAGGGGAGGCCCGTCGGAGGGCCGGGGCGGGGGCTGGAGGCACCGGCGTGGTGGCCGGCGGGGGTCTGCGACTGCATCCTCGTCTTGGCATCCGCCGCCCCGGGTCCCGCCGCGCGCCCTGGCCGATGAGCCGCGCAGAGCGGCCGCGGCGTGGGTCTCTGCAGTGACCGAAAAGACTGTGTCCTGAGGACGTGGTCACTGCTCCTGGCTGTGCTTTTGGAGGAAAAATCAGATTTTTTAAATGGATTTCAATTTGGTCCAGTTCAACCCTAATCAGTCAGATTTAATTATGTGCCCAAGGCACTGGGAATCCATCAAACCTGGATAAATTCAATGAACGCGCAGATCGTATCATCTTTTGTCATCAGCATCATCTGCTCTTGGCATTCGCGCTGAAGAGCTAGACTGCCGAAACGTTGATTAGCAGATACGCTGATCAGTCATGAAAATTCATTTCTGAAAGGAATTTGGATTTGGAACGAATATGTTTTTTTTCACCTCAGGCAAAAGGGAGCCTGAATTTTTGATTACACGTAATTATTTATACTCACTTCCAGGCCATTTAATATACCCTCAAGGTGGTGTAAAGTGGTCCGAGTTTAAATATGAGGTTAGATCTGCAGTGTTTAAATACTTCATTCAGTTGCTGGGTACTTGGAGAAGGAGGTAGAAGGGGAGTTGTCTTCTTTTTTAATTGTCTTTATGTATCAGCTGGTGTATGCATCTGCTGCTATTTAATTTTCTCTTTGGAGATGTGACGTCCTGTTCAAATATAGTCCAAGTGGTTCGATCAAGTTCTTCCTCGAGGGTTTTCCAGTAGTACGGCTGAGGAGTGCGTTTGCAGGGGCGCGTACTCTCCCCATTTTGAGGTTAATGGGACCCTGCCTGTTATGTCCCGAAACAGAGGGTTTTTCCTAAGCTAGAAATCGCAGTATGTGAAACTCTGCCTTGCCTCCGGGCTTGCGTCACCGTGACTATCCCTCTTCTATCTTTGCTTCAGTATGTCGCAGGGAGGCACCTCTGCTATCTCCCGTTGTGCGGCCGTGTTCAAGGTAACGGGTCCACGGGTGATGGGCTTTCACCAGCCCTCGCAGGACCGGCAGCTTGGCACGCAGAGGGGATTTTTGCAATGTTGAGGAATGTCGGACTGGAGCCTCTGCCAGCAGAGCTCAGCCAAGATTGTGTTGCTTGATGTTTCCACAACAACGTGGCCTGCCCGGAGCTCGGCGTCTGCCATCGCAGTGCCTTGGGACTGCCAGTGGCTCAGCGCATTCCTGCAAGTCTCAGTTTTTCCGTGCGTAACCCAGACAGTCCTTGGTTTCACTGTACCAAAAACAGGTTGGTACTGTGACTTTCTCCCTGCTAAATTTAAGCAAGAACAGTAATTTAAACAACATGTTAAAAAACAAAAGTCCCGTAGCAACGGGCTTTCTACCTAATCCAAATTTGCAAGATTTTATACACCACTGCAGGTTGACCCAGCTGCTCTGTCTTTCACCGTCTGCGCTGAGTTACCCTGTGCCGGGGTGGGTCTCTGCCTGTTCGTGTAGATGGTTCCCAGGCTGCACTTGGGTCTGGGGGGAGGAGTGAAGCCTGGTTGGGCTCTGGGGAGGCAGAGGGGTCTGGTGACGTGGTCTGCGTTTTGGGAATAAGGACCCGTTCTCCAGTACGCTGTGTTCTTTGCTTTTTAACAGATTCCTATTTATTTGTTCTTCCCTTGGGTGTGTGTTGTCTTCTTTTAATTGCACCTCTTTTGGAGGATTCATACTCCTTTGCTTAGCTCCCAAGTTTTGCTAATAAGTTCCTGATATATGCCAAGATAATGAAGATGATTAATGAAATGGTTTCACTCCCAGATTCCTGTTTTAACTTGCTGTCTTCAACTGGTTTCAAACCTGGATTTGTCCGCGCTGTTACCTGCAACGCAGCCCTTGTGCCTTCGCCACCGGAGCAGGAAAACTCAGGGCGTGCTTTGCTGCGCTCAGAGCTCTTGGTGCAAGGATCACGCCAGAGAGTTAAGTGCAGTAAGCGGCCGGTGATTCAGCCGTGGCCGTGTTGAATCCAGCAGGGAGGTGACAGAGGTAGTGGCAGTTTGCTTTTGTGTTTGGCAGAAGGCGTATTCCTGCCACGCCAGGCTGTGTTTATCCCGTGTGCCGTAAAACAGGACCAGCAAAGATGGTGAGACTGTGTGTGCTAGTACAGAGTGGTTCGAGGGAAATGAATAAACTGCCTCTCTTAATTTCTGTTACCCTGCTTATTTTTCTGAGTACTTTTACTTTCCCTCCAAAGTCAGAATGCAGCACTTAAGCTCATTAAAAACACTTCAAGTTATAAACATTGACCATTTTTCATTTCCTTTGCAAACAGTGCTGAGCCGATAAGTGTGTTTCCTCTGCCAGAGCTGTGAATATTTCTTTGTGGAAGAAAGTTTGCTCTGATAAAGCAGGTTTAGTAAAGTGCGTGTGTGCGTCTCCTCCCTCTGACAAGCATTTAGCTTCTCGGTGATGTTTCCCTTTCCGAGGATCTGCGCTAAACAGGGAATTTCAGATGTGGAAAGCAAAGAGCTCTTCACTACGCCTCATGGAGACGTTTGGTAAAATACCCGCCACGAGGTACGATGCCTTCAGAAGCAATAGAGAGCACTCGGACGACGAAGGGGGAAAATGAAAGGCCGTCGGGTTACGAGCCTGATGGCCTGTCAACAGCCACCATCGCAGGATTTATTGATTTGATGCAAGTTAGCCCTTTAAGTGCAGTTCAGCTTAGGATGTTACTAAGCTGTGTTTGCTAACGCTGTAACATCTTTATTACGGAGGTTCTCCTTCCAGGAGTAGTTGTGTTTTCCTGTTAGTGGGGATTTGTTTAAATCCCTGATGCTTTTTAGTGCTTAGTGTGTATATGGGCATGATGAGTTACCTGCTACTTCTGTTCTTCTGTAGTCAAACACATATCTTGCCAGGTCGATGCATACAACCCTTGGAAGGCCTGGATTTTCCAGGTTTAAATTCATGTATCTGAGGCCAATGAAGTCCCTCAGAGAAAATCAAACTCTATAAAACAGTCCAGGAGGCCTGCAGCGTATCTATCTCCGTGCGCTTTGCGTGGGCCTATGAGGATATTATCAGATAGAGAGTTTTTTCAGCCTGTTTGTGTTTGGGAGTCTGAGGGCGGCTCTCAAGGCAGCAAGCCGCTGCCCAATGCCGAGGTCTTCTGGGGCCAAACCTACCCGCGCAAACACCTTGTGTGAGAATGACAAAGCCAAAACCGCGATTAGTTTGTTAAAACGAGCAGAACTAACCTTCCCTGGAACAGAAAATACGCTCGGTAGAGCTAAAGGTTGCTTTTATTTGCTCTGGAATGCTTGGAGCGTGTAACTGGAAACCAGATAAGCTCCTCGCAGTTCCTGGGCAAACCTCGCACACACCTTCCTACAAACAAATCCGATACTACGATACGGAGGGAATTCAACAGCTGCAGCTGGGACATCTTTCACGGAGAAGGAGCTCTGGAGAGAAGTGCAAACTTGTGGCACTGAGCTGAAGGTTGAAAAACCTGGGTTCAGTTCCCTGCTCTTCTGCGGGTCTCCCCGGTGACTTTTGGCAAGTCAGTTAATCGTTTAGTGCCTCCTTTTAATATCTGTAAGAAAGTTGTTAAAGCATTTCCTGCCTCACAGGATTATTGTGAGGATCGATACACCTAAGGCTAAGCGTGATGCGATGCGGTGGTGGTAATCAGGGTCAGGTGAGTACCGAAGACGGTGCAGGGACCCCAAAAGAGCTCCCTGCGTGCTTGGTCTGAACTTTGCTGTTTTGTCTGTGGAGGGAGGAGGAGGAGCGTGGGATCTCTCCCATCTGTGTGCATTAGGCTCAACTGCCATTTCTGTACTGATTATTTCTCAACCACTGAGTCTGAACATTAAGTATACATGTAGCAAGGCATCCTCTAGCCTAATTGCAAAACTCTGTTAAACAACGATCAGGATGGACTGCTAAATGAGCCTGCTGATTTCTTGCAACATCCTTTCCTTCTCTGTCTCCTCTGGAAACTCCCTGACGCTCAAATCTAAGAGTTAATGCCAGTGATTTGTGAACCATTTAGTTACCTGAAGATTATCCATGTCTGTAAAACTATAGCCTTTAATTGGTTAACTGCACTAGTAGATTTAATGGCACTTCAGATCACTAATGACATCACATCCTGTCATAATTAGGTGATTTTTTTATTTTAATTTTTTTTCCCTAACATTGTCCTTTGTCCAAAATATATTGTTAAGAGCTCACAGGATTATTGGCCAGGTTCCCCTGAATAAATTCCCATTTAGGCAGGGAGGGCGAAAGAAGAAAGCCAGTTTCTTGGGAAAGGTGGGGGCTGGCTCTGCAGTGTTGCTCTATGTATTTCATGTTTATGTTGAGTATTATGGGCAGAAGAGATTCTGCTGAAAGCCTATAAATCCAGGTACTTGCAGGTGTTCAGGTGCCTTATCTCCCGCTGAGGATTTAGCCACAGACTGCTGATGGTCTCCTTGAGCACAACCTCTGCTAGGTTCAGTTTCAGCACTGGCAGCAGGGATTTCAACACATGAAGAAATGTAAATGCTGATGGATTTTGCTTAAGAAATGAGAAAGCTTTTATGCTCCTTGGAGGAAAGTAAAGCCTGGTGCTTCTACAGCCAGAGCATGTCCAGAGGGGGAAAGGTCCCTGATTCTGAGCTAATGGGAGGGGGTAAATGAGATCTGAATCCAAAAGACTGCTGGTAAAATCCATGGGCTAATCCCCTCCTTTAGGGCTGGGTAGGATGAATCAGTCTGGCGAGGGTAGTGACTTTGCAAGTACAGCTCCCGCCTGCTTGAGGAGAAGCGTCTCTCCGGCTCGCCTGGCTTTCGGCCAGGGGAGGGTGTCGGTTTGGTGCTAGAGCAGGAGCCTCGGTAAATCGCCTTGTCTGGCAAATTCTGCTGAGAGCTTAGGCTGAGTCTCTCCAAATGCATCTCTGTAAATCCACTCACTAATTCCCTCTCCAGCCATACACTGTCTGTTCACCTATGAATCTGTAGTGGATTGACTTTCATTCTCAGAAACGGCTTCGGGAGTTAAGAGGCCAGGACCCCTTTTCAGAAGAGATTCCTCAGGTCGAGCCTTGCGCCCTGTGCCTGCTGTTTGCTCGAGGCTGGATGTGACCTAGGGAGAAGGCCGGTGGATGGGAATCACTAGGTGGAGATTTTTAAGTAAAATTTAGATGCTCTAGGCCTTAGGAACATAATTTTGATTGGCTTTCACTAGGACGTATGCTCCTAAGAACTTACGCCGCCTTTAGAAATGGGACTCTGAAGTTAGTTATTTTCAATGGAGAAGGTTGTACAAACGTGCCAGCGTTACAATTGCACCCCGTATGCCTATTTTAATGCATCCAAAGTGCCCTGGTTGACCATGATCCCAGTTGACTGGACATAGGCAAATGCTACGTGTGCTTTGGTGAGGTGAGTGTGAACGGTCTCCGGTAGGATATGTGCCTCTCATTGCACTAGGCACACAACACGCAAGAGGATGAAGAAATGTCCCGTCCCAGTGCAAAGGACAAGGGAGGTCTGGTAGAAGAGGGAGTCATAGTCTTACAAGAGCCCAGTTTTTTCTTTCTGTCCTCCGTGGCAGCCAGATCCAGCTCAGACTTTTCAGGTTTCCTTACTCCAGGGCAAGTTTCAGCAGTATGAGAGATCTGTGACCCTGCTTCCAAAACCAGGGAACTGTTGTTGAGCCCAAACCATTGGCATCACTGCTGAGGGTTAACAGATACAGACATTGCTATGGTACATTTCTATTTGCTTGAGCAAGGCATAATGCATGCCGCCTAGTTTTCCTGGTTCCTCAACAAGGGCAGTTGTGCAGGCTGGACTTACCAGTGATGCCAGTCTTATTCAGAGACCAAATCTAGCTGTATTGATTAGATCACAGATTTTAGGAGCACAACGCGTCATTATATCATCTTGTCTGAGTTGTTGTGTAGCACAGGCTACAGAGTTTATCCTTCTTAAGCCAATCTATTTTGTTTCGAGTGAAATGTCTCTCTAGAGCCTGCTGGTCGCTACTCCCCGGATGGCGAGATCCTGCCCGCACGCTGCAGAGTCGCGAGCACCTGGGCCTGTGTCAGAGCTTCCAGACAACTTTTATTCCTGGTTCCCGAGCTGATGTTTCTGATACTTCTGCAAGAGACATGCAGAAGTAAAGAAGATAAAATAACTATGAATCTTCCTTAAACTTTTTTAAAAAGTTCTATGTGGCTCCAGCGCAGCAAAAGAGGGCTAAAAGTATGACTCTTGTATTTCTGTCTTTACACAATGCTGTCATGGGTTGAATTTTTCCAGTGTTATTCTCTCTTCCTTGCCTAGCAACCCAGCCTTGGGAGGGAAGCTTACTCCGTAGGAATAGTAGCACTATCTGCAGGGTTTAGTGCTTCTTGCTGCAAAGCTTTCTTTAAAAGCTGATCGAAAGAGATGGGCCCTTGCTCATTTATGTCACTGCAAGCTTAGTGTTTCAGGGACTGATTTAGCAATAGCCTTGAATCAGGTCCTTGGGCCCCACCTGTCACATGCAGGACAGCCTCAACTGAGGGAATTTTAAAGTAATTTAATAATTGCAATTAACACAAACTTCTGATCACCGATTCAGGTACTGAGAGGAAGAAAAAGACAAGCAGTTAAACATGTCAGCAGACACCTTTCCTTGCCCTCTCCCAAGCTCAGCTGAAGCCAAACCCCCTTCCTAGCCTCAGCTTCCCCCGTTTTCACCCCGGGTTGTGCTCAGTTGGTCCCAGTTCCTCTGGGGGGGCAGCGGGCAGCGCAGGAGGTCGGGTGGTGTGTAACGCTTTCCGCCTGCCGCTCCTCCGTGCTCCTCGCTGTCCCTGCCCCGGCGTGAGGTGCCCATGCCCGTGGTCCCCCGGGGTGTCCCTGCCCCGGCGTGAGGTGCCCGTGCCCGTGGTCCCCCGGGGTGTCGCTGCCCCGATGTGGGTCCCGCATGGCTGCGGGCCCTTTGGGCTCATGCTCCTGGGTCACGGAGCACATCTTTCCAAGATGCATCTCCAGCCCTGCATCTCCTCCGCCGTCCTTCCCTCCACACACCTCCGTTAGCAGCTGCTGCTCTTGCTTAAATGTGTCTGAGCCAGGGCACTGTGGGCTCCTCTGAGCGGGTGTTTTGGGCGTTTCCATGGGTTTCAGAGCAGTTGGGGCTGGCTGTGACCAGCACCTGGCAGTGCCGGGTGTCCTCCCACGCAGGCAGCGCTGCAGCTCCGGCCACCCGAGCCTGCCACGTGTGCCCCGCGCGGCCCGCAGGCGTGAGCCAGCCGGCTGCCCCTGTGCGAGTGAGTTGGTTTCTCGTGTGAATTAACTGGTCTAATGCAGGAACTGGCTGGGGCTCATGCGCGTGCGAAGCGGGATCCCGGGCGTGGCGTAACCGGGCAGTGCAGCGCGAGCGCGTCAGGCAGTCGTGCGGGTCCCAGCGGAGCGCTCGCCTGTGAAACAGCGCTCGGGCGTAAACTGCTCGGCTGCTCATGCAAGCAGCAACTGAGCGCTCAAGCATGGACTAATAGGGTGCTCAAGCGTATATTAATTAGACACTCGTGTGCGAGCTAATTGGGTGCTCATGCATGCACCGGTTGGGCACCCAAGCGCAGACAGCTTGGCACTCCTGGGTAAGCGAAGCGGGAACGCGTGCAGGAACTGCTTGTGCCCTCATGCGTGAGCCCCTTGGCCGCTCGTGGGGGAACTCACCGGGCGCTCGGGCACGGAGCGATTGGGTGCTCATGCGCGTGCTGATGGAGCAGTCATGCATTAACGTAGTAGGTGCCCATGCGTGAGCTGCTGGAGCATTCCTGCACAGACTAATTGGGTGCTCGTGGGTGAACGGATCGGGCGCCCATGCACGAGCCGATGGGGCACCCATGCGTGAGCTGCCCGGGCGCTGACTGGGAAACTGCTGGGCGCTCGTGCGGGGCTGACTGTGCACTCACGCTTGAATGCCCTGAATCCGGCGATTTCTGCCCCAGACTCCCGTTCGTGTGCCTTCCAAAACCTCTTGCGCGTGGGGTGGTTTGGAGTTGTGTTCGGATGGCGCAGAGCTGAGTGGGGCAGTAATTAGATGGCGCGAAGGAAGAGCTCCTTCTCCTGCAGAGACTGATGGCCACCCGTCGTACCGTCCTGACCCGCGCTAGAGCATCCTCCCAGCTCACGTATGTGCCGTTGCTGTTCTTGTCACTTTGCAGATGCTGAATCCCTGCACAGGCTCCCGGACGCTCAGCTGCTCTCCCCAAGCCTCTCTGCTTCCTCCTGAGCCTGTAGTTTAGAGTTCACTGTTCACAGCTCCTCACACGGAGCAACTTTAGTAAGTAAACTAGATGTATCCGTTTCTCTCCTCTTACGTCCTTAGGTCTTTCTCAGGTGCCGGGTGTGCCTATGTGCTGGCCGAGAATTACCTCTTTTACTCATGAGGCCGACACGCAGCTGGGGAGGCCCCATCCCCGAAGGAGGAGACCGACTTCTCGAAGGAGTCGGCACTCCCGGGACAAGTCAGTCCAGCGCGGCTCTTTCTAGCGTGAAACCTCTGTCAGCAGCAGAAGAGCTCGGTGGCAGAATCGGGAGACGTCCCTATCAGCGGCCTCAAGACCATGGCCACGGCTAAGAATAAATCAAAATCGCGATTGCCATACAAACTATCACAATACCTACGTATGCGATATGTCGTGTGAGTAGACGTGCAAAGCACAGCTTCATGGCTCGGGCTGCAATCACCAGATGGCACTCTTAGATGCACACTGACCCGTCTTCCATCACTGCTGTTGCTGTAGTGTGGGATGCTCTTGCGGGAGAGCTAGCAAGCAGCAAAGATTTGCTGTTCCCTTAATTTCTCTAACCAGATTCTGTTCTTGGGATAGAGAATTCCCTGGAGAAGGAGCAGTCAAACTTGAGTTTATTTGCAGGCTTTTTGTGGTCATCTCTGTCCAGGGACTAAGATTTGCAGTATAACCAAGATCAGATTATACTAAGAAACCAGCCAAACAACCCCCCGGCCATGATGGCATTGCTTTCTTCTCCGCAGAGAAGCTGAGCGGAGGAGGCCAGTGCGTGTGAGAGGGAGCTGGTCTGCCTGGCTGCTCATAAATGCTTGCTACAGTCAGACAGGTTACATGTACAGCCGCAAAACTGTATTTCTGATGCTGGATGCAAGTTTTTGCTTCTGATTTTCAGGTATTATAATTCAGATTTTATAACCATCCGTCTGCACGGCTCCCGTGAAGTCAGCAGGTAGGCTTTTTTTGTGTGTAGCAAAGGCTGGAGAACTCAGCTCTAGGGGTGGCATAAGCCCAACGCCATGTGTTACTAGTCTTAAACCAGCAGCCTTGCCCCGTTGATCACTATTATGCATTTTCAGGTAGCTGATATTGTGGTTTTGAGGTTTCAGGCAGGAGCCTGGTTGGAAATAGGGCACAAAGAAGATGCAACAGCTGCCTGCAGCCTCTTGTCCTGGGCTCGCAGGGTGCAGTTTCAGCCCGGCTGTGTCCAAGGCAGGGATCGTTACTGCTGCTCTTTGGGGTGAATGCCGCTATCCAGCTGCGCTGCAGGTATTGGTATGGTGCGCGACTCGGGTACAGTGAAGCACAAAGGCTAAAAACGTTTTAGGACAAAGCTTTCAGTTTTTTTAGGGAGTTCTTGGGTTCCTTTCCAGGCTTTGGCACTGACTCACTGTGAAACTTTAGGCAAGAGTGTCCATCTCTCTTAGTTTATGCTGGTCTAAAACACACATGCAAAGCACATACTTATCTGGTGAACAAATTCCCGTTGTAATAGGACCCCGGCTTCTGTTTCTGCCTCTGCCATTGACTCACTGCAACGTCTTAATGCTTTGGGCCTCAGTTTATATATAAATAAAAAAGAGATAAAAATATTAACTCCCTAGCAGGTGCACTTGGAATTAATAACGGGTTGTAAAGCTCCCTTAGACTCATCGGTAGGAGATAGGTTATCCTGTGCAGTGCTGTGATTCATTCTGGTCCTCCGGTGCCCTTCCCTAAGCTCTGGTCCGGGCTCCGTACGGGGAAGGGACCGCGGATGGAGCTGAGGTCCGTGAGCAGCGCCCGTGGAGGAGCGGGCTGGCAGGGTTTGTGTGCAGACCTCCACTCTTTCAGCAGCTTTGATCCTGCTGGGAAGGGTTTGAAGGTGTTGCGCAGGTGACCAGAGCAGCGCTTTCCCATCGGGATAGGGGAGCAGCTCTTGGAAAAACAAGATACGCCGAGCCTTTCCTCCCGCTGCTGTTTCGGGAGCTGGAGCCGGGGAAGCGCGGGATGGAAAGAGAGCGTTACCGGGGCGGGCGGGAGCTGCACCGCTTGACGAGCTGCCTAAATTGCTGCTAAATCAGTTAGGCCGTCTTTAGGCAAATCCTCCCTGCGCAGCTTTGGCTTGCAATTTTTATCTTTTTGCCCTGTCAACGGTGCTCAGTTATATTAATGGCTTTCCTGGCGTGAGACCTAAATTCCCCTCCACCTCCCCCTTAGCTCTCCCTTTCCGCAGCCCGCTGCCGAGGTGGCACGCTCCCGATACTAAAATCCTCCGATATTAAAACATATTCTTCCTTCCGCACGCGGGCTGGCCGGCAGGGCGTTCGGCTCACCCGGCGGGATCAGGACGCGGGAAGCACCGTGCCGGCGGGATCGGCTGCCCCGGCGGGTGCTCATGCACTTCACCAGCACCGTGGAAAAATCATAAAGGCAAGATGTTTCTTGATCCTCTAGGCTATACTGAAAAATAGAGAAAATAAATCATTGCAATCAATTGAAAGCAAAGCGTTTTTTCTGTGGCAGCTCAGAAAACTGGGCAGAAAGTTTTGTTTACAAGCTCTTTGATCTTTTAAAAGCTTTTTTAGTGAAAGCGAGCTAAATATCGAAATGGGTCTTTTGAACTGGAGAATTGGGATGATTTAGTTTTTCTGGATTTTCTTTTCGGATCCTTTCTCCCACTCTTGAAGTGCTTCATACAAGCGTTCGCTGAAGCGTTGCACACAATATTTCAGACAGGCCTAAGCAGGGTTTTTTCAGGGTTTTTACCATTACTTTTCTGCTTTTTTCCTTTGGGCCGTCACGGCGTGGCAGCGGAGGGCGCGGAGGAGCCGCAGGCGCGATGCCCGGCCCCGCGGGGCGGCGAGGCAGCGGGACGGTTTATGGCCAGAATTGCTCAAACAGCTGGAGATCGTATTACCCTGTTTATCATGTTTAAACCCGTGTCAAAATGACATATATTGTGGAAGTTTTTGTGTGAGACTATGAACTAGGTATTATGTGGAAAAGCCAACCATATGTTATAATATTCTGCCGGGGACCAGAAATGTAGCCGAGACCGGAGGGGAGAGGGGCGAGTTCGGTGCAGAAGACATCTCCTCCCCAGACAGAGGCGACCGTGTGGGCTGCATCCAAAACACTGGTGCAGTTTGCAGAGCTCTATGAGTCACATAATTTATTTGCCTTTATCTTCCCCTTTTAGCTGTTTGTAGAGTATCTTTGGGTTTGGGGTCTTTTTTTTCCTGATGTTCTATTTTTTTTCTAATGTGAAAAAAATTCAGTCCTCCCCCTTTCACATTTTCTCCAGTCCGTAATACTAAGAAGTCCAAATTTAGCTTACCTGCGACGGGCTGCCTGGCAGTCGTGTGTGTCATTTTGCTTTCCCTAACTCAGAGAGATTAATTCTTGTCATCAGATTTTGGTTGCGAACGCTGCTAAAATTTGCAGGTCAGCAGGAGCCCGGCGCGCGGCAGAGCGCTGCCCCGGCCGCCTGCCCAGACGGAATTTCACCCGCTAAGTACGTTTCAAACTGCGAGAATTCAGGCGGCTCACAATTTCCAGGGTCATTTGCGCTAATAAAGCTTGACAGTCTGCATGTTAATGGGGAGTAAACAGGAGAGGGGTGCTAACAAGGTCGTAATGAAGCTCGCATTTAAATTGAACGGCAGTGAGTATATGAGCGCTCAGGAGAGAGTTTGTGTCTCTCCTCGAGGCTGCGGTGCAGCGTGGCAGCAACGGGCAGTTTGTGGGCGGCAGATGCAAAGGGAGCCATCGCCGTTCTGCAAAGTCAAGGACAAATTACAGCTACTTTAACAGAGAAAACTGGAGCCATAGGGGAAGGAGTCGAGGGGGGATGCTCCTCGCCAGGAGCCCACCGCTCCCGCTAGCTCCCGCCTCCCCCTCGTTGCTGCGACTCCAAGCTAACCACGCTCGTGTCCCCCGTGTCACTGCCGCCGGTTTCCGTGGCACAGGCCTGCGGGAAGCACCGGGCTGCGCGCGGGTTTTGCCAGACGTGCACGTTCCCAATCCTTAAATCCGATGCCGAACCTCCGACTGCTTCCCGTCGTGCAGGAAGGGGCACAGCTGGGATCAGGCTGGCTCGCAGGTCCTTAGAGGAGGTCTTTTGCTACTACCATGGACGAATTTTTAATTTCTTCTATTTTAAGTAATGGCTGAACTAAGGCAAATGAGTTGCTCGCCTTCTCTCTTGCGCGTGCGTACAATGGCTATGTCATAGCCGAGGAATTGAGCTGACTTATCCAAAGCCGTTGGCTCTTTCTTTCCAGGCGTGCTTTCCTAATTCCAGATGGATAAGCGAACAGCGGTGCGCGAGGCTCCGTCCCCCCGGCCCTCCCTCCTCCCCGGCTCCGGCATAGTTGGGTTTATTGCCTGGGACTGGGGGAGTTGCGATATCCTGCACGGTTCTGTCTGAGGAAACCGGCAGGCAGAGCATTAGTGGTGCAAAACCCTCTGTAACGATCAGATGCTTCTCCGTGACTCAAAAACATTTCAGGCTCTTTTGTAATAAATGTAAATGGCAAACCAGAGGTCAGGGATGGTCTCAAGGGCAAAGGCTTGTGTCTAATCTTTATTTTCTCTTTATGAGCTGCTATAACAACTTTGAAGGTATGAAAGAAATCAGCAGAAATGTGAGACGAGGCAGTCTTATTAGGAAACTAGTACATAGCTTCTCAGACTTGTTCTTTGACCTCCTCTGAAATAACTCTGGGGCCAAGATCCTCAGATGGTGCAAACGCATAAATGTAGCTGCTGATTTACTTTAGCAGGGATTTAGCGTTGCTATACAATGATAATTTCCTCCCGGCTTGAAGATGCTGCTGCAGAAGTTTTCAACCATTTTAATTTTGGCTTTAATACAGTGGTTCTCTTTACATATTTTTTAAATGACTGTAGAGATGACAAATTGTTTGAGCTTAGCATTTCTGAATGATTTCAGGAAACGGGGCCAGTTTACGCGATAAAGGTCTTGGTCTCGCGGTGATCTTTGATCTGATCAGTCTCCTTAGGAGCTGCATAGGTGGGGGGAGTTTGGGTCGGTCTCTCGGTTTGATGGCTTTGCAGTGTTACCTTTACAAGAACAAGGTTTTCTCCCTTTAATGTTAAAGAACTCTTGATACTGCTTGCAAGGATGGCGAAAATAGTGCCAGTGACCTTGCAGGTAATTTGATTTGGGTTTCTGCCTACCAAAAACGCCACGTGCGTTCTTAGATGACGGTATCTGCTTTCAGCTCAGCGTTTTCCGTCACACGGGCACGGCTTGCAACGCAGCTGCTGCATCTCCTCCCCGAAGCAGCTGCGTTTCGCGGCTGGGAGGAATGATTCCTGCCTGCGTCAAGCACATCGAGTCTTTAGGGTGGCAGCTGCTCCGTAAACGTTAGCTGCTGCTTCCGGTGTTCCTCGCTTGTACCTGTCACCCGCCCTGAGCTGTTGTTTCACCGACTCGAGCTGGGGCAGGGTCAGCTGGGGAGGTGCAGTTAGGTTACCATCGCCCAGCCCGTTAGCTCCAGC
Source organism: Dromaius novaehollandiae (assembly GCF_036370855.1). Taxonomy (NCBI): domain Eukaryota; kingdom Metazoa; phylum Chordata; class Aves; order Casuariiformes; family Dromaiidae; genus Dromaius; species Dromaius novaehollandiae. The sequence goes on along the minus strand of NC_088115.1, from coordinate 12,078,936 downwards.
GGACCTCCAGCTTTGCACAGAAGTGGTGCCGGTATTTTTAAGCTTTCGTGTCTCGTGTTGGCCACCTGAGTCCACATTTGCGGGTATAAAGAGCAGTCAGGTTTTCAGAAATGCTGAGCTTTGGGAAGCTCTCGTATCATAGCAATTTTTCTGGTCACCCGTGTGGCTTGCGAAAGCTTTCTTTGTTAGGGCGAGTACTCAGGGTTTTTAACAATTTGCATGTTTCACTAATGGCCTGTATACTTGCATGACTTTTTGGCTTGACAACCAAGAAGTTAAAGAGAGAAACCCCCTGGACCGCTGCTGTGTCCAACAAACTGTTCCGTTCACCATTCAGCCCCCAAGAGGATGCTTCACTTTTGGGACCTTGTGCTGGAAAAAAGTCCCCAGCAAGGTTTGCCAAACTGCAAAAAGCAGCAGAAATGTTGACCCTTACGCGGTACGGTGACTTACTGGTGGAGATGCTGAGCTGCAAGGTGGGAGCTCCAGGGTTGACCCCCTCCTGTTTGGGAGATGTCCTCGTCTTGCCCTACCAGACGGGAAGTCCTTTCGCGGTGGGCCTCGCTTAGTCTCCCCAGTGCTATGCTTTGCATAACGTATCGCAGTATACGGGGAGGAAGGACGCTGTGGTCCCATGGATAGGCCACCCAAGGATGAATGCTGTCCTCGTGCTTGTTAGTCCCCTTCGCTGGCCAAAACTGGGGAACAGTGCGGTGCGTGCGGACCGTGTGTCCCCGGTGGCCATCCCGGCTCCGGGCAGGCCAGCTCGGTCCTGGCAGAGCCCCGCTGGAGCAGCCGGACCCTCGGAGCGGTTTGGTGTTCAGCCCTTCACGGAGAGGAGGGGAGCGGGTCCCGGTCCCCTGCGGTGTGAGAAATGCAGAACTCTCGGTTTCAGCTTGAAATCCAAATTTTTCAGTTCTGAGCAGTTTTCAACTTAAGAGTTGGTTTTTTTTCCTTTTATGTGACAGTTTCTGAGTTGGAATTTTCATTTTTAGGGTTCTCCGTATTTTACATGTAAAAATTTATTTGAGGAATAAATTTTGGTTCAGCTTTAGATTTAAAAGTTGAACGCTCAGGAAAAAAAAGCCTGAGCACTTCCATAGCTGCGTTGCAGGGACCTTCATCTGCCTTCGGGCTGCTTCCTCAGCCGGGGAGGAAAATCGCTGCCGGCCTCAAACCTGGTGCACTTCTTCCGTTGCTGCTGTGTGGGGAGTGCTGGGAGTGCCAGAAAGCTGTGTGGTGCTTTATAAAGGGCTAATGAAGTTGGCGAGAATTTTTTGCTTTGGGAGGATAAAGGGTCAAGTCCTTGAGGAAATATCCCGTACTTGAAAAATGTGGGCTATAAGGATCATCGCAAATATGGGTGAGGACACGTGGACACATTGCAGCTCCTGTTTGGGGACAAAAAGGAGACAAACACCCCGGGGGGCTGGGGACGGGGAGGCAGGGACAGGACGGGGATCTAAACGTGGCCTGATAACTCCGTTTATTTTCCTGTCGCCCCGTACGTACTAGGCACTGGCACCTATAGCTGGCAGATACACAAACTGCAACGCCGCCGCGAGCGGGGCCGGACGGGGACCCTGCGGGGCACCCGCCGCTTCAACCTGCGGCCCCGACACTGCGCAGAGGTGGGCAAATGTGTCCTAATTGCAAATGTACGCTAATTACAAATTACTTTATTAGCAGCAGTTTTAAAAGAACCCAGATCAGCTCTCGGATACGTCTCGTAAAGAATGAGCTAATTGGCAAGTGAGTGAAATGTTAAGATTTTTCAAGTTAAAATGTTAAGACGGCCCCCGGTTATCTCGGTGCTGATTTTAGCTGGTGGTGTGCTGATGCTGGGAGGTCCCCGTCACAACTCACATCTGATTTCTCTTTATTTTTACTTCTTTCCTTGAAATGGGGCAGCTGTGCAGGAAGAGCTGCACGAACACCTAGGAAATAATTTTGCTTCAAGTCTGTTTTTCTAACTCGTCTTCCATAAAAACCCAAACTGTAAAGTTTTGTTTTATCTTTCGTTTGCAGGGAAAGAGCCTTATCTCTGCTGTGCTCTGATAAGCCCAGAACCACCAGAAAAAGAACTTTTCTCTAATGATTAAGAAGTCTAATGTGCACAGTGATTCCCCAGTATCACGTCCGTATCCTCAGAGATGTTGCACTAGGGAATTCCCGTATTTCCAGATCCAAAACGACATGCCCCCACGCTAGTATTTTTGCTTTATGTCGATGTTTAGAGGTGCCGGACAGGTTCACTGCCCCCGCGTGCTGGAGGCTGGGTAAACAGCAGGACAGAACTCAGCCCAAGCACATTTACAAGCTAAACAGAAAACAAACCGGGATTAAACCTAATTTGGGAGAAGTTAAGGTTTCCCGTTTTATGAGCGATTTTTATGTGAGGTAGCCGAAGTCGCACATAGAGTTATAGCTGCGATTAATTTTACTATTGTTTATCCTGCAAATATTGCAGCATCGGTTCTCCGGATCTTCTCGGGCGCGCCGCGTTGGTCGGCGGTGTTGGGAAGTCCCAGCCGCTGGTGTTGAGACGTTGCCCAAAACTCTCGGCTGTCATTGTGACACAGTGAGTTTCTTGTCTTTGTGGTTTCAGAAAGAACTTGAAAACACGACTGAGACCCTGAAAAAACAGCAGCTTGTGATTTTGAGAAGCCTGACGCATGGTTTTTAAGTGTCTAGCATTAGGAATTCAGGTAAAACGCTCCTGATGGGGAGCTGGCGGCTGTGAGCGTCGCGTGACCCCGCGCTGCCTAACGGGATCGTCGCCGTTCAGCCTCCGGGCTCGTTTTGTGCAGAATCGGGCTGGAACGGGCTCCCCCAGCTCGAACCTGCGCAGAGCCGCAGTGCCGGAAAACAGAGCGGGTTTCTGCATCAGGCTTTGGGGTCGAGGGCTGGGCCTCGAGGGCTGGGGCATCGCTCCGGGCTCCTGCGCTGCCACGCGCCGTGCACTGCCCTCCGAATCCTTCCTCTTACCCAGCTCAGCAAACGCGTCCGACAGAGACAGAAAAACGCCGGAGTTACAGGGTCACGGGTAGGAGCGCGGGGCTGCTCGGTGAGATGTGCCACGTGTGACCATTTCCAACAGAAACGCTTTTTAGCTGATTTTTTGAGTGAGCAAGTAGTCTGCACCTGCAACCGCCCAAGCAGCGGCCGGCAGTGCGGTCAGGGCTGCTATCGCGCCGCACCTCTCGCGGTCATTTCGATGAAATAAGCATTTTCCTTGCGCTGTTTGTGCCCCCTCCTCTAATTTTGCAATTCTTCTATTAACTGAATTTGATGCAAGTCAGATGAAGTTGAGCCTGGCAGAGCCGATGAGGGGCTGTCTGCCTGCCGCTCGTCTCTCAAAGCAGCACGCGGATGATGCCTGCCTGATTTTTACCAGCTTCCTGTTACATGGGCGGATTTCACCCTGTGCGGTATACAGTGGTTTAATAAAAACCAAGCCCAAAGCTAAGCTCCCCGCTCACGCCTTCGGGTTCGGCCCGTGCAGAGCCAGGGCACACCCGGGGCGAGAGGGCGGCGCGACCGCGGCTCCCGTCCTCCGTCCGGGTCGGGGGGAAGCAGCTTCTGCAGCAGAAACACAAAAATAGCATCTTCCTTAATCCCTGCCTCTGATTTCCACCAGGACTGACCGTTAGGCATGAAAATACCAGTCAGCTTTGCTGGCAGTAAAAATGATGGATGTTATTTGGAAACCAAAAAAGGCAAGAAAAAATGTTATGGGATCATTAAAAGGTCCACTAGGAATCCTCGTTTCATGTTTGCTTTGGGAGTTTCAGCTGGTCTGATACGGACACTGTCTCTCTTAATGCATGGCACTGCTTTTTATAGGAGATGAAGCAATTGCTTCTGGAGGAGTTATTCCTAGGGTCTCTTAAAATATTGCCATCTGGGTGACAGCAGCAATTCAGTAATCGTTTTTGCCTTTACATGGTCATATTAACTAGGTGCTCTTATTAAAACAATGGGTGTCTTTCTTGGGGGATCTAAGCACTTAATAATTAATTGCAAGTGCTCTGCAGTTAGCAAAGGTTCTGTTTAAAGATGGATTTTCTGTCTTTAGGACCAGCTCTATAAATGCGATAGGCCTGCGGATCCAAGCTGAACTGTCAGAGTTTCTACGGGGGAGCCGTGTCCCCCACCTCATCCCCCCGCACTCCTTCCCTCTCGCTTCTCCAGCCCTTTGTAGAGTTTTGGAAGCGCAACACAAAAAGTAAAAGATCCTTTTTATTGGGAAAGGTTCTCATTGAGAAATTGCCCTCTGTCGAAAGTGAAAATTCCACAAAAATGCATTTTTCTTTAAAACTGGGAGGGTTTTTTGGACTGTAGCTTAATCTTTCATCTAAAGTGTTATCAAAGTCTGTAGATATTTTCCATTGTGGAATAGGAGAATGTCAACATTTTTACACAATATGTAAATAAAAAAATGAAGTGAAGACAAACTGAAAAATCTGTCTACTTCATACACTGGGCAGCTTTACAGTTTTTGATTAAATAGTCTTAGTTTTTGACCATCCTGACTGTAACGCATCCAGTGGCAGAGATGGAAAAATCAGAAGAACATGAAATATGTGTCTGGGCTCTTCTTATTTTGGTAATGTAGCTCCAGAAAGGTCTGAAGTACTTTTAAATTCTTTTTTTTAATCAGTTCATGTAGAGACATGGTTACTATCAAAATGGATGGCTCAAACTCGCGCCGGTTTCTTTTAAGTAGCCAGATTCTGTCTTTGGTGCTGGACTGTCTGTGGTCCGACCGCGTGTCGCTTATCCGTGTGACGACGGGTAACCTAATGTGTCATCTCGTGCTGCGGCGATGGCTCAAAGATCTGGTGTTTGAGTACACGTTATGCCTAGAGGAGGGAGGCAGAAGCTCATTTTAGCATCTATTTTCCACTCAGTAAGTGACTGCCGATTGATGGGAATTGCCTATTTCCACTCGATCCTTTCTTTTAGCCGTGCCTCGCGCGCCCCGTGGCCCATTCGGATGTTGGGCATCGCCCCGCGGCAGCGGCCGCCCCCCGAGCGGCTCGAGCCGGTGCCCGGCCGGAGCCGGCCGCAGGGCCAGCGGACAAAATTGCCGTCCTCACCCCGAACGCCTCTTTCGTAGCCGCTTGCATCAATTTGCCTTTGCATTTCCTGTGCGATCACTTTGTCTGATGCGAAGACAACTGTCTAGACATCTATTTAAAAAAAAGCAGGTCGGTCTCTCCGGCGGTCGCAGAGGCACGTCTCCGCATGGCTGGAGCACGAGCACGCGGGGTAAATATAGGGCACATGAGATTGATCTGAAGCCAGCAGCGGTGAAGGCAAGTACTCGCACTCGACTGAAAGAGCTGCGGCTCTATTGCAGAGCCCTACAGAGCTTTTAGATGTCGCTGCTACTTACCCGTCTGCTCTCGGCCGGGCCCAAGCAGCCCATTTCTGCAAGAGCCTTAATGGGTTTGGCTTTTATAAACAGGCAGCAGTTCCCGGGAGGGGTGCCGGGTTTTGTTGCTTTTATTTTGTTTTGGTCTCATGAGAATATCATCTCGTCATCTGACTCTTCACCGCAATCAGCTCGAGGGAAAAGCAGTGCCGTTGAGCTGCCCGGGTGCCCGGTCATTTATCGGGTGCCTCTTGGAGGGGTGGTGCGCGGGGTTTTTCCCAACAGCTTTATTCCATTTTCTTCTATCTTTATATTTCTTCTGCTGTCCTACTGGGCAATAACATTAGCTTTCAGCTCCGTGGGTGCGAGAGCCCGCTCTGTCCCAGGATCTTGTTAGCGCAGAGCTGAGTTTCCTGCCTCCGTCTCACGCCGTCCCTCAGCGGCGAGGGAGCTCCGTCTTCCCCATCTTCTCCGAAAGCTTCCCCAGATCAGCAAGGGCAAGGAATTTACAGGCAACTTTTTCCTCTGGTTTTGTGTTGTGTTGCTTCTAAAAAGGCCCCAAACCTCACGACAGACTCTTGGACAGAATATTAAGAACCAATAAAAAATGCAACAGATGGCAGCGAATGGGGACTTGTCCTCGTAGCTTCCACGTCGCTCCTCTGGCTTCATCAGCCAAAACATTGGGACCTGCTGATTTGATAAGCTTTGCCTAGCGCGGGAGGCCTTGCGACAGGGCAGATGAAGAGCGCCGCAGATCCGAGGTTCAGACACACCAAACAAATGCACCAGGCCGTTGAAGCAGCATCGCCCGTGGGCAGTCTGCTGTGCTCCCGCAGGCCATGCCCGTTCCTCGCCCAGGCCCCGTCTCGCCGGGAGCGTCTGCAGTCGCTGCCGCCCTTCGCAGGCCTGGCGACCCGGCGTGGGGGGCTGGCAGTGGGGCTGGCACGCAGCTTCTCGCTGCTGCTAAAACTGCCCTGCGGCCACAGTGCAAACCAGTGCTGAAATCACCCAGGGGACATCAGAAAAAAATTAGCCGAGCCGCCCTGGGCTAATACGTGGCACGGCGATTGCCGTTCAGAGCCGCTGTTTTCTTGCTTTGCTGCACCATTCGCAGCAGGGCAATAAATTGCGCCACATTCAGCAGCTGTTACTTGGATTACGGTGGCGGCTCGCTGCCCGCCAGCGCGCAGTCCGCCCAGCCCAGCCCTGCCGCCCTCGCCGGGGCCCTGTTATTTCTGCGTTGCAGGTGGGTACCGCAGGGCCCAGGGTCGCGCGGGGAGTCCGCAGCAATGCTGGGAGAGGAACCCAGGTCTGCTGCTTGCCCTGCCTGCGCGCTCGGCCCCAACGCGGCCTTCTCTCCCCTCCGACTGCCGTTCCCCGGTTTTCTGCAGTTCTCCTGGAATGGGTCTCAACGGGCAACTGTCCCACTAGCAGGGAATGAGGCGTTATATCGGCGTTTCAGAATGGACATCACAATTTCCTTCAAAATACGTTCTTTTTTTCTTAACTGAACTTTAATGAACATGTTACTGAGTATTTTAGGTAGTCAAGAGAAAGCCTACTGACTTTTCTGACTATGCTAATTGGTAAGAATTGAGTAACTCCGTATGAAAATATCCACTGTTGACTTATTAACCCTTATGAGGAACATTTTTTTGGAATTTTTCCACTTGGCTTCAGTAAGTCTTGGATTGAGCCTGTGGTAGTACACTTTCCAACTGAAGTGGTTTCAGCCTTTTTGAAAGCAGCCTACATTAGCAAAAGGATTTTTCACATCAAAAGCATAGTCGGAGCAGTGAAATCAGTGCTTATCTGTTGCTTTCAACTCTGCCTGCTTCCTCAAGGCAGCAGCTTTGAGAAAAATGAGTAAGATGCAATCAGAGTTTAGATTAACATAAAACATTTTGCTGGAATGTTGGTATTTTTAAGATACTACAGGAAAAAAAAAAGAGGCTAGAATGAATAATTGTTTCCATTAAAGGGACTTTACTGCTTCTATTAGGTGATTCTAACCTCCCTTCCCATTAATGGTAATTTGCCAGAAAAGAAAGGTACATTACATAAATATTTCAAAGTAATCTGGGCAACAATTTGGAGATATTAAGCTTTCAACTTGATTCATCTTAATATCCAGTGAGATCTTAAATGCAAACAAACACTTTACTTGAGTACAACTGACTGCAGAACTAAAATGAGCTTCATTCTGCAGGACCGAACAAATATTGACGACCAATCGATATTTCTTCAGGAAGGTTAATTATCATGACTGGAAAGAAGAGCATATAGGAACGGACATGTGAAGTAAAACAGAGTTGTTTTTCTAAACAAATCCTGGGTTTGCAGTGCACACACACACGCAAACACGCATTTCATCTGCGCTAGGCCCAAAGTGGCACTGCTTGGACCTGCTTCTGCTTCCCCCGGAGTCACGGTAGCAGCGGGGCTGCCCTGGGGAGAGGGGAGGCGGCACTGTGGATGTGCAGAAGCTACCGAGATAGGTGCTACGAGTGATGAGGGCAATAAGCTGCATGGAGAAAATATTGTAGAGTGTATCTTATACCTTGTAATTCCTTCAGGAGCCTCTTCTTCTACACCTATTTGACATGCATGCGTTCAGAGGGCTCACAAAGCAGGGTCTCAGCGGCTTGTGGTCATTAAAGATTATTCTAATCATTGCAGTAATCCCTGGGACTGATGTATAAACTCTGTATAAACAAATGCCAAGAGACTGTCTCTGTCTTTAAGAACTTACAATCCAAATAGAGAAAAAAGGCAAACAAAGGATTATCATCGCCAGGTTTGGGTGGAGCTAAGAACAAAACCCAAATCTCCTGCCTTGCCTTTGCAACATGTCCCTTCTTGTTCCCTCAGATCGTCTTGATATTTTTTTTTTCAAGTAAAAGGGATTTCATGCCAGAGGTCTGGCGGGGTTCCAGGTCGGATAACTCCAGGTATGTTTCCACTGCACATTGCAGTAGAGTTTCCTGAGCGATCGGAGGTTCGAGCGAGTCGGTCCACAGGGCACAACACGGCATTGCAGGGCCTCCTCGCTTGTGCCCAGAAGCCGTCTGGCCGCCTCTGCTCGGGGACGGTGCTGCTGCACGTGTCGCTCACCGCGTCCCAGCCCGGTTGGACTCGCCTCTGGCCAGCGCGACGTGGAGCCGCGCGGTGCAGCTCCTGCCGCACGATGCAGCTCCTGCCGCACGCTGCCTTGCTGCTTCTGTCTCCTACTCCCCAGTTACCAAGCTCTGCGGGAGGACTCAGCTTAGGGCTGTAGGTGCCACCAGTGTAGGAGATGCCCTGTGTTTCCTGGAGTGGGCTCGTATCCTCTATTTCTTGTCCTAAGCTGCAATAAGGCCCTGCTCTTTGCTGCTGCGTGTTGCTCTGCTTCGGCTCAGACGTGACCGCAGTCACTGGTGGGTGCAGTGAACCCGTGCAGCGGGCTGGGTATCAGTTTGAGCGTGTATGAGCCAAAGGGGTTTGGGGCTATAAAATACTAATTGCAGCTTCTTATATTATACTCTTAAATATTCCTGAGACACACAGACCTTCTCCAGTCCATCATTAGGCTCAGAAACGTTTGCTCTGCCCTGCTCTGCCGGGTCTCCAGGCTTTCCGAGGCACACCGCTGCCGTGGGGCCGAGGCTGCGTCCGCCCCCGGGGCGCGGCGGGGACTCCACTGTCCCTGGCTCAGCGCTGGCACGGCACGGCGGGCGCAGAGGGAGCGGAGGTGATGGGGGGGAGCATGCCTGGTACGCAAAGGCCATACGGGCCGCGGGAGGAAGGTCTGCGTCCCCTCCTCTTCTCCATGCTGCTGTAGAGCTGGACCTAACCCGGTCACCAGCCTCCCAAATCTGCCTGTCTTTTGCAGGACAGGTACCTGAGCTGTTAACCAGCTGATCTGGTGGTTTGGAGCTCCCTGGTTAGGGTTTGTAAAGTGGTGTCGGGAGGCTAGGTGGTACTCTTGAGCTGGGTTTTGCCAGTGCTTACCCAAGTGGAAGAGTGTTGTGGAAACTGGTAGCTGCTTGCTCTTCCGAGCCAGGTACCCTGCATGCTGGGAGGTGGCAGAAGGTGCTCTGCTGGTCCCAGGCCACAGCCCGGTTTCAGCCAGGAAAGCACTTAAGCACACGGTTAATTTGAAGCATGGGCTTTTAAGTCATATTGGTGTTCAGCATGTGTGTGCTTGCTTTGCTGAATGGGGCTAAACCAAAGTGCAGGGTCTGCTGACCCACAGCTAGAGGAAGAGGTCTTTAATTGTAGTGTCTTCTGCGGAAAAAGCATAACTGGAAAGCATTCACTGGAAAGGTTTTCTTTCTCAGGCTGGGCATCTTGTGCCATCAGCAGAAGCAGCATTTTCCCTCTGTCACTCGAGCTGCAAGAGGAGGGAGCGCTGTCAGCCCCTGCTCCGTCTGAGCCTGGCTTCAAGGGACAAAAGCCGTCTCTAAAGCTTGTAGCGTAGAGTCCCGTATTTCTCCTGTATTTCTCTTCTTGGATCTTCACACCACTGAAACTGATAGTGCCCACCGTCCTTTGAATCATCCCTTCAGTGGGTGAGTTTGTCTGTCTGGGTCGAAGCCTCTGACGCAGCTGATGCAGCGACTCCGACAGCCCCTGGGGAACGTGCTCGGCGGCGTCAGGACCATGTCGGAGGAAGCGTACGCTGCTGGGACTGGCAACGAAGGTGCCTTCTGCGCCCTTCTGCGTGAACTGCTGCCCAAACTGCTGCGTCTGTCTGCTGCCTCTGTTAGGTGCGCTCCGCCGTATGGCCTTCATTCGTCCTGCGGAGCGAAAGAGGTCGGCAGGTTGTGGGGTAGGATTTTGCCATGATTTCCGAAGGAAAATCCAGCCAGCCATCGCGGGGGAATAGGGCTGTGTCACCTGGCAGGGGTCCTGGGCTCTTTGTGCCCTGCCGGCTCAGCTCGGTTGCTCTTGAGGCCTGAGCCAATATTCCTGTACGATTCCCCTCTCCGGTGTGCGGATGGATCGGGCTGCTTGCTGGCTTCAGAGGTCTCTGTGCCGCCTCCGTTGTTCAGTGTAAACACGCTCCTTGGTTCCTCGCAGCCTGATTTTTGAAGAGTAGATAGTCATTTAGGATAAAAACAGGAACTTCTCTAGATCTTTAGAAGCCAACATAGTCTTACAATCTGGCCCTACGTTACTGTTGAAAATGGGATTTAAGCTTTTATCTCCTTAAAGTATCCTATAATCCTGGACAAGTGTATGCTCGGATGTAGAAAGCTTGCCCGTCATCCTTCCTGTGGCCATACTAGCTATTTCACCAAGGAGGAAGTAATATAGGGATCAGCAGAAGATGATTTTTGAGGAGAAACAGCAAATAATATTGCTCAGAGGACAAACTTATATGAAGTTGAACTGAATTTCTAGGAAGATGCCGTTTGTCACAAAGAATGTTATATAAAAATGGAAAGATGTGATCACGGAGCTAGATTTTGGGTTTAATTCTCTTGCATGTGGAAGTTCAGAGCTTTCCGTCCAGATGCTGAAGCTGCGTACGTTGTGCGTATGGCGTGGTGCGCTACACAGTCCTACGGTCCCGACTGCGGTTACACCAACCGTTGTACCGCCGTGGCGTGTTGTGTACACACACAGTCTCCCACAGCCGTGTCGGTGTAATGTCCCGTGAAAAGCGTCACAGGTTATTGATAAAAGGATTAAGATATCTGAGCATTTAATTCTGTGTTCGTGTTTTTTTCAAGCAGTTCCTAAATGGAAGAAAATTTCAGAGCAAGAAAGTTTAAAGTATGAACTTCTCAACCCAGCATCAAGAGGGATAAACTGTATTTAAACAATATGTTTAAGTAAAGTCTGAATTGATACTAATTCATTCCAGATGAGATTTGGGGATCTGTAAGATATGTGGACTTGCTGTAGCATACTCTAAACTTTTTATCAGAAATAGTCAGCCTCCGTCCTGAAGCAGGTATCTGCAAGGCTTTGCCGTGTGAATCACGACCAAGGCACGCGGTGGCTCGCGTGGCCCTGTCTTCTCAACGGCCGCAGGGCGCTGGGGTGTCCGGCTGGGGACCGTTCCTTCTGCTAGCGCGCCGGCGCGGCGAGCGGCGAGTCATCCCGCAGGGCTGGGTCCCGGCTCCGAGGAAGCATTTTGCAAGTCACGTAACCTTTCTTCACCTCGGTTTCTCCCTGGAGTATGAGGATTCCCGTTCCTCCTTGAATAGCAGGGTGAGAAATGCCCTGCAGATGCAGGATATTACATTCCTCCGTACTCAGTACACTCGTGCTCTGTATCCTTTTTGTCCCTCATTTCAGCGTATAGTTTTGTAAACCTCCTTGCTCCTTGGTCTTTTATCAGTACATTTTTTTAGTTTACGTCCACAGCATGATACTCCTATTCGATGATGCCTGTTTTTTATTTCTCTTCCTTAAAAGAACTGGCAGGAGGACAAGCATGTTTCTTTTCTGCTTGGCTCCCCAGTATGCTTCCAAATACCCAGCACAGAAAAACTCTAAAATGTTAAGTCTAAGACCTTTATTCAGGGCAGCACGTGAGCACAGGGCAACTTTAAGCATGTCTGTGAGTGCTTTAGTGAATAGAGATGTTTTCCCAAATCGAGACGATGGCTCTGCACAGGCTACGAAGCAAAGCTGGGAGTAAGGATATGTCCGGTTTGAACCTACCTCTAGTACCTCTGTTGGTAGAATTACTTGCCCGTAACAGCCTGATAAAAGGGACGCAGAGAGCTCCCCGTGTCCCAGTTCTCAGTTTACTTGAATGTTAGTTTGCCTTTAGATATTATTTGACTACTAAGCCAAAGCCCTGACCTAAGAGCAGCACCAGTGACCATGGCATTGGTAGGGTCACTGCGCTGTAGCACGCATGGTCTGAAGAGCTGCAAATACCCCACGAGATCTTCTCCTCCTTTCTCTCTTCAATCCCTTTTCTCTTGTCTCTCTCTGTGATGTCACACAAAAGGACTCTCTCTATGTATGTATATAAAAATATATAAATATATGTATAAATATTTATATGTATATACACAGACACACATATAGATATATATATGCACACACAGACACACATATATCAGATTTTGCTCTGTCATCACGCTGCGGGTCCCCGAGCAGCACTTAGCGTAAGGAGTGACCAGCTGCACGCGCAGCTTTCAGCAGAGGAAACCGACGGCAGCTCCGATTGTGTGAGTGCTTAATTGCTCCGGCGCAGTTCACTGATCTCCGGCCCGCGGGGACCTCGGTGACTCTTTTGCCTGAACACCTGCGTGTTGCAGCCAGTGGCATTTCATCCCAGGTTTTCCTGCACTGCAGCCGTTAGCACGTGCCTGAACCGGAACATCTCTCAGAGAACAACATCCAGTCTTGCTTTAAGCTGCTTTTTTCAAAAAGGACCTCAGAGAGTTGGAGGTAAATGAATTCCTAATATTCCAGATATGTACAGGATGTCTTTCAGCTCAAAAGACTTCAGGTGAGGGACCAGCTGCCACATCCTATGTGAGCATACCCAGGCATTAATTAGAGTGAAGAGTTTCTGCCTTATTTCCTGTCTCAGTAATTTTGGTTCAGTTTCTAATCACTGCGCTTTGCTTGCAGTAGCCCATCAGGGCGCAGCGTAGCTGGCTGCGTTTCGCACCCTCTGTGGCAAAGCTTTCCAGCGTCGCTCCCGCGGGGAGAGGGGGGATTCCGGCCGCGGGACGTGTAGCTACGCAGGGCGGCGGTGCTGGTGGGTTTGGGTTTGGGGTTTTGGGGTTTTTTTTGAGATTTTCAGTCGTGTTGTCAAACTTGGAGACATTATCCACGTAAACTTCTTCCCTGGTTCTTTCAGATCTGGTTTCGTGGTCCTTCCTCTTGCACTTGGCATCATTCCCCAGACCCTTATTTGCTGTCTGTATTAGCTGAGAAACTTTTTATAAAATCTTGGCTGTCTTTGCTGTTGATCCAGAAATTGCTGCTGTCTGCTCACCAGCATTGTTTCTGAAGTGATGATCTTGGGTAATGCCGGCATTAACGGGGGCTTTCATTTGACCCCTTTTCCTTAAGGTTTTGCAAGCAAGACATTTCTTGGTTGCTTTTTAGTTTTCATGTCAGACTGCAGATTCTTGCACTTAGAAGTTTCACGGGAAAGTTTCAGTCGTTTCCACCAGCTCAGGTGCCCTCTGAAGCTTTCCACCGCTCGCTCGTGTGTTCTGGTAACGCGCTCTTCGCCGCCGATCAAAAATCGAGCTTTCCTGGCAGCCGTGGGCCCCGAAACTCGCTGCATTTTCGTCTCATTGTGTTTTTCTGCGCCTTTTAAAATTTTTTCTTTGGGTCTGTCAGCCCTAAATCAGGAGCCTAGGTGAATTATAAAAAACACCTATTCTGATTTTTGCTTGCCTTTTGTCCGTTTTGCTTGTATTGGCAAGGTGAGGGCGCGGGGCTGCCAAGCGCCGAGGGCTTGGCTGGAGGCGGTGTGACCCAGCGTGTCCAGCACCGCGCGGGCGCTCGCCGCCCCGGCCGGTAAAGCTCACTCAAGCCCCTGGAAAGACTAGCTTTGATTTTTTTGAGCGTTGGATCAGGATTTAATCTGTGCCAAAGGTTTTCCTGCCTGTTCAGATACATGAAGAGAAGAGAGGAGTGGCCGCCGGCTCCCCCGACGCTGGCGAGGGGTGGGGGGGGGTGCGTGCACCCGCGGGAGCGCCGGGGCCGTCCTCTGTGCCTGGGCTTGAGTTGACGACGAGCAGGAGGTTGGTTTTAGCGAGGCAGATGTGTGCACTGTGAGTAGCTTTCGTGGTAGGGGAGTTAGGAAAAGCTGTGACAATCCTGAAATTATCGTGAATGGCAAAAACTTGTTTGGCCGGAAGGCAGCGGGATCGCGGGGAGGACGGAGCCAGTCGCTGCGCTTGCACGAGCGGCGGCACGAGTTTCCGAGGGGACAGAGGAGCAAGGAGAGCGGACACCGTCTTGTCCGAAAGCAGAGAAAAGCTTCCACCCTGGAGAGGTCCCTGGTCGAGTCGTCTAACTGAAGTGACCTTTCATGAGAGCTGGAACAAGAGATCCATACCACATATATTTGTGTGCCTGTGTTTATAAAAACACCGATTCCAGTGCTGTAACTGCAAACTCATCCCTGCGCTTCCCTGGAGTACATTTATTTTCTGCTCTGTGCACGTCTGCTGTAAGAAAGACCTTGGCTGGCTGTGGCCAGCGTAAGGGTCGTTACTTCTGCAGAAATACGGGGCCTTTCAGGGTGCCACCGCCCCAGGCAGCGTTGTGAACGCCAAGATTTGTGTTGGGTTTCCCACCAAGCTGAAGGGCCAAAGAAAGAAAGAGAGAGAAAAGTTTGCAAGGGGCAAACGGTGGAGAGGCAGCTCACACACTCTGTGTTTCCACAAAGAGAAAAATCAGCTCAGTGTCTTCCCTTCTCGTATACTATTGGGGCAAGTCTTAAAACTGCAACAGCCTTGCATGGCCATCGTGCAGAGGACCAGCGCAAGCCCCAAGCAGTTGGGACATACGGGCTTGTGAAATCCCTGTTCTGCTGCTTTCCCTTGCAAGCTAAGCAATCTGTCACGCCTCCAGACATTGCAGAGTGCAGGGACCTGTACTGAATATGCAATATTATTCTGATTCTTTGATCTTGCAGCACATTGCAAACTTCCAAGCCTCAACAAGCCCTTCTGGAGCAGAGGAAATGTTCGTTTTCCTGCCTTCACAGGTCTGGAAACTGAGGCAGGCAGGTTTGCCCGGCTGACCTGCCGTCCCCCAGCAGGCAACGGCAAGCCAAGGCTAAGTTCAGTGACCTCATGCAAGGGGCCAGGATTTCACTGCAAATCCCGTGACTCCCAAGTAACCAAACTTTCCCACTTTGCTGCCGGTCCGTGCCCTGTCCCTCCCCAGTGCCCGTGCCCTCGGCGCTCGGCTCGACAGTCGCTCCGCCGGCGGGACGGGATGGGGTGCGGGGACGGCAGGCTCCACGCTGCCCCGGGTTGCTCCAACCCCCTCAACCGCGTCTCGGGAACAGTTCCCACGTCCGTCCCCGCGGCCGTTGGACCAGCCTCTCGTTAGGCAGTGGATGGGTTTGTCATGGTCAGACTGGAAGACGGCTGAAGAGCAGAGCACGATGCTGGAGAGTTTTCGTGGTGGTCCAGCTTGAGGGCTCAGCCGTAAGCAAGCAGCGCTTACCACCACTGCGATCTAGTCCAAAGCAGCTGGTGCAGACGGAGGATCTATGTGTGTGCTGTTGGCGGTGGGTGCAGAAAGCTTTGACGGGATTAGCAGGTGATTTTAGCAGCCTGCAGGAAATATGAGCAAAGGCTGGTTGGGGTTTTGCCCTCCCTGTGCAGAGGGTCTCTTGCACCGAGGGTCTTCTGACAAAAGTCACCGTATTTGCCTCTGCTAAGCTCGGATGAAAGCCTGTAACGGTGTTTTCTTGTGCTGGTGTTGCAGCTTCGGCAGCCGTGCCAGCAGCCCCTGGTTTTGTGTTGCCATGTCAGGCCAGGCTGCTGGATGCCCCTACTTGGCTCCTGGGCAAGGTCCCTACCCTCGGGGGTAGTCCATTGATCCAGCCATTAAACAAACGTACTTACCGGGGGATTTTTGTAGGGCTGGATGTGAAGGTTGTGCTGAATCAGTGTTGTTTAATATTGATCCGGTTGATTTTTAGTGCAGCTAAAATGGCAGCTTTAAGTTAACGTATATTCACTCCACAGCTTGGAGATCCTGCTTCAGAAGATGCTGTAGCAGTTAGATACGAGTCTGCAGGGTAGGAGGATGCAGCTGGGGAAACCAGAAGATGCTGAAGACATTTAAAGGAGGGAACAAGGCGCCAGGCAGTTAACTACTGCTTTTCATGGGGTGGGAGGGAAAGAGAGGATAGCGTGTGATGGGAGAGCTCTTCTCCATTTGAACGAAACCTGAGCTGTAGGCCATGCCCTCTCTTCCTCACCTGCTTGCCCTCAAGTCAGCCAACTGCCCTCTGTTCAGCTTTGGGGTTGGTTTGAGAAAGAGCTTGAATTTTTGGAGATGACCCCATCGTTGAGCTCTGTGCTTTTCCTATCATAGATTTCCGAAGTTTTGTATAAGCCACTTACCATAAAGTGGCCTGCCTCATTGCATGATATATTTAAAAATGCCCTTTCATCCTAAGATTATAACTGAACAGCTCTCCAGCAAAGGACAGAAAAGATAGATCGGGTTGGTAGATTTGCCTTACGGTTTTTAAAGTAGGGCTAAGCCATTCCCTTTTCAATGTAACGAACAGTAATTACTTGCCTTTCGTGAAGGCACCAGCAGGTAAGCGTTAGGCTTTTGGCGGAGAAGGAGCACGCTGGATGCGTAAGGCGAGAGCAGCGGGAACGCAGGGCTGGGACGGCCGGCGGCCAGCGGGAAAGGTGCGGAAGGGCAGGCGAGCACAGGAGTAACCAGCGGAAACTTTCTCAAGCTGCTCTCGTGGTATCTTCTTGATCTTCACACAACCCACAAACCAGCTTTAAACGCTTGCAATCTGATTTGCCAAAATTAAATTAAAGCAGGATTCTGCAGAAATGAAGATGTTTAGGTTGGCTGTTGGACTTTAAACCAGGAAGGTGAGCACGTGGAGAAGGACCATTCAGCAGACTCACGGGCTGGATGTCCCCGGAGGAGCGTTTTGGGGCCGAGAGCGGACAAGCTGCCCGTACGAGTTACGCGTGGAACGGGAGGAGGCAGGTCGGCCCCGCGAGGGAGGGGTCTGCGACGGGCGGCGGGTGCCGAGTGGGGAGGCGCGCTGGCGAGTTCGTGCAGAGCGGCTCGGCCTGGCACATGCTCCGTGCATTAGGACTTCAATATTACGCCTGTCGGGGGGTTGCTTTAGCGGCCAGCGCTTTGGGCTGGCCGTCAGCACCCGACTGCAGGAGACTTACTCTGCTAAGGGGAGCCTGTGTGCGAGGAGCCACGTGCATCCACCGAGACCTGAAGCTGGGGACGGGAGAAGAAGCCTGCAGTGAAATTTGGGAAGGAGCAGAGATTAGGAGCAAGAGGGGCATGTTGATGGCCAGGTCCTTTCCTGTAGATCACTGACTGTTTGTCAGCTTTGGATCTTGCCTTAAACAGTTTTGTAATCTCAGTTTTGCTTAAGAGCTGATGGCATCAAGAGAGAGAAAAACCCCTGCAGGCTGAAGAGGCCAGCTCAGCTCTGCTGGCTGAGACGCGGCGTCTTCAGCAAGCGGCAGCTTTTTGCACGGGACTGGGACGAGCGGGGATTAGACGCTGTTCCCAGCTGCGCCGCTGACCTGCTTTTGCAAGAGCTGCTGTGTCTCTTCGTGTCTCTGCCTCCTACCCGCTTCGTGGGGGCTGACTGAGAAGGCTTTGGGGCAGGGCTCAGCCCTTCCGAGGCAGCCGGAGAGCGGCAGCGCAGGCGGTGCCCTGCACCGGGCGTGAGGATCGCGCTTGGGTTACTAGCTGAGTTAGCTCCGTGGGGGAAAGGCATCCTAAGTAAATGTGCAGCCCCTAACACATCGGATCCCCAGTCTTATCTGAGACCGCTGGACATTTCTGAAGTGAAAGCAGCTTTGTTTGAAAGCTGTCCTTAGTGCGCGTGTTCCCTGGAGATGATGGTCTCACCTGAACACGCTGTGCAGCTCTCGTCGTCCTCTACAGCGGGATGCAAAGCACTGTCCCATCTTCTCCACGTTTAACTGAAACAGTATTTTTATGTCCTGGTGCAGGTTTTAGAGTAGGAGCAGGATAAATCCCTCTAATTGTGCCATTCAGTAGACACAGCTTTGTTTATTTTTTAAGCTGGCACAGAAATGCAGGACAAGCTTAGCTGACCACAGGCCATTAAGCATTATGATTTGCATTGAACACTGAACAGTATTGTTAAAGCATAAAGGGAAACTCTGGAATAAATTAACAAATCATATAACATCTCACATTTCCCAGAAATGCAACAGCAACCACTCATCTCTTTTCAACTACTTTCCTGACTAAGGGTGAGATATTTCTGCTCTAACTCAAGGCATCCAGAAATGAGACATTTATATTTGAGCCGGTCACGGCTGGAGCTGCGCTCGCGTTAGAGATGACAAGGAGGAATGGGAACCTCCGGAGGGTGATTCAGCTTATCCTAAGGCAGACGTCTAAGATGGATCCGATGAATTGCTCTCAGAAGGTGCTTGTTTCTCTCCGCTGAAGGAGTCACGTAACCACCTCCTCCTCGCAGGTACGGGCGGTTATTGCTGTGTTGCCGTACGTGCGGGGCCTGGGGTACAGCTCCGTACTGCTGCGGCTGGAGCAGATGGCACCACGGGGCACCATTTCCTCGCGCCATTGCCATATCTGGGAGGGAGAGCGTGTCTGAGGCTTATGGACTTCTGTTTGCCGTTGGCACACAGCTGGTCTGGTTCGTCCTCAGTCCATTTTGCTGTTTTTCCGTGTGGGAGGAATTCATATCGTACACTGAGGAAGAGCGGACACGGTGTGTTAGCTGGGAGGGAGCACACCTGCGCGTCCTTTCGCAGTCACAGGCTTCAGCAGATCTGAGAACAGAAGAGCTGCTGCCTTTGCCCGCAAGGGACGGTTGCGGGACCCGTCTGCACTTTGATTAGAGATGTGCAAAAGCCTGGGTGCTACCAGAGCCGGAGCTGGAGCTGAGCTCAGCACAGCAGACAAATCCAGCTGAAAAGTGGAGCCTTTAGCTCAGGCACACTGCTGAGCAGCCCTGTGTACTCTGTTTAATGTGCGCCCTTCAAGATAGGTACTGTCACTGCTCTGGGACATCAGAGCCCCCTGTTTTATTGCTGGGATGATGCAGTGGACGTGTCGCCTTGTCCTTGCCTTTCTCTGAGCTGGCTTAGGAAGGGAGTTGCATTTGCATTCTGGAGCACTTGCCTGACATTTGTATTTTGACTGACGGTTTCTGGGAGGCAGCAAGCTAACTGCGCTGAGACTGAAACCTGCTCTTGTCTGGACACTGTCTGCTACAAATTCACATTTATGTGTCTAGTCCCAGAAGCGTTGATTGGAAGGCTGGAGCTCATTGGAGTAAGAACTTCCAGGACTAGACCCTAAAAATATATGTTATTATACCAAATAATACATCTGACTGCTTAAAATAGCTTGGTTATTGAACAGTGTCTGGCATCCAAAGCTTGACATCCATATTTCTGTTGCCAGAATATATTCCCACTAAAAGTGAATTAAAAACATAGAAATCAATGTCTATTTAAACTATTCATTATTATTGCTTGGTTAAGTATAAACAGTTTGTCAACACATAGCAGACACTTGGAGAGGATATTTCCCTGCAATAACAGAAATCTGAAATTCTCCTGGCTGTTTCCTAACCTGGCACTCACAGCCTTGGATCCAACTGCACAGCTCAGAAGTTTTGAAACTAGCCTTCTGAGCTGGGCTTTGGGTAAAGTTTCTCGGCAGTATATAATTATTCCCATTATACCTGTCGTCAGTGATTCATTGACCGCTGAGGCATACATATGAGCTATTTTTCTCTTTATGACTTTTTGGGGGGATGATTCACCGGTTATAAGTGTACATTATCATATGACTAAAGAAGAAAAAAAGACAAATGGAGTGAAGTGCCACTGAGATTTTCCATATTAAAACAAGAAAGAGTTTGGTCAATAAAATAATGACGCTCCTCCCATGTAAGGCCAGCAGACATCTGTAAAGCTTCAGAGCTGACAGTCCGAATCCGTGCAGGCCAGCTTCAGTTTTACACTTTGGTAATTCCATTGATTTCAGTTTGGTGAAATCAGTGGAGTAAAACAAAATAAATACAGCTGGGAAAAGCTAGGAGTACCTCAGCTTTTTTCTTCTGAATGGACTGACCTTTCTGTGCTCAGACGTTGGTCCTTCCCTGTTATTCACAAGCCTGGGCTCACCGACCCGTGGGAAGAGCCCTTCCCTGCCTGTGTGATGGGGAAAGCAGGATGGGCTCCTTCCGAAGAGCCGTGGTGGCGGGGTGCTCCCAGCACATCTGTGCTTTTCCAAAAGAGAAGGGGGAGATCCTGCTTCAAATGCTATCGCTCTTGGGAAACAGTGGGGCAACTCTTGCAATCAAAATAACCAGTGTCAGAGCCAGGCAAAAACCCCACGTAGTTGAAAATCTGCTCTGACCTCAGCAGCTCTGAGTGAGTTTTGTAACCCACGGGTCAACGGGAAGATGGGTGGCAAGTACCATTCAAAGTGTTGCCTGGAAGAAGGAAGAAAAACCTATTCCGCTGCAAAATCTGGTCTGCAGAGTGAGATGGTCTGTTGAGCAACAGGGAAACTAGATTTATGTGTCACTGTTAGCTTCTGCGAACGAGCCAAATTGCTCTGGCACAAAACACATGATATTTATTCACAAAAATGTGGAATTAATTGCTATCATCCACATTTTTTAATGGGAACATATTTTATTTTTCTACATGTTACAATAGTCCCGGGCCTCAGTAATTGTCGAGAACGGGAGTGCCCTGCCGTGCGAGGGCCTGACCGGAAAGAGCGGCCGTGGGGTGGGGTGGGAGGGACCGCAACAAGAATGTCCCTCCAACGGCAGCTTTTGCGTGGAGGGAGTCCATTTGGTTTGCTTACATTAACTTATTATTAAGAAAATAGCCTCTTTCCCCCAGACCTCTTGCTTATTACATCACTGGCTGTTACATTTAGTTGATTTTCCTCTTCTTTCTGGCTTTTAAAAGCAAAGGAGGTGAATTTTCAGCTCAGCTCCTCTTTCCCTCTTTCTCGCTTCATGACTGTCCTGACCCATCTTGAAACCACACCAGGGGTTTTCCTTTGTACCGTTGTCTTAGATCCAAAAATTTCTACCTAGATCATGCAGGCTCTTGCCTAACTTTGTCCTCCAGCCTTCTGAGATGTTGTAGTCTCTCCTCTTCCCTCCCACCGCTGTGACTCAAACTGCTGGTTGCACCAGGGCACTCTTCTCTCATCTGAGCCGCCAAAACATCCTTCTCCTCTGATTTTGCTTGTACTTCTGCAGTCTACGAGGCAGTCCAGAAATGACTTTACCCTTGGCTTGGACCGCATGAAAGCCTTCTCTGCCACTGGCTGCTGTGGGACAGAGTAGCACTCACTGAACGTAGAAATTATTGGTACCAATTTCTGCGGTGGAAGGGCTCGGAAGGGGAAGGGGGCAGGAGGGGGCGAAGGCTGGCTGCGTGTGGGAAGGAGAGGCTGTGAGAGGCTCAGCTCAGGCAGGAGAGGGGCACTCGGTCATTCGGTTTGCAAAGCGCTCCTTCCAGGTTGCCCTCACCTGAATTAGGACTTGGTTTTCTCCTTGTGTGAGCTCCGGGTTATCCGCTCCCCCATTTCCCTGGGCAATCAAGAGCTGGCTGTGTCCTCACGGTGCTTTCATGCATGTGCAGAAGAAAGATTTTATCTGCAGGGAGAGCGATTGCCAAGGTATGAACGATGCGAGGGGTGAGCAGGTCATTCTGATGCAATTCTGTAGAAACAAGTAATTGCAGTTATAGGCACAGTTGACTAAGGTAATTTGGAGCACAGCTGGCCAGTAGCAGGGATTTTCTGCTCTCTAATCATTGCCATGGGCCCACAGGCTGGAGGAAAGCCCAAGCTGAAAGGGTCACTTGCAGGCCAATAAAAGAATATCTGTTGGCTGGGAACACCAGACTCAACAATTTCAAAAACATGTTTTTCTTCATCTTGTTGAAACACAAGATTACACTTAGTCATCACTTGCATGGTTGGACTCTTACAATCTCACAGCGACAAACCTTTTCCTCTCTTTCCCCTCCCCCTCTTTCTTTTTTGTCTAAAGAGCCATTTATTAAACATGCATATTTTTTCCTAGCTGGGGATTTCCACTCAGCTTTTTGTGGCAGATGTCCCAACGCCTAGAGAGTTTTCAGTAGATTTGTGTAGAACTTAGTCAAAAAAATCACGACTATTCCGTTGCATTAAATAAGTGGGGTCAAGTCTCCAGCTAGGGTAGATTATCCTGGCCCATAGATTCGTCCAGATGGTATTTGCAGCCTCTTTTGGAGGCACGTGGAGGAGTCACGTTTGCTAACGGAGATGCTGAGGGCAAGGTGAAGTGCTGAGGACTTGTGAAGATGTGTTCCTGTGGCCAGAGCAGTCTCGTGGTCTCAGCACCGGCACTGCGCTGTTTGCGGGGATGGTCCTACATTGCCTCTTCCGTTCCAGTGAGGGCTGCGTGAAAGTTTATGAAGGACGTGGATGTGGCTGTCCATGCTTTCCAAACCTTTCTTCACCATTTTGTAGTGCCCTGCCTGTTGCCTACATTACCACTAAGCTTTCTTGGTCCTGCAGCAATTCACTGAGCCTGGATAAAGCTGTCTTGTATATCTAATTTGCCTTCCTTGCCTCTGAAAGATTTCCACTTAGTTGTATCACAGTGATCCACTTTTCCTCACCCCTTTCCGGCCAGAAACTCTGTCAGCTTCTCTCTACTTCCCTTGTGAAATACTGCTATGGAAGTCACTGCTTCACCCTCTCACCCTACACTCATTATTTCAACCAATCTTCATTATACAATGTTATTATTACATTTACTATAGCGTCTGGAAGACTTAAAACGCAGGCACACAAAACAGAGTAAAACAATTTGTTCTGCCCCAGTGATCTTCTTGGTTGCTAGAGACTGTTTTAGCAACCTCCAGCTCCACTGAGTCACCAATTAAACCAAACCCTTGTCATTTAGTAGCACTGTATAAATATTTGCTGGAATCAGATTCACTATCTGATGTTGTACTGGGTTGTACAACTTTAATTGATACAGCTAAAATGCAGCCAAGCTTTGAATGATTTTTCTTGTGACACGTCCTTTGCTAGGATATTCAAATTACTATTACATAATGATGACTAATTCCTTCACTAAAGTCCAGCACTAAAATCTCAGCTTTGTATCCCGTTCTTCTGAAGTATAAAATGTCATTTCACTTCCATAATATTGTTCATCTTTTGTATCTGCTTGATCCTCCTGCAAAATTATTTAGCAGCATCTGCAGTGCCCTATTTTGTACACATTCATCAAGAGCTGTGCTGCAGATAGTACAGCTGAACTTGAGCTGCCAGCCTGTGGCTTACCTGCGGAGCATGCCCTCAGCACAGTGCCAGTATGACCTTGAGGAAGAAGTTGTTATTATTTTCTGATAAGGGAAATTCTATCTTTTAGGATTTCCCTGCTCTCTCAAGTTCCATGCATTTCTAAGAAGTCTCTATTTGGTGCCAGGTCCTGATCTCTCTCGAAGAAGATAAATTCTCATCCAAAGGGATGTATTTGAGATGGGTGTAGAGGAGGCCAGCGGGTAGTTCACAGGGTGTGTAAGGCTCCAGATGCAGGTGAAAGCACACGTCACCCTGGCCCCAGCGTCCCCCGTGTGCCGCTCAGCCGGTTGGGCTCTTGTCTTCGCCTACAGCGCAGAGGTTGGACATTCGTGGCCGGGGGCTAGGTTAGGCCTGCATCACCTTTTGCAAGAACTTCCCGTGTTCAGCCTGCCAGAGCCGTGGGCCTGAGCTTTTAGCTAGAGCAGTCGGTGCTCAGGGGTTACTCCCTGGGTGACCCAGCGGGCAAGGGCAGACCTGGACTCTGCCCTCCTCCAGCCGTTGCCTGGAGAAGGTGAGGAGGGGAGAAGGTGCCCAGCGGCTGGCTCAGCAGCACAGCGGTTGTCTGCCTCCTCCCAGGGTGACATAATTTACCCCTGCACAGCTCCGTGCATAAAAAAGCCTAAATAAGTACTTGCAATGGCTTTTCTTTCATGAAGTCATATTGACTGTGCCCTTGATATTCCTCTTGTAGCCGTCTTAAGTATCCAGCTCTAACAGTTACCCCAGTGACAGCTTCTGCAGCACAGAAGTGGAAGGGACCACAGGAGATGCATCGCACTGCCCGGTGCTTCTTTGCAAAGGTGGAGCCATGCACATGTCAAATGCTGCTGTCTTCCTGATGCATTTGCTGCGTGTGGTTTCTCTTCCATCGTTCTTCCTTAGGTGTGAGATCAGTCCTTTGCCAGCTGTGTCCTCTGCTCTCCGCTTGTACTTTGGCTGGAGTGAGCCTTGTGTTTGGTTTTGGCTTTTCCTGAGACAGCCTGTCTTTACACTTGCTTTTCTCATTTATAATTCAGTATAGCGCAGTGTTGCTTCTCCTCTATCTGGTTTTTGAGAACCCTGGTGTTGTCGTTATCTCTCCGGCCTGTCTTGTACTCTGCTGCTTTCCTGCACAAGGTGCTCATGAAAGAGGTACCTTAGAAAAGCCAAGCTGCACCTCAGAAGCCGTATATTCAATCGGCCTTTTTGCACTTTGCACCACAACAGGTGAATCTGTCAGGCTGCTGTGTTTCATTTCGCTGGCATTAATTACGGAGTGAGAAGGTGTATTTTATGGGAGTGAAGTGGAGGAGCAAAATCTTGGCTTTTCAACTCCCCAGTCGCGAATTCTGCTGGGGGAAGTCCATCAGGAGAGACACCGGCTCGTCCAACTGGGTTTTGTGCGTCAATTAAAACTTTTAAACTGGGTAGCCAGCTTCCTCCTGGAAGGGCGAGCTCGCCTCGGGAAAGCCGTAGCCTCTGCCGTGTCAGGAAGCGTCCACCCCGGGCAGGAAGGCAGCAAAACAGGGCTGGGTAATAGCTCATTAGGAAACTCCTGATCTGGTGTATGGAGAAAAGCTAAAACGTAGTAGCAGACCGGGTCTGAACCACGTGGAAAGGGCAGAGGTAACATGCACTGCGTAACTGGTACAGGTGTGAAACTGCAACGCTCAGAATAGGGATATGCGCAACAGGAATGGGATAACGATATGTAGGAAGGTAACTTAGGAAATAACATGGGAGAAGAAAGGTTTATGTGAAGCAAACGTCAGAAGCATACGGCAATGGGTACAGCGCCTGACGAAACCATCGCAAAGTCCAGCTGCTGTGACGGCGTGGGCTGCACGCAGGGCGCTGCGCAGTGCTCTCACGCTGCCTTGTGCCCCTCGGCCACTTACTCCTTTAATACTTCTGGTTCTCATCTGCAAAGTGAGGATCCGGTGTCGCCTTCTTTAGGAGGATGTAGATTGTCTTGAATTGTGAATGTCTGTAGAGCACTTTGAAGTCTTGGGGTGGCTCTTGTTGCGGATGTGCAAGGTATTGCCCCCACCGCCGTCGCTGGGTTTGCTCAGGGAGCTCGCGGGAGTTTTGCTTGCAGCTGCGGTCCTCGCCGGCGGCCGAAGCCGTGTCCCGTGGGAGAGGGGCTCCGTTAGCGCCGCGTGCGGAGCCCTTGGCTGCGTCCAGCTGGGAGAGCTGCAGGAGTCCTGGGAAGGGAGAGCTGCAGGATGGAGATAGATAAATGACTAGATGCAGTTTTGCTTTATTCTTCCCTTTGTCATGAATCTGGCCAACTAGAAATACGAATTTATGTCTGTATTAGAGAAGCATTGCTGGAATGCAGGATTTATTGGCACCACTATGAAGGAGAATTTCAGAAAGAGCTCTGGAAATGAATTCATGTGTTGGGGTTTAACTTACTCTGAACTCTTCCTCTACAAGGACTAATGAGCAGAATTGTGCCAGTTAATCATTAACCTTTGCCCTGCCATGCCCCCATTAGCCAAGATCCTTAAACCTCTTCAGGGTTGTTAGTTGGTGCCAATATAACTGTGGGATGGGGATTTTAGTAGTCAGTTTACAATGGGACGAGAGAAACGGAATGATTAATCTAAGCTTTGCAAAGTCGATGAGAGCTTCAATAAGAAGACCCAGGCTGCTCTGCTCCAACCTTTAGGAACCAAATCCTTTCTCTTCCCCCACAAGTGGAGATGAAGGTTTAGTTTTCTCTTGTTTTCTGTCCTTTATAAAGTGAAGTACATGGGCTAGTGCTGAGCTCCGATCAAATGCAGTGCTTTGGAAAGGAGCAATTGAAAGGTCCCAGGGCAGCACAGTTTGATGCTCACAAGTGAAGCAGGGACTCTCAGTGCGCTTCGCTCTCAGGGCAAGATCCAGCTTGCCACGCAGGGAAAGCACAAGCCGGCAGCGCGTGGTGGTGAGCCTGCAGAAGGTTTCCGTACTGTGCAGGGCGCTGGGTATGTCGGCCTCCATGAGAGCTCCCTGTGCTGGATGGAGACCAGAGCGTACGGTGATCTGGTGGTGGCCCAGGATGTGCTGGGTGGACACTACCTTTGCGGTAGCATCTGCATTTTGCAGTTGCCTCAAGGGCCAGATGCAGCTGTGCTGTGGATGGGAGGAAGCTGAGCAGTGTCGTCACGCGGCGGAGAGTGTCTGTGTTTCACCCCCTTGGGAGTGCCCTTGAGTCTGGACGTGGAGGCAGGGTCTGCAGACAGTCTTCCCCCGTTCTGCTCAAGCTCCTCTGTGGATGCCTTGAGGGGCTGTCAGGAGGGGAGAGTGGAAGCGAGAGGATCCAAAATCAGGCCGGGAGGCAGGAGTTAGCACGGTTTTCACAGGCAACTGCACATACGATGTGCTGTAAATTCCCATCCCAACGCATGAACTGAGCTTTCGGATCACGTTATCAAAGTCTGGTCTGTGGTGGTGAGCTATGATTTAACAGGAGTGTGAATGGAGGTGATTTTTCACCTCCGTTGCTTTTCTCGATCCCCTGCGTTTAGCAAAAAGCCGGGCAGATGATGTCCAAAGTTTCTTGCTCCCTGCAGAGTTTGCAAGGAGGGTGGGTTCTGTGTGTGGGGACCTCCGAGGCTGGATACCTCCTTTCCTTATGCCTCCGGGACGCCCAGGAAGTCTGAACCTGGAGCTCGTTATGGATGGGTCATTAGATAAACCGTGTTTATGTGTGAGATCGTTGACTTGGCACTAGCTTCTAATTCATGCACAGCTGAGGCTTCTGCTGCCCAAAAAGATCAGTGTGAAACGATGTTTTTCCCCTTACTTCCAAGGAATGTGTCTCCTGCCCCTCCTTTTCCCCTGCTTCTTTTAGCTCTGGTGAACTGCAAAGGAGAAGGTTCATGCGCAGAGGTTATTCTGCTTTCTTCCAATTTTGCAAGTGGTGCAGGCTCACTTTCCCGGGGAAAGGCAACTCAGTCTGGTTTTCAAAGCATTTTTGTAGGGCTGAGCTGACTATAAAGCTTAATGGGATACGTACAGTGTTACACAGAATGGAGCTTTCATGCTGTGCAGTGAAGATTTACAATTATTTTAATTTAACCCAAATGAAAATATTATGAGCCAAGTTCTTTTGCAGACATCTTTTCTGGATGGTTATTTGATTCCTTACACTTCATATGGAAGATTTAAGTTGAGGTTTGGCCACTATATTCATCAGTCCAAATGTATTTGGGGGTTTGGTTTTACAAAGCAGGCCTCCTCAGTTTTTGCAGGTGCAGTTTTTTGTCCTCAAATGCACATTTGGGGAGGGGAAAGCGAGAGTGCACTGCAGCATGCAGATCTGCGGGACAAAGTGGGCACCCAGAAGTGGGGGACGGGTCTGAAACACTCCTGCAAATCTGTTTGCAGAGATTGGGAGAACGAGGCCAGCTATGTCCTGAAGCGGAGGGGTCCAGCCTCAAATGCTGGGGCTACGTTGCTCTGTTCAGATGCAGGGAAGGTGGGAAATCTGTGTCCGGTTATAAAGATGTTTCCTAAGATACTGGAGAGGGGGAAACCCCCAATAGAGATGATTTTCTGTGTATTTGATTTGTATTTGGTGTTTGTTGGGCGTTATATGGGAAGTTTGGGGGTTTGTTTTAACTGCTGCTTCTGCACAGAGGCCAGATCTCTTGTGGACAAACGGGGGACGCTTCTCTCCCCTTCATTTCTAAGGTTAATCGGGAGCTTGGGGCAAGTAGCTAAGGATTCAGCCAGGCACAGTCTTGCTTGGATGTGCCTCCTTGTCTGTCCCACTCATGTTATGAATTAGTGCTCAGGATTAGCACCTGGGACTAAAGATCTAGAGAAGAAATAACATGGACACCCTGAGGCTTGGAGGTGGCCTGGACGGGGTCAAAATCTCACTTAGCTGATGGGGACCCTGAAGCTGGTTGCGTGGCCCCCGAGCCGTGGCCGGCCGGGTATGAGTGAAAGCCAAGTCAGGACGGGGGGACAAGGAAGAGAGCAGGCCAGATAGAGCAATTCACGTTCGCTAGGTTAATCCCACAACTGCTTTTGCTTCTGGCTGCTCCCCTCATGCCCCTCTCGCCCTGAGGTCTCCAGCGGCCTGGGCACGTGGGCAGCCTGAACCCCTGCAGCACCTGGTCCAGCCACCCACCTCCTTCGGGGCTGAGGTGGCAGAGAGCGTCCAGCCGTGCCCAAAACTGAGCTTACTGCCGGGGGTGTGGAGAGGTGAGTTGGAGCTGGGTCCCAAGAGCCGTTCCTTAGCCCTTGTTCAAATTCCTCACCTCCATGGAGGAGGCTCTTCGTCGACTGCAACGGCGCTTAGATTGTGTTGAACAGGCGCAGCTACCAAAACCCCTCCCTAAAATGTTCTCTCTCTTCATATTTGAAATACCAACATCCTTTTGTGGGAATGAACTACGCTGTGCGGAGGTGCTCGAGCCATACAGTGCTTTGGTTGAGCAGGAGTCCACATTCAAGGAGCCTCGTACTGAGCCTGTCGTAAAGGTGCGTATCTTCTGACGTTGTAAGGTTGGTGCCACGCGCTCGGCTTCGCTCCCTCTGGAGGTGCTCAGACAATCCTGATACATGCTGGACTGAAGGAAAGAACGAAGATGCTGATATGAAGCCCAAGAATTTTAAGTCTGTTAAAAATGTAACTATAAAACCTTGCTTGCTGAACCATCTGCTTTTAATCTCCCTATTGCTATGCAGTCTTCTGGGGCCTTCGGCTTGGCAACAGATTTCCGAATCGCTAAATTAATCTTGTCAGCTTCAGGAAGCACCAGCGAACCCTTGGGAGATGGATTCTGCGCTCGGGTACACCTGTGTGAACTCCCCGCCCTCAGCGAGCCGAGCGGCTCTACATTTTCAATGGTAAAAATGTGTAATCAAATATCCAGGCACATCGATCCGCAAACCGAAATCTAGCTAGATTACTTGTCCAAAGGCTCTTCTGCTTAACTGGCTCGGGAATGATCTCAGCACGCTCTGCATTAGTGTCAGCCATTCTCAAATATCCGTGAGAATATTGGATAAAAATGCGTAGCGACACTGCAATAGCGTATGCTTCACAGCAATATTTTTATTCATTGAGATGAAGACGTTGCTTTAGATGCGGATGACATGTCCCCACCACATCGCCGTTGTGCCAGGCGGGGTTGTCAGTGTGGATGTGGGCTGAGCACAATAGACACAAGCAAAGATCTTAAGCTCCAGAAAAAAGTCAAACTGGCTTCAGTTTCCCTGTGTTTGGATGGCACGACGAGGTTGGAAGCTGGCTTCAGACACCGGTTAGCTCTGGGACAAAACCGTGCAGAAACTGTAGATTTCTGTCACGCGCGTGTCCTGCGGCACGACGAGCGCTGAGCGACTGCCGCGGCTGAGAGCGCGCTGGCTGCCGCAGGCTTCGCCGAGACGCGGCTGTCGAGAAGGTGCCACCTCGGTGGTTCTGGTCCTCTCTCCCCGGCTGAGAGATGCCGCGGCTCGGTGCGGGCCACCGAATGCCCGAAGAAGCGGTGAAGCCCGGAGAGCCTGGCCGGGAGAGCCGCGAGCCTGGAGGCAGGACCGGGGCATTTTCCAGGCTCGGCTGGCCGTGCTGGGAGCGAGACCCGCACGTCTCCCTCGTGCTGGTAATCCCGGACGCTTCCCGGGGAGGCCGTTTCTGCCAGGCTGGGTCCCTCTGGAGGTTTGCCTTGCGGTCGCCGTGCTGGAGCCCCAGCAGCACCAAGGGAGAAGCACGATTTCCATGTTGTTTTCCCTTCTCGCTTCTCAGGGAAAAGCCTTTAGAAAAGTCCTGTCAGTCTCAGCTGCAAAATCTGACTTACAGCCTAAAAATAGGGTTTCGGTGAGAGCTAGGAGTGTCTAAAGTGAATTGACTGGAGGAGCAAAGTTGGCAAATCTACACTGCTTCACATTTCCAAAACTAATTTTCCACATCAAGTCTCCTCTTCCTTTTCCCTGTGCTGTTGAAACAGGAATGTAAAAAGAAACTGCTAAGGAAACCCACAGATGTAATTGTTAGGGGAGGAAGAAAGTTTTGCGGCTGAGAAGCAGGAGAGGAGCCAGATGATCCTGTACTGCTCCTGCCACAGACTTACGTGACCTTGGCGAGCCGACGCTTCCCAGATCGTTGACTAATATTGGCAGTTCGCTCCTTGGCCGCGCGGCGGGAGACGCTCGGGACTGGTGTTTTCGGGAGCGCTGAGCAGCCGGATTCCCACTAGGTCGCCCAAGATCAGGAGATCTGTTTTCCAGCTCTGCTCCTGAGCTTTCCCAACCTATGTCCGAAGGGACCAAGCCGCCCGCTCCCATCGGGCCGCTGCGGTACGCGGGGTGGTGGTGAACATCTGTCCTCGTTGTCCCCAGGTTCCCCATCCGCAGGGAGAGGTCTGAAGAGTGAGGAGCAGGGAGCTGCTGCGTGGAGGCCGCCCCGCGCCCGGAGGGACGCCGCGATGTCGAGGCTGCTCGGCTGCGCCGTGCCCCGCTACGCTCCTCTTGCTCCAGGGAGCTGTTTTTCTGAACGGCAGTTTGCTCTGCGGTGTTCGTGTCTGATCTCTCCGCGAGCGTAGGTAGCTCGCGGCAGTGCGAGGAGGCACCTCTGCTCGGTGCAGGAAAGCAGTGAAGCCGCTGGTGTCCAGAAGGGGAGAAGAGAGGTTGGCGGCACCCCGCACCTTCCTGAACGGAGAGGGAAGACTCGGAAGTACAAAAACAATTGCTGCACTATATACATTGCTCGGCAATGGATTTCCACGCTACTCCGCATGCAATCCAGCTTTATTCTAAACACAGTCATGAAAAAAATCTCTGATTACGAGCGATGAAGCGCTGCTCCTCGTCTCCGTTCGGCAGTTGGAGGGTCTCTGCGGGCGGAGATGTCGCGCGGGGTCTGCAAGCGTTCGCCCTGCCAAAAATGCATGCTCTGAAAGCGAGCACGTCCCGTTCCCCGTCTCTGCGTGTTTATATACCGTGAAGAACCTGCTCATAGAGGCCGTATTGTATCTTTTTTTGCACTTCAGCCTTAGTTAAAAAAATCGGCTGTGCTGCTTTGCCAACACCCATTTCTACTCAAAGCCGTAAAACTGTTTTGTAACTATTTTTGTGTGGGCTGTGGTTAATCTCCAGACAAGTTTATTTAGCAACCAAAGGTGATGCTCAGAGCCAGATTTTCAAAGCAGCCTTCTAAAGACGACGCGGTGTCGGGAATTGCTCCTGTTTGTGTGTGTGAGAGCTGCTGGACTTGCAGATTTTCAGGAATACAGATGGTTTTCTATCCCGTGTTAGCAAACGGAGACATGATATATTAGGCTGCTGAACACGGATGGTATTGCAAGAGCAGCGCGGGTGTCAGAGCTGCCTTTTCCCAGGAGGCTGCCGGAGGAGGAGGCTAGGAGGAGGCTTGGAAATCGCCGCGTTCCCAGCCCCACCCATGGTTTCTTCCCCCCCATAAATCCTTTTTTATTGGAGGATTTGCATATTTATGGTGAATCTTCACTGTTGTGTTTGAATGTTTCCAGCATTCGTGAATTGAGCCTCCTGTGAAGTTTCGTCACTGTTTTAGAGAAAGCGAGGCTGGGGAGGAGGAGGGAGATGAGGCAGCGTGTCCGGGGAGCCCGGGCCGCCCCACACCACGCCGCCGGCTCCTGACCCTGCCGCTCGCGGCTTGGCTGGGTGCCCTAGGTGCTCCTAGATGGAGCACGGCATCCCGCGGGAAAGGTGCCTGCCGGGTGCAAGCAGCCCCGCTCCCTGATGCCACCCGGGAGGTCGCGGTCCCCACTGTGAGCTACCTCCTGCCGTCCTGCTGTGCCGGCGTCTGCGCTGGGCTGGCTCGTCCCCACGCTGGAGGGCTTCTGCGAGATGCTTTGGGCGTGAAATGTCATGTTCTTTAATCTTTGGGAAGAACTGAAATGAGGTCTGTGCAGACGTCGGTATGGACACGCTTTGGCTGGGGGGGGTCACAGATCCCCCTGCCCCGCGGCTGCCCCACGTGTGGGCTGCTGCCCTGTCCGGGGCCGGGCTGCCGGCATCCCTCCGCCGTGCTGGGGGGCCGTCGTGCGCTAACACTTGCTTTCGTGTCTGTGAACCGCTCCCAGAGCGGAGGAGCAGGCCCAGGAGGATGCCCAGGAGGAGGGGGCTCTCCGCAGCAGCACCCCTGCCCGGGGGCGGCAGGGTCCGTGCCGATGCCCCTGGGGGCACGAGCATCCCCGGGGCAGCCACACGCGTGCCGACATCGACTGCTGCAGAGATGCGCGAGGCTCATCGCTGGAGCTGCTCAAAATACTGTGGGTTTTTCTTTTTTCAAGGACATTTTTAGCCGTTTGAAAACTTTCCACCCGCTTTCTGTGATAAAGCCGTAAGGCCTTTGCTCTCCTCTCCCTGCTCACAGACTGTGGATCGCATCGCCTGGTAAGAGCGAGGTGGTGATACTTCTCTTGCTGCCGGCACCACGTGCTTTCACAGTGCTGAGGCCGCTTGTTCGGTAGAGCCGGAGCCGATTTCTCCCGCTCCCGCGGCGAAGGGCAGCAGAGTAATTGCCGCAGTCCCTGTGCGCACCGGGCGAAGGCTGGGCAACGACTGACGATAGGGGCAATGCCTATTTTTCTGCCCCCAAACTAGTGCTGCCAGGGCCGGGATGCACAAAAAAGACCACGATCTCCCGCTGTCCAGCTCCTGTACGGGAAGGAGAGAGCCTGTATTCGTCCTTGAGCAAGCCTGGAAACTCGGGGCAAACCTGGGCGTTTACGCGAGATGCGGCGTGCGCGCCCGCTGTCCTCGCGCGGTGCGATGGCAGCTGCCGGGTCGCAGCTCGCGCGGACGCCCGATGCTGGGGGTGTTATTATACCCCCGGCCCCGCTGCTCATGGCCGGGGGCCGCAGCGGCTCCCTGACCCCGGAGGGGCCCAGCGCTCGGCCGCCCGCCCGGGAAGAGCTGGCGCTGGGCAGAAGTAGCTGCCGTGTCCGGGAGCTGGCGCGGCTCCCGGCGCGATGGGAAGCAGGCGCGGAGCCCAGGCAGCACAGCGCAGCTGGTTCCTCGCTGGCTTTTACCTGCCAAATCTGTCATAGAAGAAGTAGTTATGGCTGATGTCATTCTTTTTTAGGTCCTTCTTTATTTTTACAGGCATCTGAGTAGCGAGGTTGGTGAGATCTAAG
This sequence comes from Dromaius novaehollandiae, assembly GCF_036370855.1. NCBI lineage: Eukaryota > Metazoa > Chordata > Aves > Casuariiformes > Dromaiidae > Dromaius > Dromaius novaehollandiae. The sequence goes on along the minus strand of NC_088115.1, from coordinate 12,045,393 downwards.
CTCATCCTACCCAACGCCGCACGAGTGCCTGCCGTGGTCGTTTCAGCGTTTCGGGTTCGGGGAGTGCAGCACACCCTGACCCGCTTGCCTTGTAAAGCGCCTGTTGGCTGCCTGAGGAGCTCGTAACTTTTTTTTTTAATAGCTGGTTGAGATTTTTCTCTTTCTACTGCAAAGTAGCTTTTCCCAGCCTTTTTCACCGTTCAGCTGAAATGAACAGGGCAAGTGCATGTGACGCTTGCTTTTAACGTGGTCCCGGCACCCATGGACCAATGGACCACGTGGCGATGGAGTCCTCTCCTGGCGTGTGTCCTGGGCAGCACCTCCGCTGCTTCTTAGGATGAGAAACGTCCCGTGCCCGTGGCAGGAGAGCGGCAGGAGGGAGGCTGGCGAGGGCCGGCGTGGGAGCTCGCTGTTGGGAAAGGCAGCAGCCCGCAGCGGGCCGAAGGGAGAGGGCAAGATCAACAGGGTAAAACCCTCCTTTTGCAAAACCTGCCCTAAGCTTTTTCATTCACTCGCAGGGCCTGAATTCGGGGCGTGCTGAGGTCAACGCGAAAAACCCCACATTGATTTCCGTGGGACCCCAAAGGACGAGCGCTCCTAAGGTGGCCGCAGGTGGGTTTGGAGGAAGGTCGACCTGCCGGCCAGCGAGCCACCTTCGACGGGAGGCAGGCGGCCAAAAGCCCTGGTGCTCCCCGAGGCAGAGCTGGAGCGGGGTCGGAGGCTGCCGGTGCGCCGTGGAGCGGAGCCGGGCTCCGGCCGTGCCGGCACCGTGCGCCTGAGCCGTAGCAGTCCGTCCTTTCCAAAACCGCCGTGCGGAAAATGCTATTTTAGGCAATGGCTGTTTTGTGCCTCAGGCCCAGCTTCATTTCGAGGGTGTGCGGTGTATCCGCGTTGTTGGGCGTTGGGGAATATTCTGTGCCGAGTGTCACCGACTGGGCTGCACACACTGTCATTTTGCCCAACGTGGCTTGCTCGCTCGCATGCTAAAGACACATGATTTCCAGTCACGTTACTCTCTCAGTTACAGGGCACATGCTTAAAATATCCGTCTCTGAAGCCGCTTGTGTTTCCGCTGCTCTCTGGTTGCAGCCAGCGCTGCCCCGTGCTCCCCGGGCTGCTGGCTCCCCGGCTCTGCAGCGCGGAGCTTTGGGGCTGCCGCGGGGCACGGGGACCGCGCTGGCGGCTCTCCCGCGTTGCCGTCCTGCCCCGCAGCGGTTCTGCCTCTCTGCTTCACTGCGCGTTGCGCTTTGGAGCGGGATGTGCGTCTGTGCCGCCCCGGAGCGCGGCGGGGCTGGCGGGGGCTCCGGCCCCGCTCTCCGTGCCGCCGGGAGGGCTGTCACCGGCTGGCCTCTGGCGCGGGCACGTGTCACAGCCAGCGTGTTATTTTTAAGCATGCCACCTCGTAGAAGTGAATGTTTAGAGTATGCCAACTCCATTTCCTAAATGTTAGTGTTGTTAGTTTGGGAAAACACATAATTAGCTATTTTAGGGAAACGCGCGCTGCTGCGAGGCTGCAGCGGGTCTCGGCGTCTCACCGCCCTTCTGTAGTGCTGTGATGGCCTGGTCTGCGTAGAGGCCGTCGTCCTAGGCCTTCGATTAGCGTTACATTAAATAAAACGTGCGTAATTCAAATAGCAACCAGTCTGGCGCTGCTGAAATTAATCGGGCTCTAAATGAAATTAAACCTGCTTTATCGGTTGTTGGAGCTAGCCTGCCTGAACAAGGGATGGTGCGGTGCTGGCTGGAGCAGTGCTGTAGCACTGGACATAGCTTTGATCCAGGTTGGATTTCCCTTAAAATCCGTCACAAAATAAAACAGCCCTGCACTGTGATACAGCTCGCTCACTTCTATGTGAAACTGCGAAATGTAACTAGTGAATTCCCAGTATCTCTCTTCTTAGAAAAACGAATCCAAACTTAAGGCAGTGACAGCTTTTCACAGTTATATAGCAATATTCTTTGAATATCAAAGATATTTAAGCGGTCTTTGAATATTCTTTGGATTTCGAAGAATATCCTTTGAAAAAATCCATGCCTTCTTACATGGATGTATATTAGAAAACTGTTTTGCAGTTAAAAACAAACACTCTTCTGGCTAACTTGTCTTTTCTTAATCCGGAGCGAAGAGTTGCCTGCAGTTAGGGACTTTTCGTATAACAAGAGTCCTGACACAGAACTTTAGCAAAGCGAGTGACCCTGCTAAAAATACGATTTCTGTGCATTAGTAAGATTTTGGTGCTATTGAAGTAGTAAAAAAAGTTCATTTCACCTAATTAACTCATCCATTATGTCAGACCGAGAGCCGCGCTGCGATCGAGTGCCACCAGCGTGACCTGGGAATAACCAGAGCCGGGGTGTCGCTCCGCGTCGGCGCTAAACCCGAGCAGAATCTGGCCCTCTGCAAACGCCGTGCTGCGGTGTGCAAGCGCGGCCGAGGGCGAAGGAGAGGGGGCTGCCGCGGGCGCCGCTCGCTGCAGCCTTCCTTAGGGGGTTTCGCTCCGTTTGAGGGAGGCTCTGCTCAAACGCATCTGCCATCGAAGTCATTGGGCATTCGCCACGGGCTGTGCGACGAGCCGAAACGGGCGCAGAATGAGGCCGTCCTGGAAAAGGCAGGACTTCAAGAGAGACCTCCAAAGCGCATGGAGGTCACGGGCTTTGCTGTGGTCCGCGTCAGCCCTCTCGCAGGATGGTGCTGGCAACGCCGTCCTCCGTGCAGTGGTCCTGGTGCCCTCTGCCGCCCTCACTCCCTTCCCTTAGCTGTGGCCGGCGGTGCGATCCTGGAGCCTCCTTCATCCCCTCGGAAAGGCACCAAACCCGTTGCCCTGCTCGGAGGCAGGGGAAGGCTGGCGGGGCCGGCAACCCCGGCAGCGGCAGAGCCCAGGGCAGCGGCACCGGCGAGCGCAGCCCGGCCGCCGTGGAAATCTGCACCTTGCCCGCGGCCCCGAGCTGCTCCTCGGGGCCAAAAGGGTACGGGAAATTGCCAGCAGTGATCCCGGCTGCCTTCCTTGCCGTCCCAAGGGCAGGAGCCGGGCCGGAGCGCCGCACGCCCGGGAGGTTCCCGGCTCTGGGAACCGGTGACACAGGGAATCTGAGCCTCCAACAAATGCACTTGGGTTTGTGCCAATTAAGCTGACAATTAAGGAATTTTAATAGCCAAACTGATGGACCGGGACCCGGAGCAGCTGGTGACACCACCTTTTTGGGTGGCGGTGTTGACCTGAGCGGTGGCACATGGCCGTGGGGGTGCTCGAGGGTGTTTGGAGGTACAAGCGACCGGCTTTCCATCGAGCGTGGGAAGTTTGAGGCCTTCTGGTGACGGGAGCTGCCGGTGCCGGGCACGCCGGGGCGCGTGGGGCAGGCGGCGACGGCCGACCCCCTCCACGGGGCCCTTCCCACCCCTGGCACCTGCCTAGCTCTGCTGCTGTGCCCGCGTCCAAAAGCAGCTCCGCTCGTCTCGCCGCGGATCTCACCTTCTCCCTCTCCAGCTGATGCCTGTCTGGCAGCGAGGTTTCCCATGGCTTATCAGCGTTTGACATCCCACTTAATGCAAAATAGGTTACGGCCTGGGAATTAACAGCACGGTGAGATGCCCTGAGGGGGAATGGGGGATTTTGTGTGTGTGTGCACCTATATACGCATACGGATACGTGGGTGCATGCACACAGGCACACACACACGTAGCTGTGAAGCCTCCTGCAGCTGCTCGCCTCTTGCTTGCATCGCTCGGTGGGTTTTCATGTTTCAGCCTGTTTTCTGGAGGGCTGCGCTGGTGCCCTGGTTGCGGCTGAGCCGTCCCTCCGTCCGCCCGCGGGGATCCTCTCCGAGCAGGCCGCTCTGCCGTTGGCTTCCCGCCCTGCTCCGGGGCCGGCAGAGAGCTCGCCCTGCCCGCGGGCAACGCTGCTCTTCCAGCCGCCAGCCCTCGCGGAGGACGAGGTCCCCGCAGCAGCCTGGTCGCCCTCGCGTAACGACCGGTGTCCCCGTGCCCGGCACGCTCAGAAAGAGCCGCTGCTGCCTGCAGCGGGCGAGTAAGCGTGGCCGGCACCGCGCTGTCCCCGCTCTTCCGAAGTGCAGGGAGGCACGGGGATGTGCCCGGGCCATGGCGGGACAGTGGCTGCGAGCAGGACGCCTCTCTGGCCCATCATGCTTTACCGGGGTCGGTCCCAGTAACCCCATTTCGCAGAGGGGGAAACGGAGGAGCGGAGCCTTCCCCCGCAGGACCGCAGACCGGCTCTTGGCAGTCCCGGTGCTGCTCGTTGGGTGCCACGTCGCAGACCAGCGACTCGCTCTGCCTCCGTCCTCCCCTGCGGATGAACCTCGCTCCAGTCGGTGGGTCGTCACCGACCTCTCCACGGCTGACGGGGGTCCGGGCGGAGCGATGGCTTTGAGACGGGGTGAGGAGACCCGGCGCAGGCCTGGCCTGACCGCTGCCAGCGCTGGGCAGGCTCCCGCGGCTCCGTGCTGCTGGAGGGAGCCCAAGCCCCGATGTGCTCCCGCTTCAGGCCGCATTTCATTTGCAGTTTTTAAGGCAGTAAGCGACTCTTAAAGCCAAGCAAATGCCCAGCGTTTGGCTGTGCCTGTGTTTTCCTGCGGCCAGGCTGACCTTTGTGAGCACTGGAGACGCAGCTATGGCAGGCAGCTCGCTCGAGCTCTCCCTTCTGGGAGCTGGGGAGGTTTTGTAATTACTGGAGGAGCCAGAAAGTCTTTCCTCAGTCCCTTCTTTTGCCCTAGCAATCGGCTTTCCGCCTTGATTTCTCTTCTCCTCACCTTTCCCTTCCATGTAACACCCAGCTGATGCTGCGCACTTGTTATTGAAACCATCCTTTTACTGAGGCAGATGCAATCAGCCCAAGCGCCGAGCAGCTGCAGAGTTCAGCCCGACGCTGCGAAATCGCTCACGAACGTGCTTCACTTCTCCAGAGCTGTTCTTGTGCTCAGCCTTAAGCATGTGCTTAAATCTTTTGCAAGCCCTTGGCCCTCTCGCAGTCACAACCGCGTCGTGCCGATTACCCGAGTGAGGTCGGGATGGGAAGAGCCTCTCCCTGGGATCCCCATGAAAGCATTTTTTCTGCGCCTATGGTCAGTGGTCTGCTCTGATGGCAGACGAGTGCAATTTGTGGTTGTCCAGTGAAGGATCAGAGCACGAAATCTCTTACTGAGGTCCTCTCAGATACGCCTGCAAAATGCTGAGCAGTGAGGGCAATGCCCGTGGCACGGCTGCCGCGTGCTCTGCTGCTCTCGTCGCTTGCAGTCGCTCGGCCTCCGTCTTCAGCTGTTTTCTCTAACTTGTTCTGGGCTTTACCAAGTCTCCGACATGCTCAAACATAAAAAAAAAGAACTAGCATCAAAAAATCATGAGATAAACTTTTAAATGTAAATGACTTTAATAAAATTGGGATGTGCTGTCTCTGCTTTAGGATGTGCTCGAGGTACCTCCTTACGCTTTGCCTTGCAACCGCGGGCACCAGTCACCACAGTCCTTTGCAGCGAATGCAGGAGTCTCACCTCATGGCTCGGCTGGAGGAATGAAAAGGGGATTTACTGCCTGGCAAAGTCCCTCAGAAGCTGTGATTAAGGTCTGATCTGGTTTGGTAAATGACTGAGAAGCTCACAGACACTGTGAGACCTGTTTTCAAACCGTGTGACTTGCGACATGCTGTTCCTTGCTGTGTGTCCCACAGGGCCCCGGCGCTGCGGTGTGTGGCTTCTCAATCCTTGCTGAAGGCAAATAATGGTAATTAGTCCTAATAGCTGCTGTATTTCACACCTCTTCTCTTTTGCTGAGACAGATCACAAAGAGATGTCACTGAAGCAAATAATTGAAGACCCAAGATAAAAATTGCTGGGTCAGGAGGCGAACTCGCCAATTTTCTAATGGGCTGCCACAAAAATATCTCTTTCTCCCGTCCTGACGTAAAGCACCGTCTCCGCTGCGGCAGCTCTGCTGCGTGGCCCTGAGCCCGTGCCCGCCTGAGCCCGGGAAGGTGGCTCGGCTGGTCGGGTGTCTGCGCGCGGGGGCCGGCCGGGCGGTTACCGCGGTGCCGCACGGCACAGCGTGGTTTCAGTGCGTAACGCTAGGGCTTGGCTTTGTAATCCACCACTGAAGGCTCAGTAGCTCTGTTTCCCAACGTGATACGTTTTCTTCCCCAGTGCGAGAGCTGCCTCGATGCTGTCTTGCTGGCCCGCAGGGCTCTGGCGTGCAGGCGAGTTACCGCAGCGCAACAAGCTCCTGCACGTCAGGTTCTTCACCGCAATTGCCTTCTTCATGCTCCTGCCCCAGTGAACGCACCGCAGCTCTCGCCGTCTCGTGGAAGGGGAAGACTACCTTGGCTTGCTCTGCATTTGCCAAGGGGTGAGAGCAAGCACACAGACGTTATCACAGAAAACCTGTTCACTTGAGTTTTCTTCCTGTTCCAAAAGCTGCTTTGTGTGTTGGGGTCGTGCTCATCATTTAAGGTATGAATGTGGTACCAAGCAGGCAAACGCCTTAATGCATCTCCTCATTGCCTTCAAACCATGGGGAGCTGTCTCCATTGGATGGGCGTAATGGATGTGCCTGGGGCTGTTCAAGCCGGGGCAAGATATCACAGGCAGAGAAGAATCAACACAGAAATATTAACAATACATTATTTTGCTGGTGCCGTTTTCCTATATACTTACGAGTGATGAGTGCTCCGTGGGAGTGAGGGAAAAAAGACTGGGCCCATACCGACAGACCTTACTCAGTTCTTCGCAGTAATACTCCATCCTTTACTGTTAATTCATTTGTTTGCTCTTATGCCGCTGTATTCTGTCCTGAAGGCTAACCACATATATATATTCAAAAGAATAGTTGTGTATAACTGGTATAGATCTTAGAGTTTCTTTCCCAAAACATTATGCTGTTCCTGCTTAGAATTGAAGATAAAGGCTTTAATCCTTGGGAACAAAAGGGTGTGAGTAATCCTGTTTCATTGCATGACCTGGGATCTCCACCCATACAAGCACATCAAAGAGGAGCTGTGATTTCACTCCCGACACCCCTGGGCTGCGGCTCTCGCCCTGGGAAGCGGGCAGGTCCCGCGGTCGCGCTGGACAGTGCCCATGAGGCTGGGCAGCACGGAGGTTTCCAGCGTGCTTTGATCTTCCTGCTGGACCAAAATTATTCACATCTCCTCAGCGTTGCTGAAAACTTATCCAAGCACTCCAGGCAATTATTTTTAAATGCATGTGTGTTTTGGGCCAAGTCCATGAATCCTGACTCACGACTGACTCAGCCCTTACTTAAGCAAAACTCCACTTGATTTCGTTACAGACGGAGGCAGGACTGGGCGCTTTAGCCCGCTGCCAGCCGGGAGCTGCCGCGAGAGCCGGGAGCCCGCTCCGGGGGCTGGTGCCCGCTGCAGCTCCCGCGAGCACCCAGCACCCCTCTGAGCCGCGCGTGGCCGGCGAGCCGTCCGTGGGCAGAAAGACCTCTCTGTCCCCAGACCAGACGGTCGTGATAGCCCGGCTGTCCGGCCTCCGACTGTCGCGCTGCAGAGGGCTGTAACTCACCCGAGTATTTTTATTTTGTTATAAGCTGACTTCCAATACGGCCAGCTCGCTTGAGGCGTTAGAGGCCAGGATAGCTCAGGCGATGACAGAACTGAGATAGTCCGGGTGCTGGGGAGAGTAACGTGAAATACCCGAGCGGCTCTGTGGGACGTGAGCCAAGCTGGTGCTGAAAAGCCCTGCTGGGTCTGAACTGCTCCGCGCGCCGTGTTCGTGGGGCCCCGGCTCCGGGCGTCTGTGCCTGCGGGAGCCGGCGCGGGTCTCGCCAGCCTTAGCCTGGCTCAGCTCCGGCAGCTCCCGCTCGGGCTGGCCATGCTCAGCCCGGCCCGGAGCGGTGTCCCGGTGTCGGGAACGTGGGATGGAGACGCTCTGGCTGCCTGCTGGGAGCAGCACGGTCGCGGCCATGCAAACGCAGCCGTCCTGCCCGGAGGCAGCCCAGGCGTCTCTGGCCAGGGCAGGGCTCCTGCAGCAGCCGTCCACGGGAGACTCAGATAGATAAAACACTGATAAACCGCCCTGAAGTGTCCCTGCTCTCCACCGCTCCCCGAGCGCCTGCGAAAGCCAGGCACTCTCTGCCGAGCGGGTACGACTGCCAGCATGTGGCTCGAGCAGCTAATGGAAACTTAATGGAAATGTCATTTATTTACGTGTCGTTTAAGCTTATGCCGCTGCGTTTTGCGTGGCTGCAGCTTGACAAACGGCCTGATCGGTAACAGAGCTGCTGGGTACGGTGGTGTCGTTTGGGTTACCCGGGTTTTGGGGCTCATCGCAAGAGGAAGCGTTTGCAGAGCTGGGCTCAGCGTGCTGCTCTGCCAGACGCTGCTGCACCCTTTGCTGCCCTTAACCATTTCTTTCATCAGAGGGAGCAGGTCTGATCCCCAGTCTGAGTAACTCACTGTTCTGCCTTTTGTAATGCTGCGCTAACAGGCCTTAAAGAGGGAGATTTTCTGCCAACGTAAACAGTTTCTTGAATGTGGCAGAAATGAGTCCTTGCTTGCATTAGTCTGCTGTGAACGTTGCGAAGGCTCAAAGCGATGGTGAGTAGATGGCCTCATCGCAGCCTCCTCCGGGCTGCTTCAAGGCTTCCACAGTAATGACTGCACCAGGGTCTCCTCTCAGCAGGCAATCCTTTCTCTTTTTTTTTTCTTTCTTGGCATTAAAAAGAGGGGAACGGGGAGGTGCCTGGCGCGGTGATGTTCCCTTGCTCTCCGAGACTCCGTGGGCGACCTGGGAGGACGTGTGGAAAGAGCCTGTGCCCGTCTGCGTCTGCTGCCCAGCACGTCACCTGTGCGGTTTCCCGAGGAGTTCTGCTTCTCTTTCCGAGGTTGCTCAGGGCCCAGCAGACCTGGCACAAGGCTGCGGGCCGGTGGGGCTCGGTCCTCTGCTCCCGGCCGTCCCTGGCTGAGGTCGCTCAGCGCTCGTGAAAACCGCCCCAGCGCCTGGTCTGTACGCCCGGACGGGTGGACTGGAGACCTAAGCCCCGCCGGAGCCAGCAGTGACTCCCGTCCACTCCACGGGGCTGAGTCAGCCCGTTATGTTCTTCAGGGCCATCTAAGGCCCAGCCAGCAAATACATTCAAATCTAGAGCACTCTCTGAAGAAATACTGAAAATACCTTGTCTTCGGTACACTCACATCAAATAAAATTTAGGCACTCTAGTTGAGAAAAAAACCCAGGAGTCAGTAAAGTCATGAAGACCTGGGGCAAGGCGGGGGGAGAAGGTGAGCACGGGAATTAGCTCTTCTGCCTGCACGTCCCGGTGACTTGCCTTCGAGTCTGCCCCGCGCTGAAGAGCCTGGAAACAAGCTCTTCAGGTCTTTCCTAGCTGCAGCGGGAACACACCCATACGGCGCACACGGGGAGAACTCAAGGAAGGAGATTTGCAAAACCTCTTAAAACAGCAAGCTGCTTAATTTCCCGTCAGAATTCAAAGGAGCCGTCGGCCAAAAATATTTGCGGGCTGAAGCAGCTAAGCCCCAGCAGAGCGCATGGCTGGCTCGGTGTGCTCGGGCTTATCTGAGCTGCGTCCTGGAAAAGCATGAGTTATTGACTCTCCCCTTTTCTCTGCTTCGCAGTCCTCAGGTACCTGGAGGGCATCCCAGAAAAACAGGCGCCTGAGCCAGCCCTCTCACGCTGCTGTTTCCGAAGTGCTCAGGATCGAACTGGCTAAGCCCAGGCTTGAATATCTGCAGGTTTTCAAAATGCCCATTTAGCTCCGCTGCCCCAAAGAACAGATAGGGAGGCAGCGCGGTCCCCTGCGGGCTGGAGCGCGGCGGTGGGGTGGCCACAAATACTGCTGGCCGTGGAGGACTCGGGGCCTGCGGGAAGCCCGGGAGACGCCTGGGCTCGCCGGACTCCTGGGCTCGCCGGCCCGGCACCCTCCTGCTTCTCCGTGCAGGACGGGATCTAACACCCTCGCACTTGTAAAACCTTCGATTGAAAACCAGTCTCTTAAAAGGCTTAGGATGGATTAAGAAGCACAAACCTCTTTCCCGCAGAGCTAACACTAAGCAAGCTTTCTAAATTGCCCGCGTGTGATGGATTAGCGTGCGAGAGTTGTCCCGTCGCTCTCCATCGCGCCTGGGTTGTTCGGAGGGGTAAGATGGAAGGTGGCTGTATTGACTTCCACTAGGACTTGGGTGTTTAACGCCTGTTGGGTCTCCTGATGTGCCAGCCGTAGTTTCTAAAGCATTTACCAGCCTTCCAGGGCAAACCCGGCGCTGGTGCCGGCGATGGGGTTTCCGCAGGTCCATGCTGAGCTGCGGGTGCAAAGCCGGTGGCAGGAGATGCGGGTGGCCTTGCCTAAGTCGAGCTCTGCCACTGAGCTGCTGCAGGAGGCTCTCTGCCGCCCTGCCATCCCCCCAGCCCCAGAAAATAAGTCCTCTGGAGAAGGATTCTCTTATTTTTCCTTTCTGCAGAAGTTAGTCTGAGGAATTACGGGGATTTCCAGCCCGGCCCCACTTAAACGTCGCACAATGGCCCCACGGTATCGGTTTCATTGCAGAAGGTAATGTGCAAAAGCTCTGCTGGGCCGGGCCCGGGAGACCTGGGGGTGAGGGAAAGCACCTCCCTCTCCATTTCCCTGCCTGCCCCCCTCCGCCCCGGGCCGTTTGGGTGTCTATTCGGGGAGGGGGATACCAGGAAAGGCAGCACAGGGGTCTGCAGAGCGGCGGCTTTGGGAGGAACAGCCCCATCTTTCCCAGCGCGCGCAGGGGTCTCGTTACACCCGTAAAGAAGCACAGCGAAGAAAAGGAGCTGACGCCATGAATTTTGAACTGGAGAAGGAAATCTGACATAAACCAGTAGTTACATTTTTCTTATTCCCTGGTAGTTTGCCTAAAGGCAGCTTTTAAATAATTCCTGCTTTTCGCCTCCTGAGAAATAATATATTTGCTTCTGAATTAATTAGGGAGCATCTTAAAAACCCTCTAGAGACTTTGAAAGCTGCTGATCTAACTTAAAATATGCAGCAGGCCTGATTCCTGGGGCAGCTAGTGGGAGATTCGCTCTTAACTTTGCTGGGAACAGGAGCAGGCGTTCCGTGCGCAATGCTACGGAAAAGCCCGCGTTCCCGGTAGATATTCCCATAATGCCCTGGGTCTGGCAGGCACGGAGAGCGTGTCCCTTCTTACCGGTGTGGTGAGTGCTAGCGGTGCTGCTGCTTGCTGCCGGACGAGGCAGGGGCTGCGGGAGAATTAGATGTTCTCCCGTCCATCGTGTCCAGCCTGAGACGCCGGCGGGGGACGGCAACGCAAGCCTCGTGCGCATGAGTTGAGCCATTGACATGACAGATCCTTCCAAGCTTGGCGGTGAGACGCCAGCTACTACGGCACCTACTAACTTAAATCAGCATCAACCTAGTTAAAAGAAATTTAATAATATTTTAGTTTTCTGTTAGACTGGACGATGAAAATAATCAAATTGATTTTGGACTCATTTATGTGAAAACAAGTGATTCTTGACTTGCAAAACCAAAACAGATGTTCATTCACCATATTGAAAATGACTGTACAAGCTTGTTTGCAGGTTGATGTGATACCTTTTATTTGATAAGCTTCTATGGCTAGAAGAAGTAGACAAGTCCACAGGCCCTTGGGTTTTGCTCAGGTTGGGTTGATGGCCCAGATGGCCTCCCTCTGCTCTACCTCTCTTTGTTCTTGCATTCCTGACTTTACCTCTTGCCGGTGGCAGTATCCCCAATGCAAGTCAGGACAAGGATGAGATCAAAAGATGCATGAGGAACCAAGGATGGCCCTGAGTGAGATGGGGAGCTCAGATTAAGAGATCTAAACGCCCGTATGTCTCTCAGGTGTAGGCTGTGTACAGCTGGCACCGTGCTGAGGGGTCCTGGGAGAGCTCCGGAGCCGCGTGGTCAGCACGACACCGGGTGCACGTGCACCGTGAAGCCCTGCTCCCCCTCCGAGCCCGCAGGCTAGAACGCGTGGACCTGCAGGACGGCCCGGAGAAGAAAGACTCATGTCAGGGATGGTCGTGTCAGACCTCGCTGCTCTGCAGGGCTTCCTGCTAGCTTTTGCAGATATAAATCCATGGAGCACAAATAACTCTTGCTAAGATGGAGCAGCTGGTTACTCGTGTTGCTGGCATCAGCTGGTCTTCTGTGTCAGGCTGCCCGGGGAGGGCGTAAAAGTCAGCGTGTTCCCTCCTGCTCCCTGTCAAGCCTCAATCGCTGGTCAGGAAAAGATGTTCTTGGGGGCAAAGACCAAAGAGTTACAGATTTATTTACAGTTTGGTGACCACCTACAGCAAAGTAGCCCCTCACTAGCAGTGCCTTGGCTGTGTTCCCACTTTCTGACCTAGTGAGGCTGTTTACGTTGTTGTCACCAAAGGAAATAAAGCACCAGGCTGCAGTCCCAGCCCCCCTAAAATCAACGGCAAAACTCCCGTGGACTTCAGCGGACCAGGGTTTCACGTAGTACTTTATGGGAGGAGCACGTGTTTTATTGTCACCTGGATCTCTGCTTGTTCAGCTTCTTCTCTTGAAACATGTTCAGTCTTTCGGCAGCCTCCTGCTTCTGGCAGCGAGGTACCGTCTCGGTGCTGCTAACTCGCGGGTCGGGCTCTCTGTCAGATCCGCCACTTTCTGGTCTGTCCTCAGATCCCTGCTTCCCTCCTGGCTCTTGGAAGTTATTTTGCGTCTTTCTCCGTAGTAGCTCTGGACCTGAATCCCCCCATGAACATGGGGAAGAGGAAGCAGAAAGGAAAAGTGACTTTCCCGTGGCCACAAAGGAGGATCGGGATTTGGATCCATGTGTTGGGTCAGATGCTGAAAGCAGCAGCCAGCGCTCGCGCTGGGCCATCGGTGCAGTGAGGATTTCCTCCTTTAACAAATCACACACAGAAGAATCACTGTGCACAGAAGAAATGCCTGCGTCCTTCCCTTCCCTCCCCTCCGCACGTCCTTGTTTTCCCTCCACCCGGTTAGGTTGTGAAATCCTGGGCAGGCTGGATGTACATACACACGTGCTCCCCCCCCCGCCCCAGCCTACAGGATAAAGATGCACACACAAACACACACATACACCCCGCACAAGCATGTGCTTGACAGGGCAAACAGAGTGGATAATAGCAATTAATCTCCCTGTTTCTGAGCTTGTACAGATTCCTGTCTAATCTCCAGAAAGATTATTTCTTCCTCTACCCTGAGTGCCAGCGATATGCAAAGGCCAAATTGCGTTGCGCACTGCCCCTTGGGAAGAGACTCCTGCGCAAAACCCTTCCAGAGCCTGGCGATCGCAGGAGACTATATTTGGCAGGATGGAAAAGCAACCCGAGAAGCACATGGAGCAAAAGCTGTGAACATCAGCAGTTTACTACGAGTAAACAGTTTCACTTCTCTCGCTGCTGTGTTCACCAGTCTTGTAAACAGGATCTCACCGGTGAGCTGCGACCTGCCCGACAAAGCAGTAGCCCCAAGCCTAAGCCTGTGTCTTGTAGTTTGAGTTACAAGCTGTCAATAGGCTCGTGTCAGCCGTTCTGCTTCATCCTGCTGTGATCCACCATCACCACCTTCAAGTTATCCCTGCAGGATCCTTCGCTTTGCCGGAAGCGAAAAGTCACCAACCTGGCTTCCCCCTCCGGCAGGGATTTGTGAGAGAAGGGCTCCGGTGTCCGGACTTAGGAGTGTTACAAATCACTCCAAAACTGTCCTGTGCATTTTGGAGAAGAGGTTATCACTGCCTATTTTTTCCCTGGTGAGCAGGAGGCAGACGGTGGTGTCCGCTGTCTCTGCTGCCCTGTTTGAAGAGAGCTGTACGTTCAGAAAAGAAATGGTGCAGTCTTGGCTGATAGCATCTGCTTTCCCTGAATAATTGTGGACATTCCCACCTCGCCACTCAGCCCTCCGAGCACCTTGGAGTCATAAATCACAACGCCAGAGCAAATGAAGTCATGCTAACGGCATGATCTCCCTGTTCAGGGTGAATCCTGATACCTGACGTGTGAGAAGACCAGGCACATGCTAAGAATTTCTTGCTAATTTTGGTTGCTAGTTCATCAAAAACATCCTCCCAAACACGCACAGGATGTATTAAGTTATGGGGTAGTAAGCGATCAGCTTGTCATACTGACATTTCAGCTCCTCGCCAGCAAGTCCTGGACCTCGTTATCTCTCTCAGGAAACCAGATCTCTCAGTGTCACACTGCAATAAATTTGTGTAACTGGAAACCTCTCCCCGGGCACATGAACCTGTGAGGACAACTGAGCCTTGCTGTCCTCTGAAGACTGAGGTATAAATATATGCTGGACTGACTAAAATCACCTCCTCCCTGTTCCAGGTCCAGTGAAGCCTTAGCCTCCAGATCTTTATTGCTGTTTGAGCCTTTCTCCAGCAGCATTTTGGCATAGGCACATCGTGTGTTATGAACTGGGGGTTAGCTTTGGGGCTATTGAGGTGATGTAACTGCGAGGATGTTACTTTATGGTGCTACCTTCCCAGGCGGGGTCCTTCGCAGAAAGGCCCAGAAATGCCGTCACGCCGTGGACGGGGAGGTCGGTGGGTGGCACTCGTGGCGCGGTGTCGGGGCGCACGTGCCGTTGCCCTGGGGAGCTGTACACCAGAAATAAGGAGCAGTTATAAATGAAGCTCCTGTGTGCTGTGATCCTTTCGATAACCTAGCAGATACTGCGTTTAGCCCTGTCGGTGTGGCATTTAAACCAAATGTGAGAACTGAATCTAGGCTGAACATGCACAGCAATTGCCAAAGCACCAGGTTTCCAACAAGTGCAAACCTTATTGAGAAGCACAGGAGCTAGTTGATGCAAGTGGTGGTAAAACCCTTCATGTTCTGTATATTGTCTCCCCTTGTAAATCTGTATTTTTATGGAAACAACATAGGCCTGATGGATTTTGGAAGTCTACTGTGTTTTGGACAGATCATGCCAGTCCATGTTCTGTTTTATCTAGTTTCGTATCAAGACATTAACTTGCGTGATTGTTGTCTTTGCAGTCTTGGCTCATTAAGGTGATAAATCAATATAGAGGTGTTGTCTTTACGTTGGCGGATCTCCTCGAGGTCAATACGTTGGTGTTGCGGGCAGAGCTGTCACCAGGCTCATGTTTGCCCTCAGCGAGCGCTGGGACGGCGCAGAGGGTTCGGGAAGGTTTCCGAGGAGACCCTCCATGGCAGAGTCTCCCTGACTCCTTGCAGGCGGTGGTAGGAAATGAAGAAGTTTATTCAGCTGTCGGAAGGAAGGCTCTTTCCTTGTCCTAAAAACCAGATGGGCGGCTGCGTGAGCAGGCCACAGAAGTTCATGAGAACATCCCAGGTAAGTGTCCTTCAGAGAGACGTCAAGACAACACGCACGGAGCGGGGGGGGTTATTCCACACCTCCTCCCCACATGGGGATGTAGGAGCTCGGCTGGCAGCGACCCGCTTCGCCGGGGCCCAGTTGGTCACTCGAGCGCCTTGCAAGGCGCCGGGGCAGGAGCAGCTCCCGCCGGCACCGCGGGGCAGCTGCCAGGGCCAGCCGGGCTCGGGGACGTCCCAAAGCGAAGGGAGCGGGACAGCAGAGCTCGGTCCTGTGCCGCCGCTGACCTGCGGGCTGGTCCTCCCCTCGCCGCTGGTGAAAAGACAAGTTAACTAATGAAGAAGGAACCTGAGTGTCAGCGCGACTACGGACGAATTTTCGATTAGATATTATGTAAATTTCAGGTGATTTTTTTTACTGGTCATGCATAATAAAATAACTACAGTGATTAATTTTATCACCCTCAGAGTTTAATTAAGATCATCCAGGAGGTTTGGGCTGTTACACCATGCGATAAATCACAGTTCGAGGCACTGAACGCGTTAGCAGCGTGCCGATGTTCTGGGAGAGAAGGGCTGGGAAAGCGTGTCCCACCTGGCCGCTCCCGGGAGGGAGCAGTTTCTCCTCGGTTTCTCCCGGTGTTTCTCGTGCGCCTGGGCTCTGCTCTCCTGAGGCCTTGCCCCACATGTTGCTGCTAGTCTGCAGGATGTGTCAGCGCACGGGACGGACCCTGACTCACAGGGAAAGCATGTATGGAAAACGTTGCCATGCTCCTACAAATGCTTGTTTTTCTTTGCCGCGTGCTTTCTTTTTTTCCCTTTTGAATAGACCGGGAGGTTAGCAATCAAGCTAGCGCCGAAGGGCAGCGGCGCAGGTGAGCCTGCAGACTTTCCCACCGTGCTTGGGCCCGGACACCCTTCTCAGGGGGGTCTGCTGGGCTGCAGAAGGGGACGGTGGAGGGCGGCTTCTCTGATGCCCAGAAGGTAAAGAGTGAAATGGCCGTTCTTGCTCAATCTTCGTTGCTGCACTTGCTATTCCAGCGTTGTGAAACAGCATGCGGACGCTGCTCGGGAGCCTCTGTTCCTCAGCCCTGCGGTTTCATGCCAGGACACAGAGTGCCTTCGGTCTGACCTGGTGCTAGTCGGGGGGGCAATTTGGTTTCACACCCCGTGTTGCTCCTACTTCATCATGAAGGAGAGGCAAATTCTGATCTGCCCTGTAGCTTCATTGCTGTAAATCCACACTAACCTCTTGGAACAGGCCGCAGTTTTCAGCAAAGCTTATGAAACGTGTCGCTGAGGAACCCACGTCTTCTCTGGACGCTAAAGCAAGTGCAGGGACGTTCGTGCTCTGCCGCACTCAGGCGTCCAGCTGGACGTGCTCTCAGGCTGAACACTTGTCTTCTTTTCATCCCGTATGCAGTACAGATTTTTGGCTCTAGCGCTCGGTGCTGGAGGACCCGAGGTGCCCGGCCGCAGCGCCGGCTGCTTGCAGCTTCCTAGCTTTTACCGTCCGTCGCTGGCTCTCCGGTGCCGTTGGTCGGGCGTTTAGCTTTGCCTTTACTGTCCGAGCCTGTCCTCAAGCACGTTTGTTTTTCTCCCAGGGGAGCTCACCGCGGAGGGTGCCGTCGCCCATCGCTGCCGGGGCTGAGCATCGCTGCCGCATCGGGCAGCAGCCGCCCTCCCGCCCCAGCGGGAGCTGCCGGGGGGCTGCATCCTTACGGAAAAGGCGCTTTCGTGGCATTTTAAATTAAGTGTCTTGCCCCAAATTGGGCAGCTCTGCGCTGTCGCAAGCTGAGATTTTAGCTGCAAGGTTTGCTCCCTGCCCCGCCAGGTCAGTAGTGTGTGTCCCCCCCGCCATGGGCTCTTGCACCATCCAGACTTTTTACTTGCTTTTGTCTTACTTCATGGTTCCGCCGCGTTGTTTGGAGCAGAGGTTACGAGGACACAAGCCAGGGCGCTGGCGGGCTGCGAGGGGAGGGCGGCAGCACCTCCGGCGGGTCGCGGTCCACCCCGCTCGGGTCCGAACGCTGCCGGGTCCCGGCCACGGCCCCCGGAGCGGGGGAGCCCGGAGAAACGAGCCGGGACTCGGGAGCCGCCTCCGTGCTCGGGATGGGATTCGAGTAGCTCAAGAGCAACCAGAGCTTTAGAGGGAAGAAGGGCAGATAGAGGAAACCCCAAATTACTTTTCTTTGAAATCTCATGATTCCTAAGGCAAACCTGTGATTTTGCGGCCCGGGACGGGCCTGCTAAGTGCTTATGGTTGGCAACACTGTGTTTATTTTCCGTGCTTGGATTTCTGTATGGCTTTATGCGCATTGCAAAAAATGCGGTATTTTGTTTTATTTTTTAAAAAGAAGCAGATCACTTTGTTGGATGATCTCCAAACCGAACTGTAACATACAATAAAAATCCTATAGAGCACTGCAGCGGGCTGCAAAAGGCTGAGATGTTCCTTCAGCAGTGCAAAACCCGGCACGTTGCAGAGGAGGGGAATTATAAGGTAGATAGCTTGCATTTACGGCCGAGGGAAAAAGGAAAAATATGTAATGCGTGTGTACCCTGTGTATTGAAATTACAGAACACAATTTAATTAGCTCTTTATAAATAATACCCATGTATGCTGATTTATGCTGTAGTTATTTCTCAGCCTTTGGCTTCAGGCCGGCGAGCGCTGCCGCGGTGCATCCCCGCACCGAGGAGAGCGCCGGCCCCGCGCGGAGCAGGACAAGCGCCCTGCGAGGGCACCTAGAGCCGCCTTTAATTTTTCCGAAAGTGTAATTATAAAAGATTGAATTGCTTGTTTTGTTCATTAAAAGCCAGCAGTAATGCAACACGTAATTACAGCCAAGGAGGAAGCGTGTGGTCTCCGGAGGCTCCGTCTCGCGGTCCCCTCCCTCGGGGGATGCTTCTTGCTGCGTCTGCAGACAGCCCGTCCTGCCGGCCTCGTGGCAGCTCCGGCCCCGTGGCACTCAGCCTCCAACGCGGTCCTCAGCGCCGGCCACGGGTCGCGCCAGCAGCAACGTGGCGGCGGGGGAAGCGGTGACGATCTGCGGCTCTGGAAGGGGACGAGGTAAATCAGTAGGAGCTAAGTGAGCCCCGCCAGCAGCCCGCACCCCTCCTCCGGGGACGCCGGTAAAACACGTGGCCTAGAGCTCGCAGGAGGGGTTATGGGCGCGGAGGGGGAGTCCAGGTTTGCAAGTGAGCTGATGCAAGTGACAGCCACTTCTCCAGCCGCCTGGAAACACTTACAGCCGGAGCGAGCTGCCAAAGAGAGGGGTCCAGCGAGCGTTCGCTGGCTGTCGCCGGCTTCAGATGAATACTTGGGGCGGGGAAGAGCGGAGGAGCCAACCGAAGATAGCACTGAGCAGGGCTCAGCTGCCTAACGCAACAAGAAGTCGGTTTTAACCAAAGCTGAATGTCTGCCTTCAACAGTTCGAAGTGCAGTGGCCCGACAGGAATCCAAATCGAGTCGTATTTGGGACTAACGCATGGGAACAAGGTCTTGCAAACACCTGGTGAGGTCCGGTTGGTTGTGTTACTTGTCGCTGTTCATCGGCCTGTTTAATCCAACTGGCTCAATACCTGTCCTAGGCTTTTGCAGAACCTTGGAGATTTGTGACAGCGTCGCGCTGGCACACGGAGGCACAAGAAGACCTGCAAAAAGCCGTGTTGCGGTGATTAGTCTTCCAGAAATCTGTGAATTTGGTGCAATGAGTCCGGCCTCCCCAGGAAGCGTCGGACGTGCCCGCTCGGTGCAGCTGGTCTGCAGGCGCACGGCAAATCTCGGACACCAGGGTTGTGCGAGCACAGAGCAGGCTCAGATCTCCCGGGACATCTCGCGGCTTGCAGGGGAAGAGGGGCTGGAGCGGGGCTGGCCGCACCGCAGTGGGTCTTTCAGCTCTGCCCCTCTCCAGAGCTTCCCGTGGAAATCAGCACCTGGCTCTAAGCTGCGAAGGGGTGCGAACCCCGCAAAAAATAGTCACTTGCCAGCGCCTGCCAGAGGAACCGCGAGGGATTAACTTGTCTGGTCCCGCACCGGTTTGGTGGCCCGTTGTGGGAGAGCGTGGGCTTCGAGCAAGAGCGTGGCGGCACTGCTCGGCGGCTAAAGGACAGCTGCAGGTCGTTACAGCAGTTGAAAGGCCAGGGGGTCCGCCAGTGTTGACGATGTTCTTCAGCTTCGTTTACACTTCTGAGGCGTATCGAGGCCTGCGCGTGGGAGAGGCCTTTGAACCCTAAGGCATTAATAGCATGGAATATGCAACGAAACCCAAACCATATGAAACACGTGCGATGTCACGGGAGGGGAATTCTGTGCGTGCTCCGCAGCTGCCTGGGTCTGCAGCGTGCATCAGGCTGCAGCAGCTAAAGGCTGGGGAATATGCACCGTAAACCTGAATTTCACTGCAAAGCTGTCAGGGCAGAGATGTGACCACCATTATAAAACATGACGAGTGATCTCAGGAACCTCGGATTTCAGAACTGCTCTTCAAAGGCGGCTGCAGGGCGTTTTCAGTGTCGGGCGCCAGGCTTGTTCTTCCCTTTTGTGACCCCCCCCCGCCGCGGTGGGGCTTGTGCATCGGCCCCACGCCTCGCTGGGGGCTGTGTTCCCAAGGGGGTATTTGGGCACTGTGGTGATGGGACTCGGGGAAACTCAGAAAAACTTTCACGCTGAATCACCGCTTGTCTTCTCAGAGCAGAAGTGAGGATTCCCACGCTTTCCTTCTTGTTCTCACCTTCAAGAGATTTGTAGCAATCATCTTTAAAACCAGGTGACAGGGCAAGCCATGCCCAGCCTGCCCGTCTGCTCTGCCTTTCTCGCAAGAGCGAGCTGGGGACGTGCGCAGCAGCGGCGAGAGCAGCTCTGCTGGCCTCTGCGTTGTGTCCTTGGGAAAAGCACGGTGGCTGGAAGTGCCACTGGACACTTGGCCACCACCCTGACGTGGCACCTGGCACAGCTGAAAAAGGGGCTCTGAGGAACATCAGCCTCAGCCTTGTTTCATCAAGGCTCGGAGCCCCCCGCAAAGGGAAGCGCTCCATCGGGGCTCGGAAGCACCTCTTTGGGCACCTCCGCGTTGCCGGGGACATTTGCTGGCTTTTCACGCGGAGCCGGTGCTGAGTGTCGCGGGAATTCGAACACGAGTGGGACGGAGGCAGCCCTTCCCGAAAGCCACCCGCGTGCAGGGCCGCCGCGCCTTGCAGCGGGTCCCGCGGCCGGTGCCGCCTCCGGGCCTGGCACCGCTCCAGGGCTCACAGCCTCCTTGGCTCCTGGGCTAAGGCATCTTTGCAGCCCCCCTGCATCCCCGGTTGTTATTAATGGCACACCTGGTGCCAAACAGGGTCTTTCCCAGTCTCGGTCTGGGATTAACAAGGTTGTTAAAGCCGTTCGCAGCCTTGTCGCACCCAAGCAGGGGTTTGTATGATGTATTGGGCACAGGCTGTATTTGAAGTAGTCCGTAATCTTCGTTCTAGGATTAAATCATGTGTAAACAGTCCCGTTTTATCAGCTCAGCTACAAAGTAATTTATTTGTTAGTCTAATTTCAGTAAAGTGTCAGTAATTCTATATTATTTGAAGCAGGTTATATAGGAGCGAGTGGATCTAATCCTGTGCTGGTGGAGCAGGCAGAGGGGTCCCCGGCCGCGGCCGCAGCCCCGCGCGTGTTACGGGTGGGCTCACAGGTTTTAGAAAAGCTGCTCCCAGTGTGGGGAGAGCGGCATGACGAGATGTGGGGCTTGGCGGGATCAAGGCCTGCCATTGTGGTTTTTTGGCAGTGTGTCTGACATTGCAGTACGTTTTTTGCAAGTATTAGATCTATTTTTACTGCATTGTGCAATTAGACGTTTAGGACAGAGCTGTAACTATGGAACATTTTGCTGAAAGTTGCTGTATCATAATGAAGAAATAACCAGTATTTTCCCTCTAACTAGACAGGGATGTAACTGTGAAACCCCAGTCTCTGAGGTGCAGAAAGTGCTAGTGAAAGCCAGGGTTTCGGTGCCATTGCTGTCCGTCAGCTCTTCCAAGCAGTTCGACTGTATAACCCTGTTATCCTCATTTATTTCATGGGCATTCAAAGCTGGGGGTTATCCTTATAAACAAAAGTATTAGATTGGATTAGCCTTACAGTCACACACTTTTTCCTATTGGAAAAATTGTTATACGTTGCAAATCTGAAAGAAATTCCCGTGAAATCTAAAGAAGTGCAGGATAGAAACTACTTCCCTTTGCACGAGGGCATTTCAGGCTGACTTTGGAGGATACGTGGAGATAGTTTTATTGCTTGTTGGTGAAAACAGCTAAGTAGGTTGGAAGAGAAAAGGGGCTGAAAGCTGATAGGCAGCGATCTCCTGTAAAGCTGAACTCCGTCCAGGAATATTTTACAAATCGAGGCCCTCCTCTCCCTGCAGCACCCGAGGTTTCCAGGCGGTGCTGGTGGGAGCTTCCCGGGAAAGCGCCCGGCTCCAGTGCCTGCTCCCAGCTGAGAGCCGGCTCCCAGCCGGCCCGTGCGTGCCTTAACGCCTCTTTAATAGCCAAGCCTTAGTGTGTCATGGGGGAGTTCCACCCGTAAGTGCCCATCCTCTGTTTTTCTATTGGGAAATGCGTGTTTTGCTGTTGGGAAACGCAGCCTGAATCAGTGCCAAAGACAGCTTACAGTTTCCCCTGATTTTCTGCCTGCTGCAGCCCCGGCTGTACGCAGAGCAGCATTACCTCGCTCCGGTGACAGGAATCCCCTCCTAGGGCTCGGGGACATGCGTTCGAACCTAGGGATGCCGTGATTGGGGTGGGATTGATTTAATCCCGGATGCCGCAGCACGGACAGCAGCCGACCCGTGGGCTTGGCCCCGCGCATCCCAGGCCGTTGCAGAGGCAACGTTTGCAGAAACGCTTTTTCCCCCTTTTTTGGAGCTTAGCCAGCTAAAAAGGCGTTGCGTTACCTGCCTTGCACGCCTGTATTTTGGGGTGATCTGACTTTGAAGCACTCTTTTGCTGACTGCGAAACCCGCCAAGGAGCAGGTGTAAGGATGGTCGTAGACATCTGTGGGACACTTCACCGGCAGCTCGAATCCCTGCAGCAGGACCCTGCGGGGCGGGAGAGGCCGTGTTTCCCGGTGCCCCGCGAGGGCGCCGAGCTCGCTTTCCCGCAGGGAGCGTGGAAGCCGGCAAGGGGCTGGGAACGGCCCGGGGAACGCGGTCCGGGCTGCGGGCTCTTCCCACGTGCCGGGCCGGCCGTGGCCGTGCAGCACCGTCGGGCTCGGCGCAGCTCGGGGTCGCGCAGCCCAGCCGAGGCTGGTTTTCACTCCGCAGGCCCGGGAGCTCGGCGCTGTGCTGGAAGAGCCAAGCGCGCTCCAGTCTCAATGCTGGGGCTTTCTAACGTGCCCCCCAGGCGAGCTGGCACGGCAGCAGCCCCCGGTGCTTTGCATCCGCCCGCGCTGCTCGCGGCCGGCGATGGCCGGGGCGGGGGGTCGTGGTGACGGGCTCTGCTGGGCTAAAGCTGGGGCTTCCCGGCCTGCCCTTACTTTGCGGAGCAGATGGACGCTGGAGGTAGGGACCCTCTTCCAGCAAACCTGAGCCTGTTTGCTCTCTCCTTGCTAATCTCAACTCCAAGGTGCTTTTCTTAGAGCTGTAGAAGAGCCTGCGTACCCCGGCGGGACCACAGCTCGGACCCCCCGACTTGGGTGAGGATGAAGGAGAAGCAGAGAGGAGGCTGCGGTGCTGCCAGCTCTCCTCGCCTCCAAGCAATTGGGAATATTTTTGAGTTAGAGAAGGGTTTCAGCGGAGTTCCCAAGACCCAGGTCCCACCGAGGAGCGGCGGCACAAGGCCGCTCTTGTGAGGTGCCGAGTTACCCAGGAGACAGACTGAGCCACCGAGAAATCTTGCACTTTTTTGAAAAAGAGATTTATATATAAATGTGTTACGGGAAAAAATACCTCTGCTCATACACATGGTAATTCTTCTGTCTTACTTTGTTTGCTATCTTTCTTTCTTTATTGTTTTCAAAGATTTAAAGGAATTTAATTAAAAAGTTTAACTACCCTCCTCTTTCCACATAACAAACCCTAAAATAAAATGAAGTGCAATAGCGGCGAGCCTGCTTTATACCCTATTTAAAACCAAGCACAAAGGCGAGTGAGATCATGGCGTGTATTAGGCAAGATGTTCCCAGCAAGGCCGGGCAGCGCTCCTGGCAGCGGGCGAGGGACCGCCGAGCCTTCGCCCGGCCGCGGCCGCCCTCGCCCTCCCCGGTGGGGAGGATGCACCCGAAGCGGACGCGGGTGCTCGCCCGAGGGGACGCGAGAGGACCACTTTCCATAGGTGCACCGCAAGGAAGGACGTTATAGAAAGGAAAGCTAATCTTTGGTCGAAAGTCCGATCTCCTCCAGGGATTGTGCACAGGCAGCCGTGCAGCTGTGGTCTGCCAGGGAGCCCAGAGTGGGCTTTATTATTTAGGCTTGAGCTCAACTACAATGTGTCATTTAGCAAAGATCCCGCTGTGTTAAGCCGCGTTCAGCGCCGCGGCAGTGTCCCGTGTACGTGTTAGACTGAGCCTTGCTTTGTCTTTTGTCGGCTTCGGTGCCGGGAGAGAAGTGATGAGAAAGGTCCGAGACCTGCCGTGGCGGTGCCGCTGCCCCGCCGCGACGTCCTCGGCCAGCCCGCAGCTCCCGCGCTCCTGCCTGGCCCCACTACCCGTTTTCTTTCCCCGTTTCCCCTCTCGCTGGGGACATGCCGCGGGTCACCGCTGTCCCCCGGCACCGGAGCGGCTCAGCGCGGCGCTGGGGCGGCCGGCGGAAGAGCCCGGGTGTCAGATGTCCGTCTCAGCCTCTCACCGGCGAGAAGGTCTCCACCTAAATCAACACGAGCTCCCTGGACTCGCAGCCACGGCCGCGGGGTATTTTTAGACGCCGATCAGTCAGCGGTGACGGTTCAAGTTCAGGCAAGTCACACGCAGCCGGCGCGGTCGCACAGAAGCGCTGTGTGCAGCACAGGGGCTGCTGAGCCCGCTCCTTCGCCAGGCCCTGCCAAAACCCACCGGCCACCGGAGCCGCGGTCCCTCTGGGGAGGCATCTGTGCGACGGGGAAGTGTAAACAGGCTGTGGATTGTAAAACACACACTTTTTTAATTGAAGCAATAAATCACAGTTCGTGCTGCCACAGAAGCCGTCGTTGAAGGTGCGGAAAGCGTTTTCCCAGCCTGGACACGGCCCCGGGTGGAGGGATCCGGCCTTTCGGCGGGTGGGGAAACTGAGGCATGCAAGTGGGTCGGTCCTGGAGACTCTCCGGAGGATCTAGCCGGTCTCCTCAAAATTGCTGTTCGAGGAAAGCAGGCCCCTGCGCCTCCGGCATCCCCCGTCACAGCCTGATTAGCTAAAGCAGCTGTGATGAGCTCAGGGCGGCCTCAGGGCCCGGGGCGCCGCTGGCAGAATGGTCACTTTTTGGTGGCTCTGCTGCAACGAGGTGATGTTTGAAGCCCTGGTAGATGCTTCCTCAGAGCACATGAGTCAGGGTTTGCTACCACCGAGCGCGGGGAGGAGCTGGTTCTTGCCGGAGCCTCCAGATGCTATTCCAGTGCACAGGAATAAAATAAAGCAATCATAAGCAATCATCTCACTCCAGGAAAAAACCCAGAGGCTCGGCAGTTCTGGGAAGCAGGCACAGCTCGGACTCGGGCAAGACCTCTAAAAGCAGATACTGGCAAGTCAGTAGCCAGATCTGAAAATGTCGATGTTCTGATTTCCAGTGCCTCAGTTTATCCGTCTGGAAAATGGGCCTAATATTTTCCTGTGCCATCAGGCAGGGAGAGCAGAGCCTGGGTTTCCTGCCGCGCCTGCCTCTCCTTCGTGCCCGTCCCTCCGTGACTGCGGGGCGCCTGCCCCACACCTCTTCGCTGGAGCCTTCGCGCAGCTGCACACGATGCAGTGCATGCTCTGCGTCTCCGTTTGGGCTGAGCTCGTGTGTTCGGTGCCAGCTGGAGGGGCCTGCTGAGTTTTTGCTGATGCATCAGAAATATATTTTTAGGAAGGTTTCTCTATAATTATCACATTATAGCTCCTCCTGGATCGCTCGCAGCGTAGTAAACAATTGCTATACTTGTTAGAGGTCATGAATACAGAAAAACATTCCTCTGTGTGAGGTCTGCTGTTAAATAATAACTCGGCGTTTCGTGGCGTGGGGGGGCGAACGCCCTCGAAGGGACATGCTGACATTGTTCAAGCCGGCGATGCAGCTCCGCAGCTCGCACCGCTTCCGCGGAGCCGCGTCCCGGAGCAGGAGCGACGGCGGCACTGACGGAGGGCTGTCGCCCCACGCGCCCGCCGCGTCTGCCGGGCTGAGCCTCGCGCCGCTCTCCCCGTGTCGCGGTAACGCTTAGGCACCCTCCTCGTCCACCTTGCCCTTCGCCCAAGCACCGCGTACCCTTGTGGGGTTCAGGGTACGGAAGAAACGCGAGGATGCAACGGTGGCTAAAACCACGTTAACAAATGGGCAGACGAAGGATCGCAGCATCCCAGGAGTCCTACCTCGAGGCCAAAGGAGAAACCAAGAAATCTGATAGAGCTGCGAAAGCCGGGGTAGAGCAGCAAGCGCCGGCCTGGGCAGGCGGCAGACATGTAACTTCTGACCTCCCTCAATGCCTCCCCGTGGGTGGGGGAATCTCTCCTTTATGATGTGGTCGAAAGAAAACGATGGCTGGGCAAAAACAGGGCAGGCGTGGAAGTCCCATCTGGCCGGAGCGCCGCAGCAAGTCGCAGGAGGGGACAGCAGCGTTGCAGAGTCGTTCTGGGAGCCGTTTGCTAGAGAGAAAAGGGGGTGAAATCTTCCACGCTGCTGCAGGGAACAGCTCACAGGATCTGGAGGTCTTTGGTAGATGCCACTAAAGCATGACCAGCCTGCAAGGGGTTGGACACACACGGTCACAACTGTTAAATACTTCGACCTGTGTGGGGGGTTGTCCCTAAGGAACAAATCTCCTTCCCCGGAGGAGCTGGCGGATGAGGCTTTTGGGCATCACACTGCAGATCAGTGCGGTGAAACCAGGTTCTTCAAGACCGAGCAACCTCGTGGCTGGGCTGCCGAGGCACCCGCTTGTTGAGGGTACGAGCAGCAGCAAGGTCGAGGCGAGGTTCTGGTGGGAAATGAGCCCTGAGGTTTGCCAAGAGCTGCAGCGGAGTGGGACCTGCTTTTGCACAAGAAGCCCTGGGCAAGCGGCGGAAGAACTGAAATGCACCCAACTAATTGTAGCAGCGTGCGAAGACGCGCTGTTGAGGTGAACTAGGATTTCAAGGTCAAGCTGTGACCAGCCAGGTTGAGCGTCGGTGCTTGCAGCCTGGCAGAGGCCCCGCTGCGGCGCGGTGCCGGCGGTTGCCGGCCGGGAGCAGCTCAGCTCCCTTCCCCGCGGCCGCCGCGCTGCAGGGGCCGGCTGGCAGCTGGCAACACGTTGCGGCAACCCAACCCGCAGAGGAGGAGCAGTTGGATGCCCAGCAGCACACACGCTTGTGTTTAACGCTGGTTTGCACGAGGCTGGGGGAGGCACGGCTGGGGACAGGCACCCGTCGCCTCGGGGCGCGTTGCACCGGAGCGAAACGCTGGCAGAGCCGTCGGTTTGGGGGCTCCGCACTTCTGCACCGGCATCTGGCATCAGAGCAGAGTATTTGCCCCCGTTCGGCCCCGAGCAGCCCGCGGCGAGCAGGGCAGCGCCGAGCCGGGGTGCAGCTCCCGCGCCTCCCCGACGTGCCGCGACCGCCGGCTCCGCCGACGCGGACGGCCAAGGGGGACGGCAGCCTCCGCGCTCAGCCCCTTGCTTTTTTTGGTTTGCATTGCAGGCTCCGTGTTGTTTTAATGTAGTTGCTAGTATTTAATGCGTTTTTATTGCTTACTCTAATAACAGCGCCGGAGCCGCGACAGCCAAGCCAAACACGCCGTGCCGGCGAGCCAAACGTCGCCCTTCGGCCACGAAAGCGGATGCCTTGTGCCCCTGCTCGAGTGGAGATGGACCCATCCCGTCGTTGGTGGCACATCCATGGGTTGATGTAAGTGAGCCGGGGTTTTGCTCACAGCCGCTGGTACCTGCCACTCCTATATGCCAATTTTTATACGCTCTCTGCCTTTTGCAGTGTTCCTCACGGTTTTTCTCCCTGCTCGCTCTTCCCCGCCAGCCCCAGCCTTCGCCGCCCCCCCCAGCCGCTGCTGCCCCTTGCCCGCTCTGGTCTCCCTCGTTCCATCTTTCTTCTCTGCCTTCCTCCCTTCCATTTTTGCCCGTTTTTGCTCACCTCGGCTCAGCCCACCCTCCCGGAGGGGAAGGGTATCCATTTCGCCCCCGTCCCCGCTCCCCTCCTGCCCTCCCGGGCAGCAGCCGCTGCCTCCTCCGTCCTCTCCCCGTCCAGCCCCTTCCTCCCTCGCTGGGGGTCCGGAGCAGGGAAGGGGGCAGCGAACCGGGGCGGGGGGGACGCTGCAGCCAAGCGCGGCTGTGCCGGAGAGATGCCCGGTGTGGTCTCACCAGCCTTCGTCTGGCTGGACGAGGCGAGCCGACCATCTCGAGCAGTGACACACGTCTCCGTATCTCAGGCCACACAGTCTGTCGCTGCTCCCAGGAGATTTTCGCCTTTCCCTCTGCGCCAGCCCGCAAGCCGCAAGCTCTCCGGCTGGACGTCCCGGGCTGTAAATGCGCTCGTCATTCTTCTGTTCCTTTCTCCCCCAGGAGCTACGCGTTGGCGGCTCAGCACCAGCCATGCGTGGCTGCGCTTGCCCGCGCTTGGCCCGCGTAGGTAGGCAGCGCGGCCATCGCCTCCGGGCCGTCCTGGTGGGCCCGACGCTCCCGGGCCGGCTGCACGGCTCCCGCCGGGGTCCTTCCCGCGCGGGGCCATCGCGGCGCCCTCGGAGCCCCTCGGAGCAGCAGCCCGGCCCGGGGCAAACGCCGCGGGGGCAACCACGGCCATCAGCAGCGGGATGCGGGGCGGTACGCAGGGACCCGAGATGAGGAAGAACTCAGAGGATGCTATTAGCTGTGCTTCCCCTCGCTGATGCAGAGGACTGAATTCAGGAGAAGAGTTGAGTTCCACCATGCAACAGTCCACTTCTGCCTGTATCATAACAGCCCTCTGGCAAGCTCAACAGTCCATAAAAATGCACACTCTGCTCTTATACCATTTAATTGTTTGAGCCTTCAATAAATCATCTGTTCCAGCCTGGCGTACGTTTTCGGGCATTTATTGCTAATGGATTTTCACAACATGGTTTAAGGGATGTTGTTATTAATGAATGTAACGGCGCTGAGTAGTAATTTGAGAAAGATGAAAGAGGCGTTTATGAATTCCACTTCCCTTTCGGCTGTCGCTAGGACTTTTCACGGCTTCAGAATATATTGCATTTAATCCCCATTTCTTTTTGTTAAGACCAGACTAGTACAATCTGACTCTATAGAGAAAACAGGAGTGAAGTTGGACCAGTTGGGCAGTCCTTAGTGGTGGTGAAAACCCAATGCTCCTCAGCTCTATCAGCGAGATTTCCTTGCTGGGAAGGAAAACAGGGCTTTGTCTGGATTGAGCTTCTAGTTAAAGATAAGTCGCATCCACGTGCAGGAATAGAAAGGGCGAAAGGCAGGGCCGAGAGACGGGCTCTGCTCCTGCCTCGCTCCGTCGCCCGCACGTGACGCCGGGCAGCTCCCGCTCTCTCTGCGGCCCTGTTTCACCTCCCGCCTTCTGCGCGTTTTCCTTGTCAGCCCCTTCCAAGGGCAGCGACTTTCCCACCGCGTGCCCGTACAGCACGTCGCGTGTCCAGGGGCCGCGGTAAGAGCATGCGGACGAGCGGCTCGTCTCTCAGCTCCTGCTGCAGAGCTGCACGTCCCCGCGGACAGACAGCTGAGGAGGTACATATGAAGTGGCAGCATGGGTCTGCCTCTGCTCTTAGGTGTAAATCAGGGGTAACGTCAAGGAAAGTCAGCAGGAATAAAATGAGCGTGTGTTGCAGAGGAACCAGGACATTCTGTACCAAACCTGCAGGCGCTACTCACAAAAGCTTCCTAATTCAAGACAAGAAAATGGTGTCTTGGCTGCCTGCACCTCGCGCCAGACGTCTCCCTTGGGTGACCCTACTGCATTATAGCCAGTCACCTTCTCTGGACTGATTTCCCTGCCTAGCAGGCGATAAATAATCACTATTGGTATTGCAAGGAGGCTGCGAGTTCCTGAACAACCGCCACTGAATTCTTAATTTGCTCGTCACTGATACAATGCATCTGGTTTTCTAATTATTTTTAATGATTTTTTTAAAAATAATTTATACTTTTATATGCAAAGGAAAAAGTACAAAATTGCTTATTCTTTCTCTTGCTGGATTCGTGGGCTAATGGGAGAACAGCCCACCTGTGGCCATCTCTGCGTTTGTAAATCCTGGGTCCGGACTGAGGTGCTGTTCAGGGGCGAGGGTTGTTTATGCCGTTCAGCGGTGTAAGGCCCTCGCCCCCGCTGTTCTCCGACGACAGCACCAATATGTCACCAGCATCCCGGGGGCTCCCCTTATGGCTGGAGGGAGATGCTCAGCAATGAAAAAGCAGTTCGTTCCTCCTCAAAGTGCCCCTCGCCAACGTCAGCCGCGCACGCAGCACTGGCTGAGCGTGCAAGCCAGGCACAGCCCCTCCGGAGGTGTCCGTCTCCATCGTGGCCAAGGGTTGCGGCCCCCCCCCAGCTCCGATTCTATGGGAGTCAGTGGCGTTACGAAGGCGAGGGGCTGATGTAGGAGCGAGGTGAACCGGGGCCGGGGTGGCTGCTGGGTGATGCTCCCCGGAGCCGGCGCTGGTGGGGTCTGTTCTCGGGGGCCCGGCTGACGCGCTGCGCTGCGGGAGGTCACTGCCGCCGCCTGACGTGGCTGCCGAGGGCTGCCGGGTGGCCCAGAACACGGACGGTGCCAAGGTGAGCTTAGTCCCCCTTGCAAATTCAGCGTGACGCGCTCGTGATGCCGCCCGGCTCGCCTCCTCCTCCTCTCCCCGGGGGAACGCTGGGCTTGAGCACACGCTGCGGACGCAGGAGCGCTGCCCCGAGCTTCACGCCTTGGGCTGTGGCTCCTCGAGCCCTCCGGCAGCCGCCCGGGCACTGGCTGCGTGAGGGCCTCTCCGCTGCAGAGTCCAACACGTGAGCACGCGCCACGGGTGGCCTGGGCGGCTCGGCGTGGCTTCCCACCAGCCCTGGCCTCATCCCGGGAGGCCGGGATGCCCTGCAGCCCCCCAAGCTCTTCCCCGCAGCACAGCAAGCCGCGCCGGGACGCACCGGCCCTCTCCAGGCGAGAGGCTGCGGAGCCAGGGCAGGCGAGGCGTCGCACGCTGTCCCGACCCGGTCACACGGCTACGCGCCGTGCTGCAGGGGCCGGGATTGCCGAAGAGCTGCACAACCGAATCCCGCGTCGGGGAACGGGGGTGTCCCGCTGCCCTGAGCTCCTCCGGTAACCCCAGCTGGAGGGACGTGCCGGGACAGACGGCCACGTGGCCCCATGCGTGCTGAGCCCGGAGGCAGAACACGCCTCGGCCATCCAGCCGCGTCCCGTCTGACCAGTGCTGCGTGCCTCCGAGGCTGCCCTGCCCCTTCCTCTGCGGAAAGCAGTGCTGTGCCCACCGGGCCAGCGACTTCCCTAGCGCTCGCCCTGCTCGCGGGCTCCTGCCCTGCCTCCTGCCCGGGGAGCAAAGGGCTGGTGCAGCCTGCGGCTCGCAGCTGGACGCCGTCCCTTTAATGTGGAGTCGTGTTTTTCTTGCAGGGCCAAAAATAAATGCTAGTGAAGGGATAAACAGACGTGGAAAGAAGCCTCGGACACGTGGAAGACAAGCCGGCTTTGTGTCTCCCGGAGCCGGGAGCCTGTTCACAAGGAGGTTACTCTTCTGGAAAACCACATGAGCCCTGTGCCAGTGCCAAGGGCAGTAGGTGCCCAGCGGAGCGGGGCCACGCGGGGCTGGCATGGCCTGGGGGGGGGCACGCTGCCCCCCAGCAAAGCGCCTTCAAGAGAGGGGAGCGGAGAGGAGCAAGAGGGAGAGGCCGAGGGAGAGCAGGGGAGTTTGCTTTGCTCTTCCGTTTCGTCTCTTCCTTTTTCCGTTTTCCGTGCGCGCAGGAGCTCGGGAGGTCACCTGAGCTACTTAATTAAGTCTCCACACAGCGGAGCATCGTTTGAAACTTGGTCTTTGGGCTCTTGGTGTCTCAGTCGTCCATGAAACAGAGATACTCGTGTTTTCTCATGCCATTAACGCTGCGCTTTGATGATGGGCGTCACACACGGGAAGGCAAGGGGAGATCTTCCACCACCCCTAAAGCAATGGGCTGAGTCCACCAGAGCCTCTGAAGACTCTGGTTTAGAAGCAGGAGCTTTTAAAGGCACCTCGTTAGGGCTGAGTCTCCAGCCCTGTCCGGACCCGCACACCACAGCACGCTCATCTCAGAAAGGGCAAATATTGGGGAATTAAGGGACCTAATTAGCAGCGTGAGCTGTGCTGAGGAGCTGAATGTGATGGAAACTGGGGTTCCAAAACTAGCTGGGACAAGCAGGAGGATGAACCCTGCCGCGAGCGGCTCCAAACCTGGTGGGGTAAATACCCCGCCCCAAACACATGCGGGGGTTAGTGGGAGCCTGCGAGGCCGGGGCAGGTCTGACCGGCAAGCGGGTGCTCCGAGGGCGGATGGTGTGAGCTTTCACGCAACCCCGGGCTGACATCAGCTCTCTGGAGGGGAAGCACTGTCGGGAGCAACCATCTGCTTTGCCCTTGGATGGAGACCACCACCGCCGCCCAGGCCGGACGGAGCAGCTCTCCGAGCAGCTCCCGCACAGCGGCCGGCTCAGTGCCGGGTTCAGCCCAGCGATTCCGGACCTGCTTTAGGAGTTGTCCCCTCATCTGGGCCACAAGGGCGGCATGAGAGAAGGGTGGTGGGGCAGGAGACTGGAGGCAGCGTTTGCTTCAGTCATCCGGCTTTAATTTGCTAAGGTCAGCAAATGTAGCGGTAGGATGAGAAGTGTCAAAAGTAAAGTTGCTTTAGACTTTGAAAAGGAAATTAAAACAGATGGCAGCAGGTTTCGGCTAGATAAACGCAGAAGAGGAGAAATGTGGTCATTATATAGTGAGAACGGGGTTGAGATTGACAGAAGTCTACATATGGTCTAAAAAAAAATGAATTAAAAACACTGCCTACCTTTTCAGTAGAGGCGATCATATTGAACGGCAGGGCAGAGACAGGATTTTCAGTGGGAACGTACATAAGGGAAGGAAAACTATGGCGTGGAAGCCGGCAGGAAAGGCTTAGCGAATCCAGCACGCTCAGATGAAGGTGCGCTGGCAGATTTCCACCCCGGGTTTGGAAAGAGCTGGCACATTAAATAGGTTCAGCTTAACCTGGTATTTCTCTTTGATGACGGATTTTTTTTCTAGACAAATGAAACACAGGTGATTTACTCCAGCCAGACTTGAGCGGAGGATCTGATACTGTGCCACATGGGAAATTACTAGCCGAAGTTGAGAAGCCGGGGATTAGCGCGGACGGTGCGTGCAGAGCTGCTAAAGCGGAGCTGACAGGGAGCTCGGTGGCAGGGAAACACTAGCCCGCACGGCACTCGGTAAGTGGAGCTCCTCGAGGGCCAGGCTCGAGATGGGGCTCACTCGCTTCGCTAACGCCCTGGCAGGGCAGTGGGACCGCGGTGCCGAGGACGCGGGCGTCGTCAACACGCAGGCGGCTCAGCGTAGCAATCGGCAGTCGCCGAACGGCAGAATTTGGCTGAAACGGAGTAGACAAAGTATGAAGACGGGCACTTAGACATGACTAACTAGAATATCCCATTACTCACTTGGTGGGGAAAAGCCTCAGACCTGGCTGCTCGCAGGGAGGACCGTGAGCCCCCGGCTGATGCGGGGAGGCCGACGCAGTCCGAGGAGACGTGGGTCCCTCGCGTTGGAGGAGGAATAGCGGGTGCAGAGCAGGGCACTGAGGATGAGCGGAGGGCTCAGAACAAGGGGAGACCAGGAGAGCTTCATTTTAGTGCCTCGAAACAAAGATGCGAGGAGATAGGCTTGTTTGCAGTAAATATAGCTGATAGGTGAAGATCAGAGGGAAAAAGAGAAGTGTTCAAACCAAATTACGCTGCTGGCACAAGAACAAATGACATTAGGGCTGGAGATCTGAAATGAAGCGCTGGAGGAGCCTGCCAAAACGTGGGCTATGATGTAACTGGCTGCAGCGGTGGGGCCTGGCTCAGGGCTGGCGCGTCCCCTGTCCCCGGCTGGTGGGCAGGGAGCCGGCACCGCAAGGCACAGCCCCGAGGAACGCCGCCGAGGCTTCCCGGCGAGGGAGCACCGCGGCCAGGCACGGAGCGCCTGCCTCCCTGGAAAGCGAGGGGTGCCGTTACGGAGCCAGGGCCGCTAAAACATGCTGCTGCGGGTCGGAGCTCGTGCTCTTCACCCCAAAACGCCACCAGCCCCCCCCTCCCGAGCCGGAGCCGACCCGGCGGACACGGTGCCGAGGAGCCGCCGGCCCGGCGTCGGCAGCTTCCTGGTCGCGGGGCCGAGGGCAAGGCAACGCGGCCGGAGCCGGCGGGCTCGAAAATGGAAATGAAAAGACGAGAGGCTGATACCGAAGCTTTTATTTCACCAGCTAAAACAAGCCCCCGCCCCCCATGGGAACTGGCAAACTCAGCTCTTTAATGGTCCGAGCTCATCGCGGCCTTGCCTATAAATAGCTAAATGAGATTCCTGCTGTCCCCGTGAGTAATCCCGACATCCTCCCGCGGCCGCGCGGAGCTGAGTCACCGGCGCGCTGCGCTCCCGGCCCCGCATTACTTACATGGTCTCAAAGGAAACTTTAACACATCCCATGAATCATCAGGGATTGGATCATGTTTAAAGTTATTCCATTGGCATTTCCCTTCTATTGTAGCGAGTCTGCCAACACCTAAAACTTCAGCTAAGCTGGACTCAAAATGCACTGAGAAAACAGCATGTTGACATATACAGCTACTAATAAAAATAATAAAAAAATCCTTTTAAATCTCCATCAATAAACGAGTCCCCCGTAGCCGAGCCCTTTCGCACTCTGGACCTGCTAATTTTGTCAGGCTGCTTCATTATCCCATAGTTGCTGCTTTAAAGAATCCAAAGTTTGAAATGTTTTAATATTCAGCCTTTAGCCCCCTAATTTAATCTACTCCAGGTTTCCGGCCGATCCGTCACTCGCACCGCGCTGCAGCCCCGCACTCAGCCTCTCGCAGACACACACATTCCTCCTCTTACCCACGATAAGAATAAAACGCCTGCAAAGAAACGCTCACGTTTGCTGCTGGGGGTTGCGTAGTCCTGGGCCTAAAACCTGATGTGTTCTTTTGCTAATCCTAGGAAATCTGTGTCTTACTTAAATAACATTTTTTCTAGTACTTTTTCATCGGGCAGTTGCACCGCCTGTTCAGCGACTGTTAGCAAGCGCTTGTACAGCGCATTCCTGCACGGGCGGCAGCCGCTCCCGCGACCCGGCTCATCCCGCGACCCGGCTCATCCAGCAGCCCGGCCCAGCCCTGCTTGCCAGGTTTTTGCCAGCTGTTACTGTACAATAGTATTGGGGGGGGAATCAGTTTTGGCTCTGTTGGCTGGATTGCATATAATTCAGCTGCCTGTTGACAAATGATGATTTGTTTAACAGCATCAACTGTAATGCTTTTATAGCTGATAGTTTTCACCCTACTCTGCAGCTGGAAAAACCTGAGGAATTCCCAAAAGTTCCCTGCTCATGTCCTTTCCAGTCTTCTCCTCGCTCTAGAACAGGACTGACCTGGTGTGTCTTGCCCTGGTGTGTCTTGCTGTGATGTGTCTTGTCCTGGTGTGCCTTGTCCTGGTGTGTCTTGTCCCGGTGTGCCTTGTCCTGGTGTGCCTTGTCCTGGTGTGCCTTGTCCCGGTGTGCCTTGTCCTGTTGTGCCTTGTCCTCTGCTCGGCTTCGTGGTGCCTCCTCCCTGCCGGTGGCCAGCCTGGCGGGATGCTCCAGGCCACGGCCTGGAAACAAGCCAGCGTGTCTGCACGGCATCAACCGGGCTGGGAGCGGGCGGGGGGGACACACGCGCCCACGTGTTTGCTCTCTCCGCGTTGCTCCAGCCGGCTCTGTGCCACCAGCGCTTCCTTCCTTAACACCTTGCACTCGTTTGTCGCGAGGCCGCTGAGCAGCACACGTTAATCTCGGGCCGCACGAGCCCACCACGGCAGCAGGTATTCCGGCGCCTCTCCGTTTTCCTGACGCCGTCCCCGTCCGCACCGTGCCGCTTCCCGGGCGCCCGGCTGGCAGGCGGCTCGGCACCGCCAAGGCGGCAGCAGCAAGCGCTGGCCCGCGTTGGCTTGTGGCTCCTCATACGTAACTCACACTTTGGACCTGCCTGGTGATTCCGGCCTCAGGGTGCAGCTGCCCTGCACCACAGGGACCACAAGAGCCGAGCAAACAGCCTGGGCCTTTAGGAGGTCTTGGCCAAACTGAGCTTCATGGGCCTCTCTGAGGACACCAGGGGCTGCAGGACACGGCGTGTCAGCCCGCAGAAAGAGCCCATTAGTCACCGGCGTGCCCTGCTCCGCAGCTGTTTTAATCACCGTGCACACATGCAGCTCCCACTCCTAAAAGGGTACTTGACGCCGCTGCACATGGCTTCCTTCGGCCGCCTTTCCCCGATTAAGAGCAACCCACAGCTACGCGGACGCGCAAACACGGGGCGCTGCGGGTTTGCGGCTCGTGTCGTGGAGCGCGAGGCCGGTGCTGCGGCTATCGGCGTGCCTCTGCCTCCATGCGCGGTGACCGGCGAGCGCGGCACGGCTGCTACAGGCTCTGCTCCTCGGCAGACCCGGCCGGGGGGGGTAGGGGGGGCCGGGAGGCCGTCACCATGCCCTGCCGTGTCCCCAGGCCGCTGGTGCTCCGCTGTGTTACGTGCTGATCAAAGCTGCCCTTTGCAGACCGGGTCCCAGCTAGGGAGGCCGCTGTGCCGCGGGGCGGTGACCGACTCACCCGGCAGCGCAGCGCTAATCCGCAGGCTGCAGGAACCAGCGCGCTCCCTTTAATTTTCCCTTTAAAAAACGCTGAGCTGAAGTCATGAGAAGTTTAAGGGGAAAAAAACCGGCTGCCCGGCTTTCGGCTCGGGAAGCCAAACCCAGGTGCAAACAGGTGGGAAGGGTTTCGAGCTGGATGCTTCACGGCAAGCGCACACGCCCCAACCTCCTGAACCAGCCGGGCGCTTGGCCTGCGCCTCGGGGAAGGCTGTTTCGCGGGGGGGCCGGGAGAGGGTTTGGGGTTTCCCCCCTTACAAAGCCCCGGCCGCCAGCCCTTGGCCCCCCAGCAGTGCGAACTGGGCACCGCGACGGGGTCCGGCTCTCGCGAAGGCCGGCCAACCCGCTCGCTTCCCACCAGCTCCTGCAAACGCTCTCGCGTTTAAACGGGGCCAAACCTGGTCCAATTAAAAGGACAAAACCGAGCAATGTGCCAAAAACGACAGGATTCTTGAGAGCCTGGATTTCACCAGTCTTCCAAAAAATTAAACGTTTAAACTGTAAGGAAAGTGAAGTTTGACTTAATAACCATAGTTCCTGCGTGAAGCAGCTATTCATCCGGAGCTGCAGCAACGTAGCAAAGGGCTCCAGCGAAAGCACGCAGCACCTTTGCCTGCAAAGTGTATTTCCTGTACGGGTCGAGTCCCGCTCACGCGGCTGACGGGCGCTTGCCGTTTGATTGAACGTCCCACGCGAAATTATCCGGGACAGGAGCTGTGCCCTGAAAGCAGCTGCTGACGCTACCGGGCAGCTCAGAAAGCCTCCCCCGCCGCGGCCGCCTCTCTGCCGCGGGAACCTGCCGCTTGAAAGGCATTAATAGAGCTGCTGGTACTTGAGGAGCAATTTGACTTTCCCCCACCCCCAGCGGGGATCCCCCCCCCCGCAGCCCCTGCCCTGGGCTGCTGCTGGTTTAGGCTTCGGGGGCTGCTGCAACGCTGCTGTCAGCCCAGAGGCTCCGCGTCTCCCATGGGTGCGCAGAGCAACGGG
Source organism: Dromaius novaehollandiae (assembly GCF_036370855.1). Lineage (NCBI taxonomy): Eukaryota > Metazoa > Chordata > Aves > Casuariiformes > Dromaiidae > Dromaius > Dromaius novaehollandiae. The sequence continues at coordinate 12,008,089 of NC_088115.1, read as the reverse complement.
GAGGGCGGCTCCGGCTTCGTGTGTGTGTGTGTGTGTGTGTGTGTGTGTGTGTGTGTGTGTGTGTGTGTGTGTGTGTACGTACCGGGGGGTTTGTTTTTGTAGGGTCTACTTTAATATATCTACTACTTCACATGCAATAGAGGGGGCAGCTCAAAGGCAGGCTGGGGGGTGGCTCAGGGCAGCAGAGGCTGCTGCCATCACCCCACACTGACTCCCCAAAAAACCCCTTACTGCTGTTAGTTTAGGTATTTCTGCATTTTCCCCAGCCAGGTCAGAGGTGCTAAACGGCCTTACAGAAAAGAGCCAAAAATTGTCCTTAAAAAAATCACAGCTCCTTAGCGGGGGCACGGGGACGTGGCCCCATGGGCCGGCTGAGATGGTGCTCCGGGGGGAAGAGGGGGCGGCAGGGCTGCTCTCCCCCCGCGGCCGGCAGCGTCCCCAGGGCCCTCGGTCCCCCGCCGCCGTGGGGGGACACATGTGCCAGCGGCTGCCCCCGGCGAGCGCAGAGAGCACCGGCCCCAGGTGCATGTGCAGCCGGCGCGGGGGGAGCAGGCGGCGTGCGAGCAAGGTTGCCGTCCATGGACGCAGCTCCTCGGGCACGTCCACCGGCCGAACCCCCGGCGCCCGCGGGTGAAGCTCCACTCGGCCGGGCAGCGGCTCGGGGACGCGTGGTGGGACGGGCTCTGTGCGCTGCTCCCGCCGACGTCCGCATCCAGGGCTGGCCTCCTCTTCCTCGCTGGAGCCGAGACGGGAAGGAGACGTTGGGGCAGCTCCCTGCAGCACTCCAGAGCAACTCTTTATTTTAACATATAAATACTCGTACTTGGAGCAAGATGCAGATACTAAAGATAAAAATCGTAACATAGAAACACTTGAAAAAAAAGTTACAAAACCACATTCCGGATCCTCCTGCTTTCGGCACACGAATATTCCACTCGGGCGGGTTGAGGTCTCCAGCCCGTTAGCAGCTGAGGTGAGCGGGTCTAGTCGCTTTGGCAGGTACCAGACCCAAACCAGAGGAAACTAATTCCAGCCACACGTTTTGCCGAGGGAACCGCTCAGCCCTTTCCATCTTGTTCCAGCATCCGGTGACGACTGGGTTGCTGCTAGGTGAGGACATGCTCGTGGAGAGGAGCAGAGGGTCGAGGACGTCCCACGACGCGGCGATCCCCCAAATCAAAGGCGGCAAAACACGACGTCCCGCAGCAGCAGTCCCAGAAGCAGCCCGGTGCTGGCGTCCGCCCGCCGCGACGGAGGCTCTCGGCTGAGCTCCGGCCGCTCCTGCAGGGCTGCAGCGGGCGAGTCTCCTCGTCCCCGGTTCGGTAAGAAGAACCCAGAGGTGCTGACAGCAACGTGCCCCTCGTCTGGCCTCTCTGCTGGCGAAGCCCCGGGGTGCGGGGGGTGTTTGGGGGCCGGTTTACCCACGTCGAGCGACGGTTCTGCAACAGCCCCCGCGGAAGGGCTCCCCGCGGACGGGCATCCCCAGCAGCGGGCACCGCTCCGGGTTCGCCCCTACGGCAGCACGTCCCTGGGCCTGGCACGGTTACGGCCCGGGCCGCAGCCTGGGGTTTCCAGCTGCTGCTCCTTTACAAAGGATTAAACTTTAAGAAAAGTGGTGGAAAAGCTCCTGAGAATAACAGACAACAAATGAGTAAATCTTGCTTCAGAGCTGCACGACCCAAGTGAGAACAGGGAAAAGCGAAGTGTGAAGGCAAGTCCAGGCAGTCAGCGCAGAGAAAAAAGTACATGCATTTCTACTCTATTGGCAAAAGCGGGTAGATAAAGCAGAACTGATTGATAAATATATCAATTAATTGATAAACATCACAAAAAGTTTTAACAAAGCCTTTCCAAGAAGGCAGTGAGCAAACTGGCATCACTGCAGCGTGCAATGAAAACAAAATGTTTGCTCAACGTACAGAAGCTCTCAGAAAATGCAGATAAAGTGTCAAAATGCATAAAGATGGCAAAGAATAGACTAGTGTGGTTGTTTAACAGCTGACAGCTTCCCGTGCAACGGCTGCATCATACGCTGAGCTGCGAAATGAGAGCGGGAACAACGCGCTGGGGAAGGGGAGCAGAGCGGCAGAGACCTGCAGGGACCTCGGGGCGTTCAGCTGGAGGAGGAGGAGAGAAGGGGGGCGAGGAGAGAAGGGGGGGCGAGGAGAGAAGGGGGCAGCCCCCCCACGCACCGCTTACCTGCGAGGCCCCCCACGCGCGAGGCCGCCCCGGGCCGGGCTCACAGTTGACCATTGCAAGAACAATAAGGATTTTTAGGGGCATTATGACTGGGTTAGTAAAACACAGCTGCCCCTGAAAGTCCCTCATTTTTCTTGCTGCCGCTCGGTCCCCTCCAGGTCCCCGGCAGCGCGGGGATGCGACCGGCTCCTCCTGCGCCGCCCAGGCGCCCGTCCCGGCGGACGCCCCGTCCCAAGCCCGGCGTGCCGAGGCGGAGGCGGCCGTCGAACGCCCGCCGTCGGGGCGAGAGGCAGCAGCACCGTCTCCTACAAACGCACGACGTGTCGGCGATGGGCTGAGCGCCGGCGCTTGCTCCCGAAAAGGGCCCTTCTCCAGCTGAGAGCCGGCAAGCTCGTGCCACAGGCAGCCCAAGCCCCTCGCCCAAGCCCCCGGACCGGGGGGGGGGGGGGGCAGGACCCACCGCTTTTCAATTATTAGTAAAGCTGGGATTGTCGTTAGGAGATTACTACCAATTTCTCAACAGCATTCAGCTTAAGTCGTTTTTTTTAAAGCGAGCTACGGGATTTTAGGTTTCTGACTAAAAAAGCGCAAAGTGCCTGGCGGGGATTTTTCGGCGCTCGCTCACGAGTCCCCTCGGCGATCCCAGCCCCGCGCCTGCTTGGGGCGAGCAGCAACACTCTCCTTTTAACGCAGCAGCCGTTTGAATTTTGATGGAGCCGGACTCGACAGAAAACCAGGGGCCGATTCCCGCAGCGTTTCTGCTGGCCGCTTCCATGGACGGGCTGCCTGCAGGGCCCCGGGCTGCGCGTGAGGGCTGCGGGGCCTCGGGGGGGCCCCTGAGGATGCATCACTTTTTTTTGCCTGCATGAAGGCTGCCGCTCCCTCGCAGGGACGCTTTCCCCCCAGTGACAGGTTGGGAAGAACGAGGGAGGCTCAGCAGCTCTGCAAACCCGCGAGCAGGCAAGAGGCGCGCGGAGCAGCTCCCCCCGCCATGCCCCGGCCCGCGCTCGCCTGCAGCCCCCCCCCCGCGCTCTCCTCCAGGGCTTTGGGGGGGGTCAAATCAAAGCCAGCCGTGTGCCCTGATTTGGCAATAAAACATGGGCCATGATTCCCATCCAAATATTATTTGCATCTTAAAAAAAAAAAAATACAACAGCAATATAATAATAATAAAAAAGCAGCAGTCCTATGGATGGCAACGACGTTGGGGTCCTAAAGGAAGCATAAAAGCCGGAGTGCGGCATGGAGCAAGGCGCGAGGGGAGCGGGCACGGCGCAAGGTGCACGGAGCAAGGCGCGAGTCAGGACACCGGCACAGGGACCAGCTCCCTGCCGCGCTCCAAGGCACAAACCCGGCCGGGGGGAGCACGCGACGTCGCCGGCCGCCAGCACCCCGGGGCGAGCGGAGGGGCCGGAGGAGCAGGTGAAGCCGCGCGCGGGCAGACCTCGGCCGGGCAGGACGCTCAGCCATGAGCGGGGCACCAGGGATGCGATTGAGCATATGCCTAAAGCTAAGCACACGCTTAAGCCTGCTGCTGAGCTGGCGCCTGAAGTTGGCCTAGCAGGTATCCTCGTGTGCCGTTTCTCAGCTCTTTGTGGCCTAATAAGTGACACGAGTATAAAAACATTCCTGCAGTCACACGTGCCCAAGAATTCCCCCAAAGTCTGGTTTCTGATATAGATATATATATTCTCTATATTTTTATGAATATATATAGTCTTACGCTAACTTTTGTACCTATTCTCCCCACGCCTCCACCAACACCGATTATGGGTATTACGACAGTACGGATATTATCAGCATTTATCAGCACTAAAACACGAGCTAATCATTAGCAAGGTTTTAAAAGCTCTGGGCTGAGTTTTTACGGGGCTGGAGCAGGGCGTCAGGTAGCAGCTCACGCTCCTCCACCCGCGCATCCGGGCGTCAGCGGACCCGGGTCCGAGGGGGTCTGCGCCGGCCCCGGGGGAACGCGGCAGCGCTCAACCCCACGACCAGCTTTTTTTGCACAATACGCAATAAAATCTTCCCTAGAAAAATAAAACGAAGTCTATTATTAGGGGCCCTCCTTGCTTGGCCGCCGTGCTCGCTGCGCGGGCTTGTGCCGCTCCCAGGTCTGGGGGGCTTCACGTGACTTTTTTCCCCCCCATTTCAGTCCTCCTGCACGACGGTCGCTCCGGAGCGTCCTTCCGCGGGGACGGGGCTGCTGAACACGGCCGCAGCCCCCAGGCAAGGCCCGCTGCTCCTCGGAGCGACGCTGCACGGCGGCGGCTCCGCCGGGACAACTCCCACGCGGCCGACAAAGATGGGCACCGGCACGTCCAGGAGCACGGCGCGAGGTGGCGAAACCCCCGTCCCGAGCGCCCGCGAGCAGACCCGCTCTTCAGCTGAATAAGGGTCATTTAACTCCATTTCACGGGATTCAGGAGCCCCCGGGCTGTTCTGCAGCGATGAGGTGCTGTCGGTGCTGCCCCTCTCCCGGCGCCCCGGTCCGCAGCGACGGCTGTTCGACGCGCCGAGAAACACGTGCGCGTCCAGCTTCGGCTCGGCCGCCCTCACCCGCGCGCTCGGTTTCGCTTTTGTTTTCAGCGCTTCCCTTCCCGGCGGTCGGGCCAGCGCCGCCGCGATGCTGCCGATGCCGGGCAGCCCCGGGGGGACGGATCCCGCACGGGGGCCGCCCGCAGCCCCCCTGCCCGCGCGCACCGACCCGCAGCCGCTCTGCAGCGGCCTCGTCGCCTCTGTCCTTAAGTGCCTGACTCTGCGCTTGCTGCCTGCCATCAACTGACTGTAACTCAGCGCTAATGCAGCACCGGTAGGTATAAAGTATTTCCATTATCTGGAAAAAATTAGCGAAAGTCTGCGAGTTACAGAATTTACACTTTGTTTACAAACACGCAGCTCTGAAGAGCGATGTGCTCAAGGCTGCTCACCAAAGAACACTACCGGTCACCGGGACTTCAGAGCGTGGCACAGATCCCGGCTGGCGCGGGAGGGGAGCTGCGTGGGACGGGGGGGCAGGCACTGCGTCCCGCGACGGGCCCGGCTGCTACTGCTCTGCAGAGCTGAAAACTCATCCTGGGATGCGGACGACCTGCAACCCCAGTCCCTATTTCAAGATTAAACTCCTACCAGATGTTTCGCAATGAAACTACAGTGTATGTCCCCTTTTTTTTTTTTTTCTTTTTTTAAAGGCAATAATATCTTAAAAGCATAAAAGCATCCAACACTTTATGTAACTATTACATAACACCCTAGGCCGTCTCGCAAGCCTTTTCCTTGCTCTTTGGAGTTATTACAGCTTTATTTGGGGCACGTGAACCAGCAGCTACCGCCCGCAGTTACGCGCACGGGGAAGCCCGTGCCGCTGGGAACCCCAAGGGGAGAAGCTTCTTGCTGTGTTTGCAGAGACACCTGCGAACGCTGTCAGGAAAAAACGTCGTTTCATTGCTTCTCGCTGCCTTTAGTGGCCATCGATACAGAAATTAAAGTCCTGGAAGGAGGCAGCACTCGAGTCCAGAGCTAAATTTAGGCCGGGACTTGGCGTGACGTAAGCCCAAGCTTAGCACAGCGCTTGGCGTCACAGCCACAGCCCGTGCGAAACGGTTTGTGACCGTGTCTTTGGGACGAAGTTTTAGAAGCACTTTGCTAACGCAGATTTAAGCACTTCAGCTACTGTTGTGCAGCTGAATTTTGTTCCTCAGTGCAATTGCTTTAAAAATATTAATAGAAATTATTTTTAAAACTTAGATTCAGGCCGTCTTTCAGGCCCATAAGGTAAGTCAAACAAACACTCCCACTATGTTAAAAACGTAATACACAAAATACCATCAACTATTGCTAAATAATCCACAATGAGATTGAAAAAAAACTAGATACCATGAATATCTAGGTTTTTCACTAGTTAGGTTATTTGTTCAGTTTTGCGGTCCAAAGTAAATGCAAGCGAAACGGGCGAGCCGGCCCGCGACTGATCACCCCTCGGCCTCCCGCTCCGCACCGCCACACGCGCGTGACAGCGTCCCCCCCCCCCCCCCCCGAAATACCTCCCTCGGAATTAACAGGCGCGGTCGCGACCACACAAACCGCCCCTGTAGTGCGAGCGGGTTTTGTAATACAAAATACTTGAAATGCAACCGAGACGTGCAACCCGCTTTCGCAGCGTCCTTCGAGTGCAAACTGCGCCCGCGAAGGCAGAGCTGGGGCACTTGCCCCTTCGCAGCCTGTCCAAGTAGCAGCAAGAGTTTTAAACCCTGCAGATTTTAACCGAGCTGCATTCGAGGTCTCCTTTACGAGACGAGCTGGCTTCTCGCACAAGATTCTTCCAGCAGCTCCGTGGCCCCAACCGGCCCCGGCACGAGCCACCTGCCCACGGGGCCATCGCAGCTTCACCGGGGGTCCGAAGCAAAGAATAAAAAATCGTGTTTCCTCAAAGTCGCCTGATTTCACTCGCCAGATCCCGGTCGGGCATCAACACCAGCGAGGAAGGACAACGCCGGTGGCACCGCCAAGTCAAGACTCCCGGGACGAACCCTGCAGACGCAGCCCCCAACAAATCCGCGCGGGAAACACAGGGATCCTGCGGTTATCCCGCTTCTGCCCCGCTCGCCCACGCGGGGCTGGGAGGAGGACGCAGCCCCCGCCGCTGGCTCGCTTCCCGCCCGCCGCGGCCATGGGTATTTTCCCCGGCGCTGCCGGCCCGTGCCAACGTGCAGCCTGGCGACGGCACCGAGCCCTCTGCAAGGGCTCCCTGCCCCTCTCTGCGGTACGGAGCGGCAGCCCTCCCGCGAGCACCGCGCCGTGCACACGCATGCACACATGTGCATGCACACACATGCACACACATGCACAGCCACACATGCATGCACAGACAGGCACACACACGCACGTGCACAACCCCTCTCGCTCCCCCAAACCATCGGACGCGAGCCAAAGCCACAACCCCTCCGCCAAGCAGCGAAAACCCGCGGCGCGGGGCCGGAGCCGCGGCAGGGCACTGCCAGCTGGGCCCGGCCCTCGTTTATGAAGTTTCGGCATCGCTCGGGGTGCTTAAGGCAGTTTTCTTCCAGGCCTTATCGCAGATAAAATATGGCCCTTTTTTGTTGCAGCAGGAGAAGCTGCCAAACATTTACCCGCCCCGCGAGTGCCACCCCTGCAGCGCGCGACCTTCCCCGGAAGGCCCCGATAAGCGGCGCGGTGCCGCGCCGGCCGGGGGGACCCTCGCACGCGCGGGGAGACCGGCGAGGGGCAGCGAGTTTAGGGGTGAAAATAAACCAAAGCCCCATTATGGGGGGGGGACCTGCACCCCGGGAGCGAAGCATGTTAAAGAAAGTCGCAGAGCTCAAGCAGCAGCGTAGGAGCTGGTCCACAGCTTGCAGCAGCTCGAACCATCCTCTCCAGCGTCTGGAGGCTGCTCAGCCGCGGCCCCCCCCAGCCCGGCCTTCGGAGCAGTATTAATAAATCCTCGGGGCACCCTGAACGCTGCCCGGGAGCCGTCGGCGCCGCACGGACAGCTGCACCCGAAACAGCCACCCATAACGGGGAGGAAGGGAGAAAAGATACATGCCTATATCAGCGAGCCCTAGCAGCTACGAACAACCACATCCACGCGAGTTCAAACAGATGAATGTTGCTTGGAAAAAAAAATACATGTCCTTTCACCTTGGCAAATGACACTGAGAAAGGAAAAACCAAATTAAAGTGACTGGGGGGCTGGGAGCTCGGATGAACATATTTAATGAGTCCTGATGACTGCAAAGTGCTGAGCGCTCGCTCCCGAAAGGAACCAGGCTTTTACTGGATCCTGAACGAAGCACCTAAAGCAGAAAAATAGTTCGCCCGAACTGTGCTGTATAGCTTTGCAGACTGGGGGGAGGAGGGGAGGCAAAACTTGCCAAAGTTTCCTAAAGGCAAGAAGAAAACAATTACTGCAGGAAGAAAGTTTCCCAGATCGTGAGGAGTCTGGCAGAAGCCGAGCCCAGCAGCCTGCCCGGCCCACGAAGCAACCCGCGACCGAGAAAGTCTCCGGCGAAAGGGAAACCCCGCTCCCACCCGGCACCGCGTCCAGGCGCCCGGGCCGGCGGCAGCAGTGCCAGCCGCCCCCCGAACGCGCCGCCGGGCCAGACGCGATGCGTGGGGCCGGGGGGGCCGGGGGGCTGCCGAGCGCTGGGACACGGCCCCCGGCCCCCCCGGCCCCGGTGCTGACGCCGCGGCTCTGCGCGCGGAGCCCTTCTGCGCTGCGCCCGGCCTCTTCCAGGGCGGATGGCGAGAATCGGGTTTCTGTGATTTCACTGCAGATTACGTTCGCTAAAAGCGGAAGATCTGCGGGGAGCAGAGGGCTGCGAGCGGGCCAGCAGCACTTTCCCCCACTGCAGCCTCTCCAAAGCAGTGACGGGCGGTGTTTCTGCCTTTTCTCCTCGCTTTCACACGCTTTTCCTTTCCGTGGCCGCTAGACAGACCTCTCCGGAAAAAATCGGGTGGTGGGGAGAAGAAACCCGCAAAACACCCTCCCTTTTAAATTCGCTTTCAAAGAAAGCTCCCAACCAGCACTTAGGCCAGGTTTATGGAGCAAATGGACACGAGCCAGAGTCAGCGCCCCGGAACCCCAACGGGCGACCGCAACAGAGGCGGGCGGGAGTCGTTCGGGTGCGGCGAGGGCCGCACACCCCAGCACCGGTCGCAGCAGCGACCACTCGCACTCGCACACGCCTGGTAAGCGGTGCACGACTGCTGGGCTACACAGGGCTGAAGGAGGAAAACCAGTATGCGGAGCCCTGTAACACTGCTTGCAAGTCTTTGCAAACAGCAGAACACTACGTAAATATTAATCATCGTTTTAACGGGCAAATTGTGCAGAAGGCAGATCAGAAATCAGGGCTTCAAAACGCTCACGGGACGGGAGCTCGGAGGCTGTGTGCGTGCGCGGTGTGTGCACCCGTGTACCCCCACACACGGTGCAGAGCCCTGCTCGACCCTACGGCAGAGACAAAATTCAACACTAAGTGGCTCAAAAACACATAGGAAGAGTAGAATTTTCCCTTTTATACAACTTTTCCATGAGAACGCCGTTGCCACTCGTCCTCCTCCCTTACGCTAGATCAATACCCTCAACTGCACAAAACACCTACACGCGAAAAAATTGCGAGGAGCCTCCAAATAACTCTCAGGTAGGACCTCAACAAGCAACGTAGCACAGAAGGGCGCAGTTGTAAGGACGGTGTTATATAAGCAAGAACCGATATATATATATATATATATACACACACACACACATATATACATACACACACATGCACAGGGCTGTATGTACGTGCCGAACACCGTGCCCGAGAAAAGCAGCGCGGAGCAACGCCCTGCGCTCGCCGGAGTGAAATCAAAGCCGGTAAGAGGGCGCGGGGGGAGGACGAGGGGAAAAGCACTGAAGGAGCGAGGAGGGAGCCAGGCCGCGCCGGGGGCGAGGGAGCGGGTTTCTATTGAAAAAATAAATAAATAAAAAGAAGCGGGTGCGTTTCCCGAAAGTGAAAGCCGGGAGGAAGGATGCGCCGGGCCCCGCGGGAGCGAAGCGCACTTACGGCTCGGAGAACCGGCTCCGTCCTCGCAGGCACCGGGACCCCCGCCGCCGCCGCGCCCGAGCAGCCGGGCCGGGCTGGGCCGGGTCGGGTCGGGCCGGGCTGGGTCGGGCCGGGCCCCGCGGCGCGGCCCCGTCGTCGCCCGCGGCAGGTCCTGGGCGCCGAGGACTGGGACTTTGTAGGCCAGTTGAAGACACGAACCTCTCATCTCGCCCGCAAAGACCCAGCCCTCAACGCGCCCCGTCGGTCGCCGCCTGCGATACTGCTTTTTTGTTTTTTTTTGTTTTTTTTAATATCTGTAATTTCCCTCCTTTCGCCGCCCGGTGCCTCCCCGAGGCGCAGAGCCGCGCCCGCCGCTCCGCAGCAGCGCCCCGGCCGCGGGGGGGGGGGGGGAAGAGGCACCGCTCCGCACCGCCCCCTCCCCAAACTTGCGAGCTGGCCCGGCCCGCGGCGGGGTGGAGGGGGGAGGCCCGGCCCGGCCCCGCAGCCGCCCGGCCCGGCCCAGCCCGGCCCCGCAGCCCGGCCCGGCCCCGCGGCGCACCGTGACTCGGCACCGCCGGGCCCGGCCCGCTCCTGCGGGAGCTCCGCGGAGGGAAAGCAGCCCCGCGCGGCTCCGACAGCCCGGATTAACAAAAATAATAATAACGACACTAACCCCGAGCCCCTCCGTTACCTGATCGGAACGAGGAGGGGACCCCGCGGCCCCCCCGTGCGCCGGGGGCTCGGACGGGAGCCGCAACTAAGTGCGGAGCAGCGCCGGGGGAGGGGGGGGGGCTCCCGGTGCCCCTTTCCTCCCCGCCAGCCGAGTCGGCAGCAGACGGATATTCAAGCCGGTATTGATCACGCCGAGGGATTTTTTTCCACCCTTCCTCTTTGCCCTTGCAAAAGGGAAAGGAAAAAAAAAAAACAGAAATCCGTGCCACAGGGGACGTTGCAACATTTCTCTCGGTTTTCCAAACGCCGCGCTCGCCCCGGCGTGCTTGAAAAGTCCCAGCGCGGTGAGCAGCGGAGGAGAAGCGGGCGAGAGAAGGAAAAAAAAAGGGGGGGGGGGAAATACCCCAAAGCAGCGATTAAAAAAAAAACAAAACCACCCAAAAAAGCACCAAAGCGGCTCGCGGCGAGCAGAGCGGCGCAGCGCCCGCGCATCCCTCGAAAGTTGGCTCCACGTGTTGCGCCGCTCCCGCGCCGTTTAAGGCCGCGGCCGGTCCCACCCCCGCGGCGCGCAGCGGCCGCGCACCCGGCGCCCTGCCCACCGCTGCCCTCCGCGGGCGGCCGCGGCCCATCCGGCCCCGCGCAGGAAGCGCCGCCGCCGCCCGCGCCGCGGCCAGTCGCCTTCCCCCCCCACCCCTTTTTCTTTTCTTTTTCTTTTTCTTTCCCTCCCTTTTCCCTTTCTCCGCGCTCCGCCCGGCGGCGGCTCCGCCGGGGCAGCCGCGCAGCGCCGCGCACCGCCCCGCGGCCGCGGGTGTAGGGCGCCCCCTGGCGGCCGCGCCGCGCTCCTCCGCGCCGCTCCGCGCCGCTCCGCCGGGCCGACCGCTGCCGCCGGCCGCAGCGCAGCTGGGTGCCCCGCGCAGCCCCGCCACAGGCTCTGCGTCCCCGCGGGCCCCAGCGCAGCGCCGCGTTGGCCCGTCGCGAAGACGGCAGCGGCCTTTGCTGGCGCCCCGGCAAGGCGGCGTGACCGTGACCGTGACCGTGACCGTGACCGTGACCGTGAGCGTGTTCCCGGGAAAGCCGCGCACCGTCCCTGCGCGCACGGCCCCGGCGCTCATCCCCGCACTCGGCGCAGAAAGGGTGTCACGAAGCCGTCCCCAGGCCCTCAGCGGTGCGAGGTGATGTCGGGAGGGACGGCCGGCACACCGCGAGCAGCAGAGTTCGCTCCATTCCTGCTCCCTGGCCTTGCGTTACTCCTCCGACACGGCGGGCTCCAGCCCCGCTGCACGACCGTCCCGGGCGCAGCCTGCTCGGCAGCGGCAGCGGCAGCGCGGCGTTGAGCAGCCCTCCGGGGCGGCTCGAAAGGTTCCGGCCTGCAAAAGCCCTTCCACGTCCGGGTGCCCACCCCGGTGTCTGCACCGGGGTTTTCTCCCGTATCCCTACGGAGGCCGCGTGCACCAGCCGCGTGCGCAGCGATCCCGCTGGAGCCTGGGCGCACTCGGCGCTTCGCGGCACCAGCACCGCCACGGAGGTGGCCGGTGGCTCCTGGCGGCTCGCGCGGCCGGAGCGGCACCGAGGGGACACCGCCGAATCTGTCGCCTGGCTGCTCCCTTGGATGAGCGCTGCGGAGCAGTCCCCCCCGCAGAAGACAGTGTTCCCTGGCCGGCAGCCCGAGGAGCGCTCGGAGCCAGGGAACACGCTGTTTGAAGCAGAGCAAACGCAAAGTGAATCACCGACCACGGGCAGAAAGGTCTGGCGGAGGGAACGGGGCGTACGAGCACTCTGGAAACGAGATGCACCGAAATGAAGCATTTCTTGAGCACCCGGGATGGCAGCACCCAGTAACTTGTGCTACGGTGGCGGTGCCCGGTGAGGACCAGCAGGTCTTAAGGACGGTGCAAAAGCCAGGAGCCGTTTCTCAGATAATTGGCGGGGGGGCTGCAGAAATCGCTTGGGTTGAACGAGAAAAGTCTTCAACGGCTTTCAGAAAACGACGCGGCTGCTGCCTGCAGAGACGGCAGGTGACACCCGCCAGCCACGCGCCCTCGTATCAGCACGCGCTGGCCTTCGCTCTTAGTAACATTCTTGCTCCGTAGCTGTACCAAAAGCTGCTCATAACAACCAGACCGATGCGTAGCACAAGGAATCACAGGAGATAACGTACCTTGACGCACGGAGGGAGGAGCGCGAGCCAGGAATGAAGTTCCTCCCTGGTTGAGCTGGCGGCATGCTGCTTCGCTCACGGGCTGACCAACGGCTGAATTCGCTGTTTTCAGCAGCCTCGCGCATGTCGCCTTGTCTTCGTCTTGCCCCCACCGGTCCTTCTTTACAGGAGCCATGAGCCAGTGTAGGAGCTTCTTTCCAGGTCCTCCCAAAGGCTCCACGAAGCGGGAGCCCGGCGCGGCACCTCCGCAGCCCGGGGGGTTCCTGCGCGGCGGGGGAGCGGGGCAGCGGGCGCCCGGCCCCGGTGGCCCCGTGTCTGTCCTTCCGCCGCCGCCGCCGGAGCGCGAGACGGGGCTGCCGTCGCCTCCCTAAAGCGAAACACATGCTCCCCGAGCTCGCGGGCGCCGCGGTGCCCAGCGCGGGGGAAATGACCCCCGCTCGGGGACGGCGACTCGTGGGCCGGGAGCTGCAGCCATCCACGGCCGACTCGGCGTGACGGCCACGGACGCAGCTTTCCGGGGAGGGGAAAAAAAACCCTTTCTGCAAATTCTCATTTCCTATCTCTATCATTTTCTTAATGCGATTTTAGAAACACCGCGGCATTCAATGGGGTATTAGCTGCAAACACGAAGCCGCTCCGCCGGCAGGACAAATGTAGTCGTTAACCTCGGCGCGCGACGGGAAGGGGCTCCCGGTGCCGGGGCCGCGGGACGATTCCCGCAGCGGGGTTATCTGCTCGCGGTTGGGTTACGTGGCCGCGTAGCGGGGCCTCGGCGGCCGCTGTTCTCCGGGCTGTGCGGGACGGCAGCGCGGCTCGGCTCGGTGCGCCCCACATCTCCTCCGCAGCCCCACCACGGTCGGGTCCTCTCTGCACTGACTCCGAGCGACGTTTTAGGGGGGTCCCAGAGACGTCCGGACGCTGAACGATCGGCTCACCAACGCGGGGAGCTCGGGACGCTCTGCTTCTAAACACGGCCAAGATATTCAGCAGAAACGATCATTTAGTCCGTATTAATTGCAACGTGTTTTTATTAGGCAACTAAAGGGACCTCTCTTTACTCCTCATTCACTAACTCCGCACTGGAGAGAGGAGCTGCATGCAGAGGGCGGGCGCTCACTGTCTTCCCGGGGGGGGGGAAAGAAAATCAAAGTGTCTCAAAGCACCTCCGGGGGGGCCACCCGTGAGGCTGCACGTGTTTCGGGCAGGACTTGGGTCCAAGGCAAGCAGAACCAGGCGCCCGGCCGTGCCCGTGCCGCTGCCCCGGTTAAAGTTCACAGACGCTCCAGAGCCGCAGTTGTTTTTTTAAAAGAGGCCGAACGAGATGTGTTTCTTGACCGAGCGCAATGCAGTGGCTGGGAGCGGGGCGGGAGGGCGAGCAGACGCGACCCCTCCACGGCCAGCGAGGGGGGAGCTGCCGAGACCCCCGGCCCCAGCCAGGGAGGGCGAGTGGGGAGCAGCCCGACGCGCCCCTGCTCCATCTCCAGCACCTTTTCTCTTTGCTTTTTTGGTGGTTTTTTTGCTTTACCTGTGGAAACGCGCCGCTCCCAGCGGTGCATCCAGCGAGGGGACCCACGCAGAGCAGGGGCAGGTCTCGCTCGGGGCGGGGGGGCGGCGCAGGCAGCGGCCTGGCAGCTCCACGCTGGGGACCTGCAGCGTCCGTGGCCACCGGGCCGGCTCCGCGGGGGGGGTGCGCGGCCCCCCCGGCCCCTGGGGGCTCCCTGGGAGCAGGGCGAGGACGCTCCGCGCCCCGACCCGGGGCAGCGGCCCCCGCCCCCCCCGCAGCGCGGCCCCCGGGCACAAAAAGCGGCAGCAAAGAAGGCGCCGTCCGCGGCCCCCCCGCCGCAGAGCGGCCAGCGCGCCGCGCTCCCTCGGCAGGCACGGACGGGGTTCGAACCCGCGATCTTCGGTTTACGAGACCGACGCCTTACCACTTGGCCACCGCGCCTGACGGGCTAGCAGCAGCCGCGCGCAGCCAGTGGAAGGCGGCGTCCCGCCCGCGCGCCGCCAACGCCCGCCGGCGTCGGGCAGCGTTGGGCAGCGTCCGCCGGCGTCGCGCGGCGTCGGGCAGCGTTGGGCGGCGTCCGCCGGCGTCGGGCGTCGTCGGCGCAGCGTCCCGCCCGCGCCGCCGCCCCCCCGCGCCGCCGCCGGCTCCCCCCCCGTGTCGCTCCCCCCGCGGCAGCGGAGCGGCTGCGCGGCGCCCGGCAGCGTGGCGTTCGCTTGTCCCCGTGCTGCCGGCTGGGACGTTTCTCCGGGCAAACGCGCAGGGAAGCAGAGGGCTGCGCCGCCCGCTCCCGCCGCGCTCCGGCCCGGCCCGTGGCCCGCGTCCGGCCGCCTGACGCGCGGTTGTGCCAGGAGCCACCTCCTGATGCTCGCGCTCAAGTTGCACCTTCTCCTTCAGTCCCGTGGCCTCCTGGCTACGCAGCAAAACCCTAACAGCGTAAATCACAAATACACCACCACATCCTTAGGGTTTCCTCCTCGGGGTTTCCAGCTACCAAATGTTTGGTCTTAGGGCTGATGCTCGGCTAAACCAAGGAGTGAATCAGCTCTCTTTTGCATCACCGCCGGCCGTGGGGCAGCGGGAGGATGTGGAGGATGTGGGTTTGAGCCGCTCTTCAGCTTCGCGCTGCAATTCCTCATTCTGGGTTCCAGTTTTTAACCATCGTCAGGCTGCAGAAAGCCGATAAACATCCCGGGAGAAACGAACGGGAGCGCGGTGGGAGCAGACCGTCGGCACGCACAGCCCGGTCCCCCTCCGCCGTACGCCCGCGCGTTTGCGACCGGGCCGTGCCGCGTCAGGGGCCGAGCTGGGCGACCTCCTCACAGCCCGCGCGGTGCCGGCGGCCGCTGCTCGCACAAACGCGTGCGGCGCGGGAGGGCTGGCCGCCCCGCGGGAGAGGAGCCGTCGCCTCCTAAGCACGAAGTCCCATGTTGTTAATGTAAAAAGCAATGCTAAGATCGTGCTGGGCGTTTTTGACCAGGTCTCTGAGGCTGGGGCTTGGTTTCGGGACGCCGCGTTGCCTGGGAAGGCGGCAGCACCCGGCCGACGTCTGCAGAGCCGGTCCGGGGTCGCTCGGAGCAGCCAGGTGCCGAGCGCCGGCCGGTCGCGGCACCGGGGACTTCGCCGGAGCTCGGCGAGGGCTGCGGCTGGCCGGTGTCCTCGCGACCCCTCCCCGCCCGGCCCGGTGCCCCTCTGCCCGCTCCCCATCGCTCCCTGCCTCTTCGGGGCAAAGAGTCCAAAACCTGAGCCAGGCACCCGCTGAAGACGACCTTTGAGTCGCACAGGGAGAGCAAATATTTTATTTACACATCTGTTCGCACAACGTTTCGGCTGCCCGGAAGGCTCCACGTCAGCACGGTTTAGCCTTCTTGCCCCCACACAGCACTTCGAGGAAATACAGAGAAAACGGCGCGACAGCGCATCACAGCCATGCCGACATCCCGGCACCCGTGCCGCTACGGGAGGGGATTAAACCCAAACCACGGGAGGTGGCTGCTTTTCCCGGGTTTTTCTGGAGCGGCCTTGGCTCTACCCCGCAGCAAGCAGCCTCAGAAGTGAAATAAATAAATAAACAAACAAATAAATAAATAAACAAATAAATAAACGCAGCCCCTTGCTTCTGCAGCAGCTTCGAGATCTGTCAAGGGGGTGGCGGCGGCATTTCTGAAAAGCCCTGCTCCGTGAGACTGGCACAGCATACTGTATAGAGCAAAACTTTGCAGGGTTGTTTCTTAGGGGACATATATGTATATGTACGTATGTACGTATGTATGTATGTATATTTTTCGTGGGCCTGCCATGGTTTGTCACAGCAGGGCGGCTGGGGCGGGCGCACGCCGGGCGCGGGGTGCGGGAGAGGGACCGGCTCGAGGCTCCGAGCGGGAGGGGACCGGCAGGAGCCCCGGGCCGCTTCCCACGGCCGCTTCCCGCAGCGCCGAGCCCGGGCGGCGGAGCAGGGCGACGTGCCGGCACGGCGATTTCCCTCCCGCCTTCGAGGAGCGAGGGGAATCGTCTGACACAGCATTTCCCAAAGACAACAAAGAGCTGCTAATTATGTTAAATTTCATTTGCAAAGTGATGTAGAACATGACTTATGTGCCTCTGAGATGTAAACAAAAAAAATCATTTTGTACAGGTTTTTTTAGCACTGAGTACAAATCTGAGCTATTTTATATATACTCATTTACATCACACGAAAAGCAGAGATGAAGATCAAATGAAAAAAGTGCATACAAAAAGTGCCCAAAACAGATGAAACGTGAAGATAAAACTCCCCCTTACAGCAGAAAAGCCAAAGGCACAAGCACTATAATGTATAACCATGCAAAAAATGCAAGTACGGCCTGTGCAAAAAGCAGCACGAATGGCTCCCACAGCAGATTTCACAGTGATTATCAAGATACCCCAGTATTTAAGCGCAGTGTAAGCACCACGTGTGCTGCCCGGTCGCTCAGGTGGGCGCCCGCGTGCTCCCACGGCGTGAAGTTCCTCCCCTTCCACCCGGGCGGCACCACTTGGAGCAAAGCTTCCAGACTCGCAGCTTATCGTTTTCGGCAAAAAAAAAAAAGGAAAAAGGGAAAATGTTTGGGGAACGCGGCATGACGCTGTCACCTGGCTCTGCAGTGACCAACCACTGCACCGTGCCGGGCTAGGGACGCGCACGGACCCGCAGCAAACCTCGGCTTTCTGCCTCTGCTCAGCCAGCCGCGGCTCGGTTTCGGTTCAGAGGGTGAGTGACCGCGAGGGAGACCTCAAGGGGAAGAAGCGATGCGGTACGGCCATCGGGGCTGGCTCAGGGAGGGCAGGGCAGGCTCGTCAGCGGAAGAGCAAACGAGGTTTGAAGCTTTTCCGTGTGTTTTTCCCTCTGGGCATAACAAGAACCTCTCCTTTTTCCTCTTTCTTTACTGACCACAGGAAATAAAGGCTGGGGAGCAGAAGGCAAGAGTTTTCTCTGCATCTCTGCTGACTTTCTAAGCAGGAATATAGCTGCTTACAACGGGGATCGCAGACCTGCTTCTAGTCGCCGTGGAGCAAAACCACCCCCTCGGCAGAGCTCAGCCGCAGCCCTCGGTTACGGCACAGAAATACCGTGCTGCCGCGCTCGGCCGAGCCCACGGGCTCTCCTAAAATCGGAAGCGACCCGAGAGGCGCCAGCGAGGCCGCCGCGGCTGCGCAGGCAGGACGGCGCGAGTCCAAACGCGCCGCGGTCCCCGCCGGGCTCCTAAGGAACCGGCGACGTTTCATTTGGCAACCAGAAACCCGCACGGGCCGCGGGCGTCAGCGGCAAAGGGCTCCCGGAGCAGTTTTGCATTGCAAAGTACTGAGAAAACCCCGAGGATGCGGCAAAGCGACAAAACGTCAGCAACTGCTGAACTACTGCCCTTAAAATCGGTTGTGTCGTGTGAGCACTGTCCTGCTCTCCTGACAGCCTTCCCCAAGCAACAAATGGCTTGTGACAAGGATACATCACCGCTGCTTGCACCAGAGCCACCCCAGTAACTGCTCAGTGACAGTGTGAGCCAGTTTTCACTCAAATTAATGTAAGCCAAGCCACTGGTTTGGCAACTATTTGATCAGCTGCGAGTTCCTTCCTTCCTTGGAAAAAAATCCTTCAAACCACACCGTGCAGTATTTGCTTTAAGAGAAAACCGCTGTATGTTCACTGTCATTAAACAAGAAAAATAACGTGTTAGCCTATTTGTAAACCCCAGCTCCCAGGTTCACCGCGTGTCACCAGCGGAGTGGTGCAGGAGCGCTGAACAGCGACCGATGGAGCAGGCCCCAGGGCACGTTCGGGTATCAGCTCTCAAGCCCTCAGTTGCTAACCAGACTGGGGAGCCTAAATATCGTAGGCCAAGAGCCTTTCCGGGAGAGTGACACAGGTCCGCTCACCTAAAGGGAGCCGTGCTGCACGCAGACAGCAAGATACTCAGTGCTGCGTGTATCCGTGAGGATTAATAACGCTGTGCTTCATCGCCTGTAGAGCTCGCGGAGAAGTATTTGAACTTCTCCCAAGACCATAAAAGGAAATTTGGCAACAAAAGTGCATTGATTTTTTTTGAGACTTACTACAGATTTTCACATTAAAAACTCCTTAGCATGGATGGGATGGTAACAGTTTGCCACTGTCACACTTCAAACCATGACGAAGTCTCAGACAGCTCATGTCTGTAATGGAAGTTATTCAAAAAGCTGAAAACCAGTCTTTCGATGTCAGTGTATTTTGACTCAGTGTCATCCTCTGAAAGCAGAACCGCGCGGCAGCTGCTGACTGATACCCAGAGCGGAGCAGCCGGTATCAGAGAAATCTCGAGACAGGATTTTCAGGTACTCTGACACACACGGTCTGAAAGAGGCGTTTTTTCCACAGTAGCTCGTGCGTAGGATCAGTCTGATGAAGTACTACTTCTAGCCAGGAGCAAGTCATCTTCTGTCACAGCACAAAAATACCCGCAGTGGCGTGCAATTAGGTTGACCAGAATATTGCTTATCATTTCAGTACCGACAGGGGAAAGAAGGAAGGGACAAATCGAGCTGCAGTGCCTTGAAGCATCTGCACCCCCAGGGTTAAACGAGCAGCACGGGTTTAACAGCCGCGGTGGAGCATTGCTCGAACGCGATAGCACTGCACGGCCGCGTTTGAAGTTACCCGCCCAGGGAAGGGAGGCTGGTTTTCCACCAACAGTAACAGGGACCCGGAGGAGGCTGAGGCTGAGGGTCCTGCCCCAGCCGGGCTGCGAGCAGGACGGGAGCCACAGCAGGGAGAGAACAAATTCCTCCCAGAGCAGGCACCAAAACCGGAGCCTCCCCACCTCCCACGCCGCTGCGGAGACGCAGAGCTCAGGCCAGGGTCAACATCCGATCGCTCTTCTCCCTGCCCCAGTGACCCACCAAAGACGATCCCTTATTACCACGATACCTTCACGTCGTAAAATGCGACTATTTATTTTTTGGGACAGAATGGCTTAGGTGGCAAGACAAGTTGGTCTAATGTCACTAGTTAGTGGGAAACTATTATTAGACTCAATCTAAAAATGCAACTGCTAATTAGTTATTTTTAAATGTGGGTAAGAGAGGAAAATATACATCTGCAAATGAAATGCCACTCCCACCCCCAGCCTACATTGCTTGTTTTTCAAACCTCATAGCAAGTGTCTGGATACACTTTTGAGCAGTAACAGAAAGCAGTACTACACCAAGGGTCTCCACAGAAGCAGGAAGGTAACTGTCCTTTATGCAATAAAATAAAACTACAAACAACATCAACATGGTGTAAGACAACTGTTCAAGTGCAAGCAGTGTGGAGCAAGGAACAGCTTTCAAAGGCGAAAGCAGCTGGGTGCAGAGCTAACCAGGAAATCCCACACGTCTTTCGAAAATTCACTGCTCGGTACCCTTGGCGAGAGTGCCATTCTGAGGACTGCACCCACATTTAGTGATTATTTACCTCCTACAGATAGTCCTCCGCAAAAAATCTTGAATACGACTCCGGTCGAGTCTCCCTCTGATCAGGTCCAAGGGATCTGTGGTCTCACTTAAGTAAGCCACGCTTTCTGCTTTGCAAGTGCTCAGCACCATTTTTGGTGAGCGAGTCCTCAACAGTGGCTGATGCTCTACCCTAACAGCGATGGGTTTTAGGCAATTAAAATTTGGAAGCTGAATCCAGCTTACTTGAAAATACTTGGGGAAAACATTCAGCTACCAGTCAGACCTGCACCAGGTTCACCCGTATTCAAGTCCCCTGCCCACGCGAGTGGGGCAGCAGCCTGGCTTACCAAACACGGCTGCTGCTGGACCACCCAGCCCTGCTCGTCACAGCACGTTAGCAACAGCCACCTGGCACTTGGAAACAGTTCTCTGCGGCCTATAAAGAGAGCAAAGTCCTCAGCACAACCCACAGACGGCACCAAGCAGATGGAAACGTCATCCCTAAAGCGCAGGTGAGGATTCCTGTAGGCAGGGAAGGCTGTAGGTAGCACCAAGCTGGCTTAACCGGTGGGGGTCAGATCCAGAAGGAGAAGCGGGTGGGAGAGGCACGCGCGTGGGATGTCCATGGTGCTCCACCTGCTTCCTCTGCAAACAGAAGCTGCTGTAATTTAGCAAAGAACATTTTATGTCATCCCCAGGGACGAAGGAGTATTCTTTAAATCCCTTCTCCAGATTCCCCTCGAGTCTCAGGAATCCAGCCCTGAGATGTAGGAACATGACCACCTCTCCGACTGCACTGGAGCCCCACAGCAGTCCTTGTGAGCTGGGACACTGGGTCCCATATTTATTCCTTGGACCCTCTGACGTTTCAGTAACATCACATTGGCCTAAGGCAATTACACCGAAACAAACTGCTTTTATTTTCTTGCCTTCAAGAAAGTCTGATTTTGGCACTTCCCCCCCTCCCTTCCCACGACTCCAGTAAGACATCACTGAAGGCAAGAGCACAGAGACTGCAGAAAAATATATATATATTTACATCCATAACTGAATACATGTTTTATGTATTCAAATTCAGGAAAAATGCATCACATATACACACCAAGATACATCAAGAGAATACTAGGGGCAAGACACTGCCAACAGCAAGAAATACACAGAAAAGCACAGTCATTGCTACTGTAACGTTCTTCTGGGGAGTGTACTCAAAGAGAGGGACATTTCTATGCACTGGGGTAAGCCAGTTACTCGGGCCCATTTTTCTGTAACAATCCCTGCTTTTACCCGTTGGCATTAATTGAAAGGTGTTTTAAGTGTGAAATCTTTAATTAAAAAACTTCTAGTGCATGGAATAAAATTTAACATTCAACGATCAACCAATTCCATAAGCTTTTTAATCTTTAAGTTACATTATTAATTAAAAAGGTCCTAGTCCTACAATACATGGCTCCAACTCAGGAGAACACAGGCACATGTTGAAGCCCATCCCTATTTAAGGCAGCATTTAGGCATACACTCAACTTTAAAGCTTATGTTCTGGCCCACTGACTTCTAGGAGCAGTCACAGGACACATTTAAAGTCAAGCACCTGCACAACTGCTCATGTAAATGGGGATGCGTTCCCTTCTCAGAGCTGAAGCTGTGCACCGTGTACTCGGTCTGGATTGGCAACTTCTGCAAGACCAAGCTCTCTGACTTTTTACTGCCCTAAAGGTACAAGATGCTTCACATCAGACTTCTGTGTTAGGACCCAGCCGGTCCCCTTCACAGCTCACCTGCAACATCTCACAGGCTGGGGCTGGGAAAGCGAGTCAACAAGTGATTTAGAGGGTCCCTCCTCCCCTTGAGGTGGGCTATTTCACTCAGCTTTAGCTTGTTTTTAAGAACTGGAATGTGTTCCTTCAGTGAAATACCTAAAACTCAGGGGTGGGGGGAAGGAGCAGGATCCCAGGATTCATTTTAATGGCCCACAATAAACCCCTGAAAATAGGGGAATAGAATTTGAACTTCCTAGCCTCAATGCTACAGGGACCCTGGCATAAAACGTACACATGCACACACACGCTGGAGAGCGGGCTGGCTCAGAGCATCCCCAAGGAAGCTCCAGAGTGATCTTATATAAAAAGCACTTTGTGCTGACAGTGGCAAACAAGTGGATGGTGATTTTACACATATAGCAACAATTCTGTAATGTCTTCCTCTTCTCCTCTTCTACTTTGTGTCTTTCCTTTTTATCCCAAAGTTTCCCCCCCCCCCCCAGTGTGTGGTTTAAGTAATAAAGCTAAATCAAATAGGAAATTACACAGCCAGCACCAGTCAGGAACTGAACCTGGGTATGTTGATTGGTTTGTGGTACCCAAATTCCTGGAAGAACAAAAGAACACTTCTTGCTCTTAAAGTTAGGGTCACATCCATATGTTTCCATTGTCTTTTACCTTTACAACTAGAGGTAGAGTCATTTTGTCCAGTATCTAAAACAGCATGATCCAGTTATATTGTTATTACATTAATATACAGTATCTATCTTGTTACAGGTATTGAAAGTGCATGGAAAGAGTCTAACCAAGCCAAATCAATGACAAATAAGTGTACCAAACATCATATAAACACACCCGCGCACCCACACTCACACGTAGTGTATATATATAATATATATATATATATATTTATAGATTCATTTACAGTATCAGAGTGTTGTTTAGATCCAGTGGCATGTGCAGAAGTATCAGGCAGTTGCTGCTTTTCCTTTATAATTTTCTTCAATTTTTTATTTCCAGGATAGACGGGTTGTGGTCTAGGATTGCCAAAATGATCTTGTCCATATACTGTCGCAATCTGTAATTTATCTCCTCCTGTTCTTTAAGGGCTTCCATGAGCTGAAACACAACATTTCAGAGTTATGTGTCTCTTGCAGCATTGTCACTAGTTTACATAATGGCATGAGTTTGGAGGCGAGAGACTAGCACTGCTTAGGATTACCAGGTCCCTTTTCTGACATTTCTATTAGAAATGATCTATGTGTTAAAGATCTTTATCATTTAGGAAGGTGGTGAGCAGTCACTACCAGGAGCCTTTTGGCAGCTCATTTGAACCAGAAATTCAACATCTAACACACCGAGCCATCCTGCAGCCACACTGGCTTCCTCACCTCAGTATAAGAGCTTTATGGTTTCGAGTCTACTGAAATCTAAAGCACTTTGTATGGAATGCTGGTGAAGAGAACAAGATTTCAATATTCAGGACTGGGAGAAACACACTATCTTTTGGGGGAAAAAAAGAAAACCCAACACACGCACAAAACAAAAACCCTAAAACAACCAACCACCTCCCCAAAGCCCCCCCATTCTCAAAAACAACCCACTGTGTATCCTGTGTTTCACGTTAGTAGTTCTACAGCAAACACACAGCGTGTTTCACTAGACCTTTGAGCTCTGAAAGGCCTCAAAGCATCTCCAAAGACACGGACACTTTGCTTTTTATACGCAGTGTCTTTAATGACAATCTTCCAAAGTTTCCCTGGAGAATTAGAGTCCCAGTTCCTCCTTAGGCTAATGCAATTTGGGCATCTGTTTCCATCAGCCTTCAGAAAAGTCCCATCTGAATCTGCAGTCTCCTACCTGCACTCTGATTATACAGAAAAACACTGCAGTGGAAAAGGCTTGAACTGGTCCATGAGATTTACTGAGCCTGCCGGGCACCCTCCCCCTGAAGAGGGGGAGCGCCGGGTACCCCCTGCGTGAGCCAGGGCCACGAGATTCAGAAAGGGGAGGGAGCAGGGCAAGGTTTGCCTTGGCAACAGCAAAAACCTAATTTGCTTTTACCCCGAGTTCACCAATTAAACAGGTTTTCCTCCCAGCGCTCTGGCTCAGTGAGAAACTCAAGTGTGCACTTCACTTCAAGGGACTGCCCAGGGCTAAGGCTAACAGGGTCATTCACGTACAGACTGGGTAAACAGGTTTGTCTCAGGACTCCTCTTAAAAGAGGAAATGGAAAGTTTTGTTCCGAATAAACAAAGTAGAGAAGCAAACAAACCCTTTTACAGTCCTTCATCACTAACTGTCTCTTTCTCTGGGAGCTCTTACAGCTCCATCAGCCTGATCTCATGGTCTGTCCTGGTGCTTGCAGGAAGCTTTTCAAACTGTACCAGCTTGACTCCAGCCCACATGCAAATGGGTCTCCTACAATATTTTCCAAAGTGTTAACCAGATCATCGCTTGCATACTACATATTTCCTCCAAGAATCTGGCTCTGCTACTGGGAGAATTTATCTCAAGCTTAGATCCAAGTGAGAGCTTGTTACTGAAATAATTTAGAACTAAATCTACAACAGAGTAAAAATTTAAGTAACTGGCTACAATTATTTCTATATGAAAGGGACAGATCCATAGCACACAATCCCCTGGGAGATAGAAGATGCAAAATAAATCCATTAAAAAACAGTCTGTGGAGATTCCAGTAACACACTTTTTTGAGGGAAATAAATGGATGAGTTGATGTTAAAAGGAGCACCCCAAAAACACTGCTAGATTTAAGTCATTTTTCTAATAGTCTCCAACTCCTAACAAAGCAGACTTTTCTGCTGTTCATTTGCCAGCTTCAGGTAGTTCACCTTGAAAATTAATTGCATTGAAAAGCCTACGGTTTTTTTGAAGCAGTACTTGAAAAAACAGTGCATTACCTCATCTCTTGATGCAGAATCAATTTCAGCAGCCAGTGACTGGGCTTTTGTTTGCGTTGCAAAGAGATTTTTAGCTTCATAAAGACTAAGACTTAGGATCTGTCCATTAAGATCATCGTTTTGATCACGAAGCTTCTGATTCTCCTATTTAAGGATCAAAAGACATTGTGTTTAAGTTCTATCGGCAAGATTTCATTAAAACAAACAAAAAACGCACACCGCACATCACAGGTAGCTTGGATGACATAGTGTGGCTGCAAGCCAACAAGTAACTCTCTCACCGCCAGTGACAAGTCTTCCCCCTCTGAACTGCAGGCCTTCCCTACATGCACAATTTACACTGCTTGTGCAAGGAAGTCCTAGACTAACGCAAGGCAGGTCTTCCACTTAAGGGAGGAGGGGGGACAAAATCTAAAGGGTGTGTGGTAGGGGTCACAGCTGTAGGCATTTTTCAGAGCAGTCCTGCACAGTCACTGGGACTCACCCACAGCTCGAGAGGCCCCTGCCCTGCTCACCTGCTTCAGCCGTTTTATTTCATGCTCCATTTCCACCTCTCTGGTTTTGGCATTGAATTCACTCACGCTGGATGAAGAGCTTCTGCCGCGTCCCGGGCGCTCGCATTCCAGCTTGTACAGCTGCAGGTGCTCCAGCTCCTTCCGCAAGTCCTCGATGAGCTGTGGAGATGCAGACAGGTCATGTCTCCCCAGTCCCACATAACCAGCCCTTCCTGACAGGAGCCATCTCTGTGCTGCGCCTTCACACTGCGAAGGAGCACCGTGGTCCTGCTCAAGGCTGGAATTCCTCCAATATAACCGCCTGCTGCTCTTTGGAAAGCCACTTAGGAACCATCACACGAGCTGGAAGCAGCTCTGATCTCCAGGCTTGGTGTCTGAGAGGTGTAACTCCCCTGGCAAACTTTGTAAGCTAAATGTTATGGCACACATTCCAGACTAAGTTTTCAAAGAATTTAAAACCCTTTGTGTCACTGACTGCCATTTATTTGGTATTCTTGCAGCATCCATCACTCTACGGGTACCCCTGCCATAAAAATACAGTCCAGCCATACATTAACTGAATGCTGTGTTATCCTGGCTCTGCCCGTTCTTTTTCAGATGGGCTCCCATACAGGTAACATGCAATTGCCTGACATCCCTTTTCACCCTTACCTCCTGTGTGGCTTCCCTCTCCTTGTTGAATTCCAGTCTGTTCTGTCGCAGCTTGTCCATCATTCTCTTGTACAAATCCATCTCATCCTTCAGCCGCAGACTAGTGTCTTCCAACCTATCTGACATGCGTTGCCTTTCCTGGAATAAATGGGGAACCTTACAGCTAGCTTGAAAATGCATGAGTCATCCTCAGTTGTGTAATGCAACTATATAGACACAGCTGGTCATAAGTTAGCATGGGTGTCTGTCACTAAAGGTGACCAGTGTTCTAATTTCATTAACACTCCCTGCTTAAGGAATGCCAGTTAAAAAAAATTTGGGCCAGTCACCATATGAGTTTTCTTTTAAACAAATCAAGCTGCTGTCAAACTGCATGTGACATCACGAACACGTTCAGCACTCAGGAGTTTAGTTACCTCATCTAATTTCTCCGTTTGTGATTTCAGTCGTGTGACGGTGCTTTTCAGCTCACCATTTTCTTCTTCCAGTTGCTGAACCCTGTGTCAATAAGAGAAGTCTTACAGCAAATGTCTCTAAGAATGCAGGCATGCAAAAAGTATGCTCTAAAAAGTCATCTCGCTTGCTTTTGATAGAATAAGCAAGAAAGCCTTTCTAATCTTAGTGTTTTTACTGTTAATTATTGAGGGTTTATTTGTCTGTTTTTAAGGCCAAAAATGCCACACTGACTCTCAGGTTCTTCTGCTCATCACAACAGGTATCTAAAGAGAATCAAGTAGGAAGCAGCCAATGCAGACAAGTGTCTGGCACAGCAGGTGACAACTCCCTACTTGAATCCATGCCAAAAATCCAGCTAAGCTGTCTACCTTGGCTATGTGGATTACAGTGTTAGCTTAAACCATTCTCCGAGATTTTGGGCATTTTGAGCATTAGTTGCATGCATGCTGCATGCATCTGCACAGCTTCTCCACAGAG
Organism: Dromaius novaehollandiae; assembly: GCF_036370855.1. NCBI lineage: Eukaryota > Metazoa > Chordata > Aves > Casuariiformes > Dromaiidae > Dromaius > Dromaius novaehollandiae. The sequence continues at coordinate 11,981,307 of NC_088115.1, read as the reverse complement.
CTATTAGCCTGTAACCATCTGTGCCCTGTCTGGTTGTGAACAGCCTATGCTTACATGCAGGAGAGAGGAAGAAAAGAACAGTTGCTCTGTTCTCTGTGGTACCAACAAGTTTGTTACCTTGTATTTAGCAGCTCAATTTCTGTGCCTTTCTCTTTTTCATACTTGCTATATGCTTCTCGATGTCTCTTTATCTCTTCTTCTAGGGTCTGTTCTGCTGATGTCTCTTGGTCTTTCAACAGTTCTTCAAGCTCATGAACTCTAAGGAAACCAGGTCTCATTTCACTAATAGCTTCACAGTTACTTGAATATGTACAATTTTATTACCTCCCTGTTTTCTCCCCACTCCTGTATTCCATACTTTTTCACCATCTCTCTTGGCATGACACTTTCCAATGAGCAGAGAATTAAGTAGCATCAGTTCATCTATTATTCTTTCATTCCCAGTCTCAAGAAGCCGGTCCATTCCACCAGCAATCACCAGCCTTCTGCTCTTGCTATGCACATTAACATACATATGGGTCAACTCTCTTACAACAGAAAGTCTTGATCTGCACAAGTCCGTAACATCTCTGTACTAAGGAACTTGCTTGGAAGGCCTCTGCTTGCTGTAAATACAGCAAGGCAGACATCCTCCATTTGGACTTCTAGATGAAGCCTGTCTCACTTATCTGGCAGCATAAGGCAGAAGACGTGGTCATGTTTTAGATGGAGAAGTTCCTTCCCCCAGCTTGGTTCTAGCTCTGCTGTGACAAGATAAAGAGAACTGGCTCTGTGCTTTATTACCTGTGAACTAGCTGTGTGTTTTCCTGTTTCAACTTGCTCTTCAGGTCACCGTTTGTCAGGCTATCGTTCTCCAGTTCAGTCACCTTTTTCTCTAAGTACGTTACCTAGAAGGGGAAGTGGAGAGGAAGAATTGAGACAGTCTGAACCTTTCTTCACACACCACTCCACTGCTTCTAACTAGTATTTAGCTATGACAGTCTAAAGGATAGCAAAGCCACCTTTCCCTCCAAAGCCAGGGGCAAAAATTAGGCTCTCAGATTCTGAGTGCCCCCAAAACTTGCACCTTCCTTGAAGCTGGTCAATGCAAACGCACAGTAAACAGGCATTAATACAATGCCCTAGATCTGTACTTCCATGGTTCTTGCATTTTCATGAAGCAGAGTCATATTAATGGAATATCTTGGACATTTTGAATGAGCTACTTAAGAAAACTGGTAACTGTGATCAATAGAGCTTCATCAGTAGATGCACGTCTCCAGCAGAAGTTCAGCTGGGTACCTTATTGCAATGCACACAGCTCCTCACCTTCTCAGTTATATCGTTATCACAGGAGTCTATACTGTCTCTGAACAGGTCTTCTGTGCTGCCGTTACTGCTGCTGAAGTTACTGTTGTGGAAGAGCTGCCTGAAAGATCAGAAGGATAATGACTGTGCTTGATGAGGAAGGAGGAGGAAGAATCCGTATACTATCTTACACCCTGGCTTTGCACTTTGAACATCCTATGCTAAAATTTGTGCAATCCTTTCAGTGACAATTATAACTGCTTAAGCATGAGTCTTACAAGAGACTGGTAGCTAAATGAAGTCATACTGAGCACAATCAATGACATTAGTTCCAGGGCGTGAGCTCTTTGTTGCTTTTGACAGGATTTGTCACCAGCATTAGCATATTTTAAAAACTATTTAGCCTTATTCACACAATGTACCAAGTCCTATTTGCTGTATTAGAAATTTAAGATAAGGTCACCACATTGTGCTGGTTGGTACAGTTACACTAGAAGATTTGATACATCAAGAGCTTTCTTTAAATAGAGAAAAAGAAATCTTGAGCAGCTCCCGCTACAGAATAGTTTCAGAATATGTAAGGCTGGAGATATCTAAAACAGTTTTGAAACTTACAGTCCTCCCCAGCTCAGGGCTGCTTTACTCATTCAAAGGAAGATTACAGTGTTGTACAACTGCCCTTTTATGAAGGGATGCTCTTGCTTTCCTTTGCATTTCAGCAACAATAACAAAAAGGCCCAAGCTATGGGACCGAGAGGAGCAATACCTGGACTGATGGAACAGCAGTTTCAAGGAAGAAAGTTGACGGACAAGGAAGCAACTGTTCTCTTAGCACAGCTGCCCTCTCCAGCTCAGGGGCCGGCCCCAAGACGCACAGTGACTTGTACATTCTGTAGCATCCCTATCCAATACAGACCCCTTCCCTTGAAAACCCACGTTTGCAGATTTCTCTTTTCCTAACCTTATTGCTCCTCCTCCCCCCCCCCCCCCCCAGTCACGGCATTGTCACAGCTCACGCCCCAAGTATTCAGAGCAGAAAGTCAAGCCTCTTACCTTCCAAAAGCTGTGCTTGATATTTTTCTGTTAGGGCTACATGGATACAGAAGGAATGATATAGGAATTAAACATTTATTTGATCAATGCTGGATTCAATCTCAGTTTAATCTGCAGCTGAATTGCACAATGAAACATATAATACTGACTTTTTTTAGTGAAGTAAAAAAGTGATTCCTTGAACAATATAATGTTCTTGGACAACTTAATCAAGAACTACAGAATTAATACAAACGTGAAGATGAATAGAGCCACGACATTACTGTGATCATTAACAAGTGGATTTAGAAATACTGTTATATTTAGCAGAGGTTTGTCAACACAAATCAGAGTGAACCTAATATTAGAAATGTCATAAAGGGACACTAAGTTAGTGATGGAAGTTTATTCTGGATTCCCAGGTTTTAGATGAGTTTTGTAAACAGGAAGTTTATCCTTCCCCATAATCCTTCCCAATTCACCACAGAACAGAGATGCTTTCCATTTTTAGAGTTTCCTTTCTTAGCCAAAGACTGGTATTATCCAAAGGAGGGACCAGATTTCAGACAAAAGCACTAGAACCAAATAAAAAATAAATAAAATAAAATAAATAAAACCACCCACAGTTGCATCTCTCGGTAAGAGGAGAGTGCAAGCAGACACAGCTCTCTTTCAGCCAGGTAAAAATGGCTTCACTCACAAAATTACCGGAGATGTAGCCAGTCTCGGTCTGGGTTTTCCCAGGCTCCTTGCGATGGCAGGGAAAGCGACAGCGTTGTGCACAGCAGGCTCTGTGTCACTGTGTCACCAAGACAGGATGGTGCCCTGTGCTCTGTGCCAACGGCTGTGCGACTGGCAGGATTTACGTTCGGTTTCTAGGGGGAGCTAGAAGCCCGGCAAAGGATTTCCTCCAGAAAACCCCGGGCAGCGATTGCGGGAAGCACCGGACTCTTTCCGAGCACTCTCCACGGTTTAAGAGTGGTTGGAGTGATGGGGATAGAAACATGGGGAAAAATGGGGAAAAACACCTCAAATTGTCAAGAAACCCCCAAAATCACTTCTGCCCTGGTTCCAGGTTTCATTATTTTGCTTAATTCCCTTTAGGTGAAAGAAAATCCCACTGGAATGAAGTACCTCTGCTGACCCACAGCTTTATGGGTGGCAAATGTAAGGTCACACACATTGGCTAAGGTTATACACGTAAGCCAGATCACTCCTCAGAGAAATATTTATTAGCTAATAGGGAAGAGCACGTTGGTTCGGGCTAGATGTCAAGGTCTGAATTTCCTACTGTTTTGCAAGAACGACAACGTGCGTAAGACAGGCAGGATGGCACGCAGAGAAGGAGAGGACACTCTCCTCCTCCTGCCGCCAGTCAGTCCCATTTCTAGGAGGGACTGCTGAAAGCACTGCAAGAGGCTGCTTACCTGTTTGCTTTCAAGTTTTTCAGCCTGGCTTCCAAATCGTTGAGCAGATTTATCTTTTTGCAGCACTGCGTGCAGTAAACATCCAGTAACTCGCTGTTATAAACATGCCTCATTTTTCGGGGTGTTTGGCCAGCACTGTTTGCAGGAAAGGAGACATGTTACTGGCTGTAGTAACCAACTCGCGTCAGGTTTTCCTCTCGACTGTGTCATAAGGAGCCACAGGCCCGAGGGGCTTGGGGAACACACCGCCTCTCACCGCCGTTGGTCTACCTCGGAGGTAGGACTGGGAATGCCAGTCCTAGGGCAAGTCTACCTGCCTGAGCTGAGCCTTTACAGAGGAAGCGTTCTGGGTATCAGTGGAAGGAAGCAATTTGGGGGACTGGAGGAAGAGCACAAGATACACAGAGTCCATGCGATGCATGTAGGAGCAGCTACATTAGCATGTTCCACCTCAGTAGTGTCGCTCCCTCTTATCTTGCCCATCTTCCCACTACAGCCTGGCATGCAACCTGAAGGACTATTTTCCTCCAAGAGAAAGAAAGACAGGAAGATGAAGAAAAATAGAGCAGTCTAGCAGAAGAAGTGACACAACCTCCGCCTCAGACAAGAGGGCTGAGAGAACCCTGGGAGGAGGAGGAGGAAGGCAGAAGTGGACATAGCTCTACAGAGTAGATAAGAGCAGCTCTTAGCATGATAAAGGGAAAATAAACCAAAATAAAAGAGCAACCATGGCATGAAGTGCACAGAGTCCCAGGAATGGGAATGCAAAAGCCTGCATAGCCCTGAGGAAATAGGGGATGAAGGACAAGCCATCATCATGAGAGGGCAGCAGAGAGGGGCGATGGCTCTGCATGCAGATGGAGGCGGCAAGGAAGGATTGTGGGAGCGCTTGAAACACAGGGTGGCACACGGGGGTTGCATGCAGAACAGAGGGATGCAGTGAGCTTGTCCCGCACTATCAATAACCTTCACATGCTTCTGATCCAAGCAGACAAATCCTAAAGCATCTTCATGCTCTGCTCTTCCCCAACCCTGCTCATCTATCCCCTTCTTGGGGAAGGGCTTCAAATCAGCAGCTGACTTGGTCACAGGACAAGAGCTATCAAGAGTGAGGTCACATCCAGGAACTGGTAGACTGCAGTGGCATCTCCAGCTCCCAACAGAGAGCAGCCACTTGCTTACATGCTCCAAGACACTTGAGGTCAATGCAGATGGTTGTTCCACACACACCCTTGCACATATGCAGCCCCTCATTAGGCAATAACCCTACAGGTTATTGCTTAAGATTTGCAGTATTAGAACACTAAAGAGAAACAGCCTTCCTGCAAGTCTCCTCCTGCACCACACCTGGGCTAGTGCACAGGTGTTAAGCTGGTTTCCTACTTTCAGCAAGTAATTTCTAATATTAGCCCACAACTGTGAAACCTACTGTTTGCAATAGAAAGGAATATCTACAAGCACACAGCCCAGTTATTTCAACAGAACCCAAAACTAGTTATCAGAAACAACACATTCGTGATAGCCTTGATTATTAGATGTAGTTTGTCAAACAGAGTGCAAAACATAACTGAAAATATTTTGCTTTTAAGATGAGTCTAGGTAACCAGAAATTTCTGCGATGGTTACCCGTGCTCAGAGAAGAACAAAAAAGGTGGAAAAAAATGTTTGTTAATGAATAAGGAGCAACCTGGAAGATACAGATGAGCCAAGGTCAGAGTAGGCGTTGGTTCTGGTCTCATCATCAGGGCATGGGCTACTGGGAGTAAAATCCACATCATCTCCTTCCCCATAGTCTTCAAACTGTTCTTCATTACTGATCAGAGAGGCGGTGGAATAGGTGGAGAGGTCAGATGCTGCAGAAGGGTTGTGAGGGCTTGACCTGAAACAAGAGGTCAAAACATCTGGAAGGCCAACTTTAATAGCATCCCACCTCACATGGGATTTTCCACCTTTTCTGCTTGACCCCTCATTTGAGGTTGTAACCCACTTTGTGCAGAAAAAACCCTCAAGTGATAAGTTTAAATCTGATGTGTTTGACATAGTGCCTTAAAAGACAAGAGCGTGAGAACCTACGAGCAAGGTACCTGCCCAACAGGCTTGGATCAACACAAATGAGCTCACTTTTCACAATGCACCTCAACAGTCCTCCGTCATCATTTCCATACGGCGGTGAATACTGCTGCTTATGGGACTTCTGTGCTGAACCCAGGAACTGTGCAGATCTCTCTCAAATGCATGGGGTAGCGAGAGGGACGTGTAGGAGACAGAGGCAGCCACTGCAATCTGCAGTCAGTTTCCCAGTAATTCCCATAAACCCTCTCCACCACCCTGTGAGCTCCAGCCACTTTGTGTGGCTAGTACCAAACTTCAGCTCACCATGTGCCAGATGAGCTGGAAGTGAGAATCACTTGTGGATGTGACCTAACCAAGGCTGGGTCCCTGCCCTTTCTTCCATCATGAAAAAAAGGAGTCTCTCAGAAGAGATATGGGCCACAGGAAAAGGCCACTTCACCACCACAAGAATACCTAAAGACAGTACGAACAGGCAGGACCGTGCCGTGCCCTCAGAGCGCGAGGGGACGAGCAGGGCTGGGCACTCCAGGAAAGCACCAAGCAGACTGCCACAGCCGTTTGAGCACATCCTACCTAACACAACGAAGTAAGGTCGCTGCAGGGACTGCACGGTAATTCTCCTGCCCAGAGTGCAGACGATGCTGTAGTCGTGCCCTGTGCTGTCTTGCACAGGCAGGTATTTTACACAGGTCCATGCGGTTTCCACCTCAGTAAGTTATTCACATAGACAAACCTGCAAATGCCTATGCAAGTGCTTACATACAAACTACTCCCTACAGAAAACATATGTCTAAGGCCCAAAACACATGCTCAATTTTGGGAAGCCCTAGAGTTCCCTGACACATTATTGTTCCTGCTGCAGAGCGGGATCCGGCCCTCCTCACTCTCTGCAACGCAAACAAGGCAGCTGACTTCGATCTGCTGAAACTTTGCACAGACTGGGTTAACTTTTTCGATCCCCCTGCTTCAGCGCACTGTGCTTTTATCCACTGCCTGAGCCACTGGGCAGCAGCTCAGCAACATTATGTTTTAGGCTTCTTTTCTGAGTACCTTGAGCCTCTTAACCATGCCCCGTGCTTTCCAGAGACGGGGAGGTTCCTCTTCTTCCTGTAACACTACACCCGGGAGCTGTAAACAAAAGATGCAGCAGTGCTCCTTTGGTGGATGGTGCAAGCGTTATTTGCTTATCTCTTCCCTCCCAAGCAATTAGTAGAAGATGAAGTCTGCCAACATTGCAAATGTATGCTCTTTTGTTTCTTCTGTTTTGATGAGATCCATTTATAACCTGCAATTCATTTATCTAATTCACATTAACAAAAATAAGGGCAAGTCAAGCCTGGCACGTTATTTAAGGATGAAGATAGGAATGCTCATACTAGAAACAGATCCAACGCATCTAACAAGGCTCCCTGGCTGGGAGCTGGATTGGTGAGAAGCTACGTGGATCACAGGAACACCTCTTCATAAAAGAGCTGCTGTGCCACAGGCATACTATGTGCTGATGAAGATTTTGGGTGGCTATGATCTGTGTAACTGCAACTGCTATGTTCATCTCAACACTGTTACACAAAGCCAATTTAGGAGGAAGCTCCTCGCAACACTCCCACAAGGGAGGGAGGCTAAGGACCGGTCCTCAGTTGGGGTGATAACGTACGGAGTCAATAAAACCCACGTTCAGTGTAGCCTGGGAACAGCACTGCTTGCCAACAGGCTGGGGCAACAGGCTTAGCTAAGCTGTCCAGCCAAAGTCGTGCTTTCTTACAGCAGCTACACTGCAAATAATCACCACTGCTGGACCCACCTGGTAATGTTCCTCAGAACTTTTAATTTGTGGTTAGTCACAAGCTTTGCCAAACTTTAAAGCGCTTGGGTTGAAACAGTCCATGTTTCAGGATGGATCCTGAACTCACAACCAGCCTCAGCCTGGAAACTTTCTAGAAACTGCTCAGTCATTTTCAAGGGAGTTGCTAAAAGCAGCCATTATTCCCATTCTAACACTTTTTGAAGGGGGCTAAAAATATTTTTTAAAACTATTTCCTGTTCTTGAGAGTATGACTTTGCAGAGGGCTGCCATGTGCCTGGTACCCAGCTCACCCACTTCTTCAACAAGCGGGTATCCTGGTTTGGCCAAGGTTGAGGTCTGTATTATGTCTTTTAGTACAAAAATATGAAGCTTCCCAAACAGCTCCCCAAAGAGTTACCAAAACTGAGCAGGCCTCAGAGAACAGAGGAAGATTTGCTCTACACTTAGGGCTCTTAGCAGCTCCGGGCCCCCAAGATGGGGGCACAGGATGCACAGTGCCCTCCCTCATCCGTGAGAGCCCGACTCACTCACTGAGGCTGGAGGAAAGGTGCCCATTTCCAAAGCGATGTGAGTGAAAGTCAGTCACTGCAAGGATGGGTGCTCAGAGAACCCAGGAATGGCAGGGTAAGGAGACAGATTTGATTATGAGCTGGTGAAAACTGGAAACAGCCTGATAAAGTCTCTGGGACTGCTGGTGGGATAAGACCACCAGAGTTCAGGTGGCTGAGAAACTCAGGAGGAGGCTGGGAGCAAGGCAGAGAGCCCCAACACAGCCAGGAGAGGAAAGGAGGCTGGTCTTTGCAGGGGAAAGAAGCTCAAGGGGCACAAATCAAGATGAGAGGTCAAAAATAGAGAAGACAGGGCAGAGGCCTACGGAGCAGGCTGAGCTCTGTCCTGTGGCACAGCACTAACTCAGTTCAAAGTAAGATTAAATCAAGTTGGCCCCTTCCACCCACAGTTGGCTTTTACCAGCCCTACGCCCCTCCACCCCTGTACTCCGTGAAGAGTAAAGTTAGGGTTACAGAGACACTCTTGTGTTAATAGCAAGCCAGGGTTAGACACACACATGCCAGGACACCCTGTGTTAAGCACAAGTTACTGCTGCACGCTAAAGGTCATGGAAAATTAGAAACATATAGAATTAACTCGGCACATGGAGTAGCAAAACACGTCAGCAGAGCCCACATCTTCAGATAACTTGATGGACAAAAGACTAAAGCAACATTCCCCGTGTTGTGTTGCTTTGCGGGAGAGTCATATTTTAATCCCAGCATATAAAGGGCTCAGGAACACAGAAGACCCTAAATTTGTGGTGGTGCCAATAAAGCAATCCATTTTGGGGAAGGACAGCCCAACACTTTCACTTCAACACATAATATGCAGGTCCCATGGGTGCTCACCAAATGTGTCAGAAGCAGCCAGGACTGAGACAGTCTAAGCCACTTACAGGACCTGGACATCCATCTCCCTTATATTTTAAGTGGATATTAGGTTTTTTAATCCTTCAGCCATCCTCAGGCCCTCCCACAGGAGGGATTAGCCAAGTAAAGGCTCCTTCCTCCCTCGTCCTTTGACACATGCTTCAAAATAGGGCCTCCAAGGGGCAAAACCACCACTCACTTGTCACCGGGCAGGAAGAGGCCACCGAGCACGCCATCCTTTTCCTCGCTCCGACATACGTCGGAGGCCTCCGAGCTCTGAGCGCTCTCAATAGCGCTGTCCATGTCAGACTCATGGTGAAGCTCTTGCTGTGCTAGAGTCATCGCGTCTTCATCAGGAAAGAGCTCCAGCTCACTGTAGGCGCTTTCGTTGTCCAGGTAGGCACAGTCCTGGATTTCACTGCCCTGAAAGAGAAGAATTGAGAGGCGATTCAGATCATCCTCCAAGGCAGCTGAGAAAAAACAAGAGCAGCAATAACCAGTTCTCTAGGTGTCCAGATAAACATGACTGACATGAAAGAAAAGCCATAAAACAAGAAGCCTGACCTGCTTTACAAAGGCCGGATCCTGCAAGCCTCTGAGGTAGCTTGCTCCTCCCGTAAGGCCTTGAATACTACATCTCTCTGACTTACTGTCTCTTCCACAGGAGAGGGACACAAGACCCAATTATAAAGTGTAGTCGGTTTTGCCCTAATTTACTCTCCAAATGCAGTGAGAGTAATAATAAGTATCCTCACAGGTTTTCTTCATCTAAAAAGGAGCATCTTTTGCAAGAACCTAATCATAGGACCAACTCTCAGTTACCTTATGTATTAATACAGTGGATTACATAAAAGCAAGCCAGGTAAGAGTATCAGTTTACTTGATCTTTTCAGGGTGTGCATGTCTGTGTGTGTGTAAAATCTACACGGGGGGAGAAGTTGGCAGGTGCTAAATCATTTATGGTAGGTCTTGGTGGCAACCAAAGATATGAGAGAGCAGAAAAAACCCAAAGCCATCTGTTCCTGCTTCCTGGAACCACATGCCTTGATGAAGCATTGACTAAACTAAGATGTCATTCTCAGCACTGCAACGCTTTGCTGTTGCTGCTGGTCACCCCCCTCTTCTCCCATGAAGATCTACAATAGTCAGGACAAGCTGTTTTCTATTTTCTTGTCCTTGAGGGACAAATAAAAATTCTTAACTGAAAAAATAAGGGCCAAGATCTTATTCTCTGCCCTCCGTTTGATGCGTGGCGACACAACGCTGCAGTTCCCATGCAGCGTGGCACAGGGAACTCGCGACTACGCAAGTCTTGCAATCGCAGCGACTCACATCTCTGCTCCCAGCCTCACCGGCTACCTCCACACGCACTTTTCCAAAGGAACTATCGCCAGCAAGTTAAGACAACCATGCATTTAAGGTTTAGCTTATTGGCACAAGTATTGAAACATTTCATTCTCGGAAATTCCTCACATTGAGGCCCAGTTGCCACCCTGCCTCCCTCCTTCCCCGGCAGCCCCACGGCACCAGCTGCCTTGTGCCACGGCCGGTTCCCGGTCCCGTGAGCACGCCTGTGGGAACGCTGCGGGAGACGCTGCTTTCAGGACGCGGTGTGGCTTCAAGTCTTCCCATGGCCTCCAGCACACAACTAGCTCCAGTTTGGAGTCAGCAGACACAGCTTTGCTAGAGCCCCAGAGGACCAGATCCCCTTTTACACAACCAGCGATGTCCTATGCTGATGACAGCAATTTTTCTTAATTTTTTTTCACCTTAGCATGAAGCCAGAAGCTGCAGCTTTTTAAGATTTGCAGCAGTTGCTACTAGAAACACAGGTCTCATCTCCCATTTTTCCCCCCCGAAATACTGATTTACATAATTGTGCAAATTCCTTGTGTATCGAGGTTTAAGGAATTCACAAGAATCCCTGCTCCCCCACAACCTGTTTAACTGATGAATATCCAGAGTGTCCAAAGGACAGCTTTGCCAGCAGTGCCTGTATCTTTAGGTACGTATTTGGAGCAGAGATCTGAAAGTTTAATGCAATTAAGGCCTGACTGCCACTATGGAAGTACACTAGCTGGCACAAGTCTGGTCCAACTGAGCAGGCGGTGGATCCCCGAGACAGGGGTTCACAAATCAAGCAGGGAAAAGAAGAAACAGCTCCTGCCCAGCCCTACCTCCCACTCAGCACAGCTTTTCTGGAGGTCTCGGAGAAGTCTGTGCTTAAGCAAGCCTCTACAGCAGCCAAATCTCACTGGTATTAAGCAAATTAACACAAGAAAGTAAAGGTCAAGAAGAGCATGAAAGACTCCCTTTTCGCTCCCTGTAGGTAACATCACGCATTTGCTTTTTCTAAAAATAGCAGCCTAGAAGCTCGTTAAAAAAGTCTATTAGCAATTAAATATGCATTGTCACCTCTAAAGGCGAAGGGCACACTTTTCTTTCCTGCCACTTTTTGGCTACCTAACCCTCTCACACCGACTTCCTGGGAGCCTGAGTTAGAGCTGCAGCACAGGAGGCCCCGTGCCGCGCGGGTCAGCACCACGGAGTCTCCTTTTGAAGTGCAATTGTTGTTCTGCTCCTAAACTTTCATTTCCAAGCCCTGTGGAAAAAAAAGGCAAGCTCTTTGGGGCAGTGGCCCATCGTGAGCCTGAACACCTGCTTTACAGCTACGGTAACGCCTTGCTGCGAGCCCTGGAGCCGCCTGGACGCGGGTCCCCCCTCGTGCTGCGGGGAGCCGCGGCTGGTGGGCGTGGGGCAGGAGGAGCTGGGCTGGCCCATGCTCTTGGGCAGAAGAGGAGGGCATCCACCCCAGAGACCGGCGCAAACACGCCGTGCGTTTGGGGAGCACGTCTCCGCTGCCTCCGCAGCCAAACGCATGCGGGAGATCCCTGCTCGGACACGTGCCCAGCGCCGGCAGCCCTCCCAAAGCAAGGGCACGGGAAAGGCAGTCCTGCCAGGCAGCTCAGCACGCTCACAGTGCCCAGGGTCCACCCGCGGCCCGCGCTGACCACCACGGCTTTGGCACGACACGCTGAAGCCAGGACCAGCGACAGCCAGCGCACTGAGCCTGCGGGATTGCTTCTGTAGGTGGGAACAACATGCTTAGCTGTGAAGCTTTAAGTGAAGAATCCCTGGTGGAAATGCAGTGTTTCCAGCCCCAAGGCAATGCTGCAACGCGGGGACCCCGCACACCATCACCACGTCCCTTGGTGAAGCTGCAGTTTTCAGTGCAACCATCACAACTGCCCATTCACAAAGTGTTCCTTCTATGGCCTAAACAGCCAGGAGAAGAAAACAAAGTCCCGTAAGAAGAACTAACGCAGGTGAAGAAGCTACTGCAAGAAGTCGGACCCGGGGCACGGCCCCGCTGCCCAGCACGCACACACCACAGACTGCAGCGCAAGGTGCTCAGATCTGCATCTCTCAGGGTGATCGCGGGTTCGCGCAGCACCGTCCTTCCACCGCGGCCGCCCAGCACAGGCTGCTTGCAGACCCACCTCGGGGAACGACTCGAAACAACGCAAGGCTTTACCTTTCCAGTTCTTCCTTCACAGCTTAGACAGCCACAGTACTGCATGTACCAGATGAGAGGTTGGCAAGAACAAGCGTTATTCAGCTAGCCTGAAAAGAGCCAACTCTCGAGTCTAAGCAGCATGTTAAAGACCGTGAGACGTTTCTGTCCTGAGTCATTCGTGCTCGGGGTGCATTTCGCGCATAAGCCGAAACCAGGAAGAGAAAGAGGCTCCAACAATCTGAAGATGAATCACTGCTCTTCCACTCCTACCAGGCAGCTCCCTGCTTGGCTGGCCGAGCCAAAAAGGATGAAGGTACTGCTTATGATCTTGAAGACTCCCATTAAAAAAATAAACAGCAGAATATCACGTTAAAGCACCACCAGCACAATGTAGCTGTGGCAGCAGTAAGCGCTTTGCACTCTACTGAAGCAGATGCTCAAGGCATCTCCGAGTGCTTCACGGGCAACGGGCCAGCGGCTTGCGTAGCGGCTGCTGAATATTCAGCAACACTTTGCTCTATAGAGGCACCTGCTGCCCAGGGATCCAGGGCCACTCCACGGGAACTGACGGATCCCCTCCCTCCAGAGGGACAACCCGGTGGCTGGAGCCGCACCGGAGGTGGGGGAACCGGCAGAGGCTGCCTTTGCACAGCTGCCCAGATGCAAGAGCCGGAGCGAGACATCCCCACGCAGCAGCTCTGGTCCCCGCGGCACAACGCGGCGCTGGCGTCCGGTGCGTGCTGGCCCGCAGCTCCGCCGTGCCCTGCGGCCACCCGTCCGGGCAGAACAGCTTCTCCCCACAACACGTTTCCTTTTTGGTTCCAGCAGCGGCAGGGAGATGCTGATCCACCCCGGGGCCCAGAGGAGCGTGCAGAAGCGCTCAGCAGGAGCGTGCTCGGGCATCGGCACACCGCTGAGCAGCTCCCGGCTCTCCCCCCGCGGCTGCCGCTGAGCGCAGGGGGCTGCCGCATGCAGAAAAGGAGCTTTTGGGAGGGCTGGCAGAAGAAAAGAGGAGGGAAGTTTTCGAAACCAGTTGTCTCCTATTTCAGCATGAAAAGGGCAGCAAGTTCCTCAAAATAGCCGAGAGTTTAAGATCTCTCAAGGAGTTCAAGATCCCTGTACAGAGAATGGTTATTTTACTAAGCTGTTCAACTAAAAAGCTATTTTAGGGCCTCAAATTACAGTTTGCTCAATGCAAGAGCCTCCTCCAACTGTTTAGTTACTCAAGTCTAATATTTGAAGCTCAAATTAAGGCAAAACTTCACAGGTTCCTGCTGCGGGGGGGCGGAAGGGATTCCTAGGGGCAAGTTTATTCCCAAGACCCAAATCCAGTATCAGGTGCTGGAGAGCATCCGGGAAAGGCGGCAGGAGCCCCCAGGCAGAGGGCGAGCGCAGGAACACCCGGCAGCGAACCGCCAGCCACCATTTCACACCTAAGATAACACCTGCATCTCGCACAACCGTGCGGTTCAAGACAACAGGTTTTGACCTCAAGACTAAACTTCCGCTCCCGAGCTGCTCCCGCTGAAGCATGCGAGCAGACGGGCCCGGAGGTGTCCACGGGCTGCTCTGGGCTCTGCAGAGGAGGTTCACACCAAGGGGCCTTTTCCAGGGCGGTGGAGAGGAGCGGCGTGCAGGCTGGAGCCAGCCCGGGAACGGCGGGAGCCGGCGGTGTTTACACTCTGCTACCTGTCACTTTAATTGGCCCTAATAGACGTGCCAGACCTCATCACGGCCGGAGTCCAGATCCAAGCGCTCCTTTTCACAGGTCACTGCTTATGCTCTGAAGCTTTCAGCATTAAGAGGCTTCAGCAGACAGCTAATTTGACCTTCCAAAGAAAGGAAAAGAAGGAAAAAAAAAGTCCCTTTGCCACAGCTTTGAAGTCGCATCACATCACTCCTGGGCTGCTTCTCACCATTTGGCTGTAACAAGCCCCCAGTCACCACGGGGGGCTCGGGGGGGCTCAGCGCAGGCAGCATCCTCGTGCAGGAGCGGGGAGCAGCCCAGCCCGCAGCGCGGGGCCAGGCAGCGCCTGCTCCACCCCTCCAGCACCGACTGGGCCAGGGCAGTTGTAGAGCTCAGACTAAACCCACTGATCGTCTGCCACCTCGTCCCAATGTCGCTCAGAGCACTTTTAGCTCCGGAACCACAAGGGTTTCCATTTCCTTTCACACTACTGCACAAGCTGCTAGACGCTTTGCAAAGGGGCAGTGCAGCTAATGGTGGAACTGCCGTCGCGCTCGCCCGGGCCGGGGCACAGGGCAGGACCAGCCCCCTCCCCAGGGCGCGACGCCGAGGGCTGGCGGCCAGGTTACAGGCAGCTGTAGAAATCAGCTATGGTTGATACCAGCTACGGTTGATATCGCTTTTGCAAGATGCACATGGGTGTTGCAACCCTTGGTTTGAGAAAGAGCTGGTATACACTTACAAGAAGAGGAAAAAAATTATTCGTGATATTTGCCTAAAAGATGAGCTGCATGGCAGATAATAAATGTGACGTAATTTACCCTCTTGAGAAGTCTTAGCCTTGGGATGAAACAATCTCTTTCTATTTTTAAAGCCAGAAGAGCAGCAACAGGAGAGAAGCCAGAAAACGACAACTGGGACTAACTCTCAGGCTGGCCCGGGTGAGACCTGCCCCTTTCCAGCAGCGGGGCCAGTGAAGCCAGCACTAGTACAGGATGGGCAACAGCATTTACCGTCACGTTGGCATGAACAGTTGGTGACAAAATTGCTGAGACCACTGTGCCCTGGGCACCATATGGCTAACTGCAGGGCCAGATGCCACAACATCCCTCACGCCCTGGAAACGCAGGTCTGCGACTCACAGCAAACAGGCAGCCCAAA
The DNA here is from genome assembly GCF_036370855.1 of Dromaius novaehollandiae. Classification (NCBI taxonomy): domain Eukaryota; kingdom Metazoa; phylum Chordata; class Aves; order Casuariiformes; family Dromaiidae; genus Dromaius; species Dromaius novaehollandiae. The sequence continues at coordinate 11,965,898 of NC_088115.1, read as the reverse complement.
GATGCCCCAGTATATACAAGCCTTAAGACCAAGGATCAGAGTTAAGCTGAGATTAAATTGCTCCAAAGCAATATTACAACCGAATGCCCAGACCATGTCCAGGAGAACTGGAGGCTGCTCAGAAAGAAGCGTTTTCATTTTAAGCCTCTTAATTCAAGCACAGTCCTAGCAGCCGCTTCTCGGTTCAATTCCTTAATTAACCAAGTCCGAGTTACAGGATGCTCTTTGCAACGAGTGTTTGCGGCTCAGGAGGCAGCTGAGCTCACTCGGTGACTCGCTTGCCTTGACAAGCCTCAAGGTCACCCGACTGGGTACACAGTAAACAGCACAAGACTTGCATATCGCATTGGCCCCGGCGCCCGCAGCACCTACGGGCGAGAGCTCCCGGCAGAGCCGGCGCTGCTGGGGACGAGGAGGGCAAGGTCCCCAGGAGGGACGTCCCGCACGAGCTGCGTGTGGAGCAGGAGCAGTTCCAGGCCCCCGGCGCAGCGGCTGCACCCCAGCTCCCGCGGCACGCTCGGGAATCCTGCCACGCTCCACGGCAACTCGCTCATGCCGGCAAGTCAAGGGAAAACATTAGGGACGTGGCTTTAGTGTATACAGAAACACTTCCCAGCGCTCACCGGTCAGTCTGAGTAGGGACAAGCCCAGGAACTAACCTCCTTTGTGTTTAAGAAACACCGAGGCAGCTCTGAAGCTCTCCTTCGCGAGGAGGAAGGAGCTCTCGGACCTCGGCTGCTCCGCAGCAGGCGGCTGGGGAAGGCCCAGGTCAGGGGGTCTCTGCTGCAGGAGCAGCTGGAACTGCAGCCTTTTCCCACAGTTTGCAAGCGCTGAACTTCAAATTAGCTCCCAGTTTGCCCACCTAAAGTTTTTGTTTTCTTTTTTAAACAACTCACCTTTTATGTTCTTACAATTAAGTGACTCAACTGATTTGCAGATGGGCTTTGCTTTAACATTTCCTGAAGTCTACCAAGCACGTGTACTCGACACACGACAAATGCAAACTAAGACCCCAGCGATCACAAACCCCAGCACAGGCAGCAGATTGTGTTTTTTCCACTTATACAGTGAAACACAACAAAACACAGCTAGGTGTAGGCATGAGATTTTTCTCCCCTTGAACTCACACAGGCAAAACAGACAGGGACCAAGCAGAAACAATTGATAACTATGTTAGCTTGCACACTGAGAACAAGATGCAAAGCAGAGCCATGCTCAGAGACCAGAACTACTAACCAGGAGTATCAGCTGCAACGCAGTGCCCAAAGCGGTTCTGCGTTGCCAAGAAGCACTCACGGAGCCCGTCTTCTGTCCGTTGCAGCCATCAACCTGACGACCACGGGAAGCACAAATGCCATCAGGTTGTCAGGCTGCACTTCAGAATTTAAGAGGTCACCTGGCTAAACACGGCGGCATTTGTGAACGCTGAGGTTCGGCTAAGAGCTCACTCAGCAGCAACCCGCGATTAGTTCAATAACCATTTAAAACAATTCACCGGGACACGGTATGCAGAAGACAGAGTTAAGATGAAGGTTTGCTCACACACATAACAGAACTGGTTAATCAATAACTGAGGCAAAGCTACTGCACTCCCCGGGCTGCTTTGGCATGGGGACCGTGCTGTCCTGAAGCCTCTGCACGTGGCTAAATCCTCCAACCACCGCGGCTGTAAGAGCACTAACAAGGCAACCACAGCTGGGAAACATCTGCACGTCAGGTGGCTTCCTGGAGACTCACTGATGTTCGCAGTAATTCTTCAAACAACAGAGTCAAAAGAGCCCATTAAAAGAGGGTTTAAAGCTGCTTAGAGGCTACTATGCCTGGTAATGGGAACAGCTCGAGCTTCTTTGATTTGTGCAGACTCTGCCAAACAGCCCCCAGAAGCTCCACAGCCACCTCCTTCCTCCAGCTCTGCAAATACCACCCAAAGCTCCCAGGAACACCTGGTCGGGGCAGCCCTGAAACCCGCAGGGCCGGCGGCAGAGCCACTCTCACCCCACCAAGTCCCCGCTTCGTTTTCCCTCTTCCCACCCGGGGCCCCGGACGACTCGCAGAGGCGGGTCAGGTCTCGCAACCCGACCCGAGAGCGAGCCCGCCTGCGGCGCGGCCAGCGGCGGGACCCGTTTTAACCACCTACAACACAGACAGGACAGAAACAGCCACAGAGCTGCCTCTGCTACCACTGCACAGAGGAATTACACCGATTTCATGGCTCGTGCACAGGTCCCGCACCACCCGCCCCGCCGAGCAGCCTGTCGCGACAGCCCCCCGCGACCGGCTCGCGGCTCCCCCCGGCCGCCCCACCAGCCCGCCGGGCGCGGCCGCGGCCGCTGCTCGGCACCGGCGACACGCGGCAGCGGGTAACGGCAGCGCAGGGGCAGGGCCCGGGCTGCAGGAACCCGCGGGAGCGCACCCGCACCTTCCTCCTCCTCCTCCTCCTCCTCCGCGTTGAACGATGCGGGCGGCACCGAGCCCCTCCCTGGGCAAACACGGAAAAAGGGCAGCTCGGCTCCACCTGCGCCGCGCCCGGGCCCCCCCGAAACTCCGCGCCGCGACGGGGAGGCACGGAGATGCCCCCTACCCCCCCCCCCCCCCGGGGAGGGCGGCCCCGCGCAGCCCAAACCCCCGCGCCCGGCGCAGTTATGCAACCTGCTGCCGCGGCCGGGGGGGCCCCGCAGCGCCCGCCGCCCCCTCCCGCCCCCGGGCACCCACCCGCCACCCGCCCCCCCCCGACCCGCCCGTACCGCGCCGCACCTCGCCCCGCACGGAGGTGCCGGCTCTCCCGCCCCGGTACCTGCCGCGGCCGCGGGAAGCAGGAGGGAAGGAGGCGGCAGCCGCTGCCCCCGCCCCGCCGAGGGGCCGCACCGGGAGGCGGCAGCGCGGCCCCGCGGGCAACAGTTGGCAGCGCGCAGGCCCCGCCCCCGGCCCGGCCCCGCCCCCGGCGGTTGCCAGGCGACGCGCGGTACATTGTATCCGCCCGGCAGCGGTGCTCTGTGACGTCACAGAGGGGTGCGAAGGCGCCGCGCCGGGCGGCCGGGCCCCCACTGGCGCCTTTCCCCTTTCTTTCCTGCTTCCTCTCTCCTTTCTGCAGGCTGCGCCTCCTGGGAGACACTGCTCCTCTCCAGGTTTGCTGTAGGGAAATTCTTCCCACGCGCCGTCTCTCTGCTTCGTGCTCCGCTCGTATTTTTGGTTGTAACTCTTCGTTCTTGCCTCCATCAAATTACCTGAAACAACCGGCAAAACGCGGCCGCTTCGGCATCCCGAGACCTGAGTCGCGGCTTGAGAAACGCACGATTATAAATACAGACGGAGCAGCCTTCGGACATGGCAGGCGTGTCCCGGTGCGGTGCAGCAGAGCCACGGCCGCAGCGCCCCGGCGAGGGCAGGCACCTGCTGCTGGCGGCCTCCCCGGCTGGTGCTGGGGCAGCGGCCGCGGCCCTGGCACAACGGCATCCCTGAAGAGCAGCACCTGGCAAGCACGTGGATGCAGGAATTTTTATAGGCTGGTCTCAGGTTTCCAGCACCTCCTGAAGGGAATTGGCTCCCAGGCCGCGGTAGCACACACGCGGCATCCCTGATCTCCATCCTTTCACCCGGGTGATAAACGCACATAAAGGCTCGAAATACGCGGACTCCGCTAGGGAAAATCCACTGCACTTGCTAGAAGTTGTGTAACTTCCCTTTTCACAGCGGCTCACAGGATGGTGTTTACCGCCCTGCCTGTGCTAAGAGAAAACTATTTAAAGAAACAGTGTCTGTTGCCGTGGGTTTGCAGCAGAGGGCTCCGAGCCCGCGCGGGTTGGTCCTCGCTGGCTGCGGGGCTGACCGTGTCGGCCGGGGCTGAGCAGCACAGCGCTTGAACACCGTCCTCCCGCTTTCCGCAGAGCCAAACGCCCGGCTTTGCAAGGGCTGGCCTGCAAGCAGGCGGTATTGTGAAATAAATGTGGAGAACTGGAAGCAGAGCTGCTCTTTGCAACGGCTTTTTTCTCCCTGAGCAGCATTTAAAACAAACACGAGTCTCACTCCACCTCCACAGCCACTTCTGCTCTTCACCTGGTTTAACCGAGTCACCCCTGCCGATCAGTGGTGCGAGGGACCAGAACCACCTCCCAGATCGCCCTCTATTTGCTGAGCTAAATCCATGGGAAAGTACCTTTTCCAAGGCAGGTCTGGGGAGAGATGCGCTCACAGCTTATGAAACAGAATGCTTCTCTGCTTTTCCTTTCTCTATTTCATTTCAAAGAGACGGTTGTACGTCAAGGGCTCATAGCAGAATAAATAACAATTGTAACGAAAACGACTACTCGCACAGTCGATTTTTCATGGTTTCCAACAAGAGGCGTCCGTGGTGGTGCGTCGATCGGGCAGAACCACGGCGCACTGTGAAAGGCGTCCTGATGCTTGCAGGATGATTAGCAAACACGATGTGTTTTCAACAGCTTGCGATGAGCAAAATGTAAAATAAATGTTTAACGGATAAAGCAACAACAGTTGAAAATAATATTACAAGGGAGGTGTTAAGAATATGAATACAACTGTTCAGTACAGCAACTGCGTGTATCGCTAGCTCTGCTACCCCGGGCTTTGCCACTTACTACACAGCAATAATTAAGAACACATAAATGTCTCCCTGGTAGGATTTCTCCTTAGTGAAGATCCTGGAAAATGTGCAGGATTTAGGCAATCACTTCTTATTAAGGAGTGACTGTATAAAAACTTGATTAAGTAATATCCATAAATATAACATGGGCCCATCTATCGCTTCGTTAAAGCTAAGCCTGATTAAGCAGAGACTGGCGCAGGCTGGCTTTGATCGGCACCGAGACCAAGCCCAGAGCTCCCACACGCCGCACGGCGAGGCAGAGTGCTGCCGGGCTCGGTGTCCCCCCGCGCAGGGGCCGGCACCACCGCACGGGGCGCAGCCCTCCCCGAACCTCGCCAGCGCATCGCCCGCCGGCCGGTCGCTCTGGAGGTGAAATGTGCAGCACGGAGACTAACTAATAATGAAGCTAATGAGACCGCCAGAACGTCCCGACCAAAGCCACATCTCCATTATCTCCTGCGATCCGCAGCTCCCATCACGCTTCAAGGGTCTCTAATCGCGCTCTCTGGGGCGACTACGGGTGGCTATTTTGCACAAATACTTATATAAAATTACCTTTTGTGTGCTTTTTTCCCTACAATAATAGCTGGACAAGTTACTACTGCAGATAACGGCTCAGCTTGAAAATGAGATATCCCAGACTAGTAATTACAGCTGGTCGGATCTTCATCTCCTCTGCTCTCATCTGACTCTGGAGTGCTTCCGTTGAAGCAAATGCAACGAGACTGCTGTGAATTACTACAATATTACTATTAGTCACATTTATTACGACAGAACAAACCAAGAACGATCTCTAATTACGCTCGTCCCCGCAGAAACGCGGGCAGCAGGTAGTCCCAGCCCCGAAGGCCGTGCAGTGAGAACAGGCAGCGACAGACCCCGCGGGGCCAGGGGGCTGCGGTGGGCTCACGGCAGGAGCGGGGCAGGCCGGGAGCTGCCGAAGGGGCCGCGGGCTCTCGCAGCCCCCCCGGCACAGGCGCTGCTTCGCTGGGCTCTGCTCCGGGGGGTCTGTAAAGGACGAACCTCCTGCTAACGGCAGCTCTGAGAGTGTTTTAATGATGCATTTTTAGCTTTTAGCCCCTACTCTGTACGATAAAACTAGCTAGAAAGGAAAGGAAAGGAAAGAAAAAAGAAACAGGTGACTAGGACAAGGATAATTGACTCTCCCTAATGGTGAACGGTTCTCACGTGGGCACACAGCTAACAGTAAAGCTGCAAAATAAAGCATCCTAAAGCTGTGGAAAGCCTGCACTGAGCTCATGGGTGCAACTTCACTTTGGTCCTGTTGCTTGTTTGCATTAAGAGATCTTCTTAATTACACAGTCATCTGCTGTTTCCTGGTCTGGCTTTGTTCAGGGCGCAGACTGGATGATGCTCCATTTATGAGCAGCTCTTCAATATCTGCTTTAGTCTCCCTGATCAAAGTGTGGTTCATATCTTATTTACAGCTACTACTAACAGCCTGCTCTGCAGACACAACTGTTTATTTCCCCCCGAGCTTTTCCGTGGTGTTCATCACTCTGACATCTGAGTGCTCTGCAAAAACTCATTCATCTTCATAAAGCCACCTCCAAATGAGGGAAGACGGTATCCCCATTTTACACATCAGGAGCTGCTGCACAGACAGATTGGGGTCAAACACTTCCACTCATGATAGGCCCTAATTTGAAACGTCTCAGATCTGATTTTTTTTATATATCTTCAAATATAATGCCAAAGCAAAAATATTCTGTTTTTTATGTTGAAATAGAGCTCTGGCGGGCTTCTTACAAAGTCTGGGAGTATACGAACGGAAGAGGAGTAGCACTGGGAAATGCTGCCCACCAGAAATAGGGGTGATAGCATCCTCACTGCCAGTCCCAGGAGCACTGAAGCCCAACACAGATAACCCAAATGAATAAATACGTTTTTATAGGCCTTGAACGAAGCAGCAAAGTCTGTCTCAAAAAGCCATGCGCACTGGAACTTGTCTTCCCAGTTCACAACGCAGGGCCCAGTCCCGCGAGCACAGTCCGAGGCAGCGGGACTTGCGGCTCCTCTGCCCTCCTTGGAGCCCGGCCCACCAAGCACGGACACGTATGGGAAGCTCTGCAGTGCACGGGACCACCCCGGGAAGCGAGGCTTTTGTTTTATGAGTGTGTTAAAAGCATCTGGGGATCAAATGTGCCAGGATCACTTTACACCATGAAAATGCCGCCCAGGGGACTCTCAGGACTCATCTTTTCAAACGCTGATACCTCTTTGTCGGTTTTCATAAAAGGCAGCTACAAAAACAGAGTGGGCCATGTGGTCTCACCAAAGCGGAGACCATGACGATCAATAACAGAAAGAATCTGCACTTGCGAGGGGAATTTGCTTTTAGCAGCAACATCTATAAAACAAGACATCACTCAAGACCTCCCTTCATTTTTCCTCAGGACAAGGAGGCCGCTGTGCCCAAAGCACATCTGTGCTTATGAAGATTTGCAGATCCAGGACAGTGTGAAGACATGACCATGCAACGTATGATGATATCTATGATTTAGATCAATTACATTAAACTGCACATCAAAGTTTTATCTATTTGGAAAGCTGCAGCTGAGGCCATTAAGCTTCTCCGTCCTATCACTCCGGGGTCATCTCCATGTAGCCCAAATCTAGTAATAGGGGCTCCTTAAACAGGGGTGTTCATCTAGGCAAATGCCGCCCAGACCACGAGCTAGCTTTCATCAGGGAAAACAAACCTGCCAGGAACAAGGTGGCCTGGACTCGGTCCCCGGGCACTAAGGTCTATGGTCACTCCATCAAGGCTGAGTGGGAAGCTGCTTGGCAGAGGGGTTAGAAGGCTACAGACAGGCAGGAGCTCTTGGCTGTGCTTTACCACTTCCTCAGGGTGAAGCTGATGAGGATCCGGGAGCCGGGCACTTTGCTGCCGTACCGGGATCTGCCCTCTCTAGGTCACCAGGGATGTGAGGGAGACGTGAACTCGTCCACTTCCCGCGACTCTGCACGTCAGCGACATTGCGGCACTCAGCTCCATTCCCTATCTCTAATTTTTAGACAGTTCCCTGCTCTTTGCTCCACTAAAGGAGGAACTAGAGGTTTTCGGTTCTTTCTGCCCGATAGACACTGCAACGTTTGTGAGCAGAGGAGCTGTTTTGTCAGGTCACAAATGTTTCAGTAACATTAATAAAATTAACTCAAGGCTGCTGCAAATTTGTACACACCAAGTTCAGGATTCCTTTTGCCTTTAGGATCCTGGGCCGTACAGAAAGTCAGGAGGGTGTCTGGCCACACTTCAGGTCCATCAGGAAGCAGAATTTTCATTCTTCAGTGTGGCTAAGAAATAGCAACCACTAAAATATTAACATACAGATGGAAAACCCCCTACTTTCTATGAGTAATGCCTACAAAGCACTTCAGAGGCATGGCTGGATATTACAGAAAGAGTCCAACCTCAGTAAGAAACATACAGATTTTAATTTAAAATCCACACATGGCTAGGCTTATCAGCTGAGACATGAATTGTATTCTAGCCTGAGCAACTCACTACAGGCATCAAAATGATGTTTTCAAATCCGGGCCATCCCTAGCATGTTCCCTTACCTCTATGATCTGTGACTCCTATTCACTCGTTTCTATTCATATTGAAATCGAGGAAGCCAGTCACTTCCATCAGCTCGGCACCAGAGCCCGAATATACAGTAAGTCAATTTTCTGCAGCCACAGAGGGACAACTCTATACGTTCCCTGCTATTTCCTTTTGATGGACTTTAATCTTGTGCTGACAATTTTTGTTTCCCTAAGAGACAGGAATTGCCAGGCAGTGCTGGGGTTTTTTGCAACTCAGAGACGCACAGTAAGGAAAGGGGCAGCGGGAAGAGGAAAAAAACCCAAGATTTTTGCCATGGTGACAGGGATGCTTGGGAAAACAACCTTCCATGACCCCCTGGGAGACAAAAACAGGATAAAAGAGAAAAGATACAAAAAAACCCTTTTTTGCCAAATCTTACAAGCAGAGTTACGCCCCCTCCCTCACCTCACCCAGCCTTTTGTTAACCGCTACACTAAGATTTCTCAACATGTTGCCCAGGTGAACGGGACCAACGCGCTTGCCTTGCTGCCTAGGTATTTCCATACCGAAGGAACATGAAAACGTGTAGAGTCTTGATACTAAACTGCTCTGGAAGGGTTAGGGCAAACTGGCCCCCTAAACCGGAGCGCAGAAAGCAGCAGAGATTTTGCCTGCACAGTCACTCCACGTCCTGCCCTTCGCTCCGGCCCAGCCAACTAGAGCCGGAGCCTCTCCGGGGACACAAAGAGCCCAAGATCCCAGACCACAAGACATAAAAACATTTCTGTGCACTGAGTGCCTCACCACAAAAACCTCATTATCCCAGCTGTCAATCAGCAGGACAGGCCAGCCGCTAGTATGGGAACTGGTGATAAGAGATGCTCATCCTCGGATGCTTTTGTGGCCCGGGACAACGCGAGTGACGGTAGCTTTATACAGCAGCAGGCTCCTCCAAGTGTCCCGTCTCCTCTTGCAGCGAGGAGACGGGGCAAGTAAAGCGGAGAGGCTTCCTGCAGCTCCGCGTCACACTGCCAGGGCAGGGACGTACGGCTCCTTACATCCCATATTGAGCCATCACTCTCGCAGAGGTAATTGTTTAACCGCCAGATAAACACACTGTCATTTAGATTTATGCCTCGCAGTGATGACGTCCTGTGATCAGATGGAAAAATCCAAGAGTCTTTTTCTTTATGGATTTCCCAGCACATAAATCTTGTATACCTTTGCTATCCCTATTCATAAGGGGCAATCCAAAAACTGAGTATTATTAATTACTTGCTTGGTATGCGACCTCTCCGTGCTTCATGCAAGTCCTTGATTTACTGATAAAGGGTGGCTGTATTCCCACACATGCTGATGTAGAGCTGGATTCGTTCACTCATGTTCGGTTTTGATCCCAGCACCCCACAGCCACCGCTCAGGGTAGTGGCTTACCAGAGGGAAGAATTTTGTCCATGAATTATTGACCTACACAGTGAAGTGATTTTGAAAATCTCAGAAAAATCCTGTTGCCATTTTTGTATCAGCTAAAACATCTTTCACAAAGCAGAGATGTTCAAAAACCTGCCAAATACCCTGAACGTTCAGTGTCTGAATCAGAAACTGTAACAGATGGACTCAGAGGGCTTTTTTAATATCGGCTATTAATAAGTGGAAGTGTTCACGCTGACAAATGCAGTGTATTTTTAGTCCGTACCAGAATATTAGCCTGGCGTTCATCAGCACTTTTTGTCAAATTCCCTGCTTTGACAAAAAAGCACTACACTCCAGTTATGAGGCTAGTGCTGGTCTAACTATGCAGACATGCAATGAGAAACTCCTCCTGAGCTCGTATTTCCATTCTTGAATAAGGTCTACAGGCATTCATGCTGGGTCTGACTACCTGCAAGGCGTGTGTCCCTCCACCTTGCTTTATTCCACCTCCAGCAGGCAAGAATACTCTTATCTATGTTCAGTGATTTCAGCTTAGTTCACCTTGAATTACTCCAGTGACTCCAGCCAGCTTCTACATCTGCCTTGTCCTTACTTCCCCGCTCAAGCAGCAGCAGCACAGCTACACCAGCACCTCCAAAAGCCGAGCCGGGTGCAACGAGCTTGCCGTGCTGCGAGCCTGTGGCGGTGAGCAGTGCAAATCCTTCAGCTCGATTCTTGCAGCCATTCCGCCGGGTTATACACGCGTTCCTGGCGCTTCCCGAAAGAACACCGTGGTCAGCATAAACTGTGATAACAGCTTGACAAATGGTGCCTGAGGTAAGACGGGGCTATTGTTTGCTTTTGATGGGAAGCAGCCAGGATTTCATGTCCTTGTAGTGTGTGGTTCCTTCTGGGATCTTTGCAGTAGTTTCTACATATTTCTATATACTTTTCTAATAAAAGCTTTTTTTTTTTTTAAAAAAAGTCTGGGAGCACCAGAAAGGATGTGGGATCACCTGGGGTTATTGCACAAGGAGGTCAAAAGAAACAGGACTGTGCTTGGGAAACCAGGCTTCATTACTTTTTGTAGGACAACTTCTTTTGCCAATACACCAACCTTATGCAGGCTGCAGACATCAGCCACAGAGACGTACTGATGCTGTGATACTCTGGATGGCAAGTTTTGCCTGACGGAATTGGGGGGGGGTTAGTTAGGTTTTGGTTTTGGATGGGCCCCACCATGATTTCCTAAGTCTCTCCAGCGAGCTGTGTTGCATTTTCCAAGAACAACACTGTCCGAACTGACCCTGGACAGAGTTAGGAGACACCAGCCTTGTCTAGGCAAGATAGTACCTGACGTGGACCAGCACTCGGACATGTTTAGAAAGCCCAGCATAGATAAGGACACTTCTTAAAGATATGCAAAAGCAGCTGATAACCAAGTCACTCGGTGTCAAGTAGATCTGTGCTGCACAGTGCAGTTAATCCACAACATATTAGCAGAGAAGCAAAACCAGCTGGGTAAGAACAGATACTTGAATAACACTCGTTATCCTAGCGATGGACCTAGCGCCTTCATAGGGACAATCAATGAAAAAAAATCTTCCTTTTTATCACCCGTGCCATGTATAACGAATCAAAGGTCAAGCAGATGTTAAACATTTGGAGGTTTCTGCAGCACGCGCTTAACCAGGTGAGGCTACACCGGCTGAACGCGCTCCAAGCGCGGCAGAGGCTCTCCGAGGACAAGGAGCGGGGGGTCTGTGTCTGACCAGGCGGCCAGCGGTACGTGACACGTGTTGAACGCGAGCGCTGCGGGCTGGGGCCGAAGGCCTCCCAAGGAGCGGCTGTTGTGTCCGCGCGCAGCGGTGTGCTGGGCACAGTCGGACACGGGACACCCCGAGCAGCGCTCGCACAGCGTCCTGCCTGTGCGCTGAACCTGGGGTTACCTCCACCCCCAAACCCCGCTGGAGAAGGCAGCGCCTGGGCCCGGCCAGCCGGGCTGGGGACTTCCCTCCGGCCTGCGCAGGAGCTCTGCACCGCTGCTTTCACGGACAAACAGCGGCACCGACCTCCCCGGACTGCTCTGGGGAAAGCTTTGCCCCAAAACTGCAGGCCTTTGGAGGTGCTCTCTGGAGCTGCGGGCAAACCTGGGAGGACAAGGCAGCACCTTCCCGCAGCACGGTTGGGATATGGATCCGCGCAATTTCACACTACCTGCGTGGAAAGGAAGAGGTGTTATTGCCATTTCCCCAAAGGGAAATCTGATGTGGAGAGGTTGTGGCTTTTAAAGGCGTTCAGACAGCTACTTCCCACCCTTTAATGGCTTCTGCTCCATATTTGCATGATAAAAGAAACAGTTAAAGCCTTTGTCAAACAGCAGGAACACAGGCTAGGTGGTCCCCACCCCTAAAACTATGTCTAAATGACTTCTCCAAGCTCCGACAAGAAAAGCATGACAAAGGCAGGGCTCAGATCCTCATCTCCCCATGCTGCAGTGCTGTGCCAGGGCTCTGAAGTGCTTTGCTAGGATGGATGTTGCACAGGACTAAAATTATCCTCACACATTTGGCTTCCCTCCTTCCCTCCTCCCTGGGCAATAGGCAGCTAGTGGGAGAGAGCGCTTCACGTGATTAATTTTCTGCCGTGGCAGGGAGGCTGCATTTCATGGCCCTCGCTCTCTCTTCTACATCTGTGTTTTTGTTTGCTGGTGCTCAGACAAATGACCGGGGCGCGAGCAGCGATCCGGAGCGACAGCAGCCCTCCGGCCCCCGAGCACGCAGCGCAGCAGGTATGTGTGCACGTGGCTCACATCCACGTGGCCCGGTCGTCTTCCCTTCACACATGATACAGGCTTTTTATCATTAAAGCATAGCTAACATCTTAATTTAAAGTCTTCCCAGAGCCTGGATAACATACATCACAGAGCTCCTCAGCTGAAACCAATTTTCATCTCCTGCTTCTGGGAAAAGCAGTGATTCTTTGACATCCAAAAATGTTAAGCAAACTGGCCACCATGTACAGGCACCCCCAATAAACCGAGGAGCACCAGCGCTTCTGCCAAAGCCTCATCTGTAATGTTCACACATCACCAGCAGACCTTCCTTTGACTTAAGACACACTTAGGGTTAGTCCTCACACCCCTCATTCTGTCATCTTTGCCCATGCTGAGTCCCAGCCATGCTCTGTGAGCATCTCCCCTGGTTTGCACTGGTTCCCGTGGTAGGTGTTGTTGCTCCCTGCCAGGGGACAGCGCTGACCGCGGGAGTCGTGGCTCCTCGGGGCCAGGCTGACTGTCCTGCCCGGCTGGGAGACGGGGCTCAGGGGCTTCTGGTATCCTCCTTCCCCAAACTTAAAGGAGAACAGAAACCATGTCCCTCCAGATTGCTTTGCCCCTGCTGCTCTTCCAGTGCTACCAACCCCTCCAAGCCAGGAATAGCTTTTATCCTTCAGGCTCACAGAGAGTAACTGCCCTTTCTGCCTTTTGGCATTTTCACGCACTTGTAAATAGCCAGAGATGGAGCAAATGCCTCCAGAAACCGGGCTGAGTGGCAGCTCTACCAGAAGCATTTGCATCTGTAATTACCTTCCCTATAGACGCAACTGCTCTGCCTGGAAACCATGTGAAAACTGCAAGTCTGGTGTAAAGCCTCATGCAAAAATCTCAGTGGGAAAGTGCCCTTCACTCCAGAGAGAAACCCTCCTTCCCTTTCTTCTACCCTCTTTGCAGAGCTGACTCTGGGGATGCTAAAGCCGGCCTTACACATCTGTCTTCCACATTTTTCACTTCTCCCATGCTTTAAAGTTGCTTCTATTTTACATCTGGGTGACCAAAGCTTAAGAGAAACAAGTTCAAAGGCTTCTTCAACTCGCAGGATGACAGCAGGTGGTCCCCCCTCTAGCAACTGCTCATCTTACAATCAGACAAGAGGAAAATGGAAGAAGTAATTACAGCGTCCGCATCGGGCCACCACTGCCGGTCACCCCTGCCGCCAGGCACACTCCCTCGCCTCCGGCCCGGTGGCTCAGCCCCGGGTGGCAGAGGCAGCGCCGGCCGCCCGAGGAGGGATACGGTGCGACGGTCGCTCCCGTGCGAAGTCCAGCATCACCGCAGGTCGGTGTCCGCAGTCTGAGCACAGACACGCAATGCCCCTCGCAAGCCCTACGTTACTGAAGGTGTCCACGCCGACGGACAGGGCCCCTCCAGGAGACCCATGCTCACGCAGCAGGACCGTGAGGGACGGAGGACACCAGGGAGAGGAGACGCTGCCTCCGCGGTGCCACAGCCCAGGGTCCCGCTTGGCGCTCGGCTCCACCGCGCCGTGTAGAGACGTGACCACCATGTCGCTGCCAGGCTGCAGCGCGCATGGCTTGCGAGGCTCCCTGTGCAGACGGGGTTAAAGGCATCCCCCTCGGAGCTGCCACCCTTCCCGACCACCTGCGTACGCTCTGGCCCACCTATTGCAGCCGTTCTGCTCTGGGTCCCTTCAGGGAAGGAGGGGAACAGCAACACCCAAGTTCCTCCCCCGAAGGCCAGAGGAACGCGGGCGAGGGAGACCCAGGGGACTCCGCTTGCGGGCTGCGGACGCTGCCGCCAGCTGGGGATTCCCCGGCGGCTACGCAGGCTCCTCTTAAGACAGTTACCGGATTACAACTTTGGACTCGGCGCTTTATGCTGCGTCAGGCCTGAAAGAGCCTGTTTAATCAGCTGGTAATGCGACACTTCCCTCTATAAAGACCTGCGAGCTGCTTCCCTGGCAGCTCGCCTTCCCCTCCGGGAGGCCAGGCTGGAGCCCCGGCTTCTGCCGGGCTGCTGGGAGCAGGGAGACGAAGCAATCAAAAAAAAAAAAAAAGATCAGGACAATTGTTATTTTCACTTGAACTTGCAGGACATCCAGCTCGAAAAGGACGTCTCGCTGAGTTCCTGCAGGCTGACCCGTTTCAGCCCAGAGAGCAGGAAAGGCTGAGCTCAAAACCCTTCGCTTCCTCCCAGCTCCCACCGGGCTCAGGCACTGGAAGCGATGCAGGAATGAGAGGTGGCACAACAGACCTCGGACACAAAACTGGGCACAAATGCACCAGAAAACAGACACGTTATCTACTACTGCAAGAAGCTTATCGAACAACCCAGCTTGCAAGGCTTCATGGGACAGGAGCGGTGCACAGACCGGGGGTCTCCTAAGTGCACAGGCCTGAAAGACTCTGACCCTCGCTGCTTTTCTCCTTTACACATTGGCTTCTTGTCTCTCACTGATTTTTCATCTTCCAGCATCTTTTCACTCTATGCTAAAAGCCAAATTTAGCAAGTGATGTAGAAAAATGGCAGAGCAAAAAAGCCAGCCAGGTGGCTCCTCCACAGCCGCACGGCATCTTCACTTCGACAAGTGCTACAAAACATCCCAGGTGAGATAGCTGCTACGGGTGCCAACTTAGCTGCCATGAGCCCACCTGGATGCACCGCTACCTTGCTTGCAACTAAATCCACTGTCCTGGTGAAGAAGCTGGAAGCACCTCCTGCCCCTCCTATGCAGCAGATCCCAAAATAAGAATTTCTGGACACTCTCTTATGCTGTACCCGACCAGGCAAAGCCAGACCTGTTATTTCCAGCATGCAGGCTCTGTTACCTCTCATTGCTATGGAAAAGCAGCTTTAGTTTGGCATGAATGAAAAGTAATGACTGCAACATTGTATGGAATTGATTTAATAAGGTTCAATGATTGAAACAGGAAAGATTTCCCGTAACAATTTGTCACTGTGACCAGCTCTGCCATCAGCCTAATTGAAATTTGTGCAGTGAGTGGGGGCAACAATCTTTGCTATCAATTAACTCTGAAGAAGTTGAAATCTTTTGATTCATTCTGAATTATCAGCCCTTTTTATGTCGGATTTTTAAAAAGGTCTGGGTATTTATACAGCTATTAAGAATATTCAGAAGTACCATAATTCACAACCAGCATTTGCAACCATGTATTAAACCACACGTTTCAAAGCTAGTATTAGAGATAAAGACATAATTTGTATTTTATTTGGAGGGAAGCAGGTAGAAACCGCCTATAAATGCCCACTGCAAGGTCTGCATCTAGTCGCAGCCTGTCCTGCCACAGACTTGGGGCTGCAGATTGGACTGGCACTTCCCAGGTTTCCCCTACAGACACGAAAACCCCAGCTCTGCCATCCTTATTTACACAGACCCGCACCTCTTCTGGGATTCTTCCTTATGGTTTAACTAAAGTTGTTTCTAGGGAGTTTATGGAAAGCAGCAGTGCCCGTGCGGTCATCCAGGCGCGGTGCCCACCGGCTCGTGCGAGGAGGACGCGGCTCACGGGGACTGGGGCTCCGGGTGGGCAACAGCAGCCCAAGGTGGAGAACGTGAGAAACTCCTTCTCACGCAAACGTGCCTGTTAATAAAACAGTAGGAAATGCAGAGAAGCAGATTCATCTCAGAGTGAAATGTTCCTCTGAGAGCCTCCTGAGGAGTCAGCAGCAGCTTGTTACGGAGCTAACATTTCTTTTACTGCCACAGCCATGTGAATAAGAAATATTGCAGTGTTAGGAGCAGTCAAGAGAGGAAAAAAAGCAGGAAAGTGAGGGAGGCAGAAGAAATAGCTTTGAGTAACAAAACCCAACGCTACTGGAAAACCTCCTGAAAGGTTTTGAGTCTGAAACAATCCATGACCTAATTAGGTGGCACTTTTAGTGGAGAATAGAGGAACAGAAAGAAAAGAGGGGGGAAAAAGGGGGGAGAGATGGAGAGGCCTGAATACTCAGCAGACCATGCCAAGCTAGAGCTGACCAAGGCTGACGCTTTATTAACATGCCCGAGCCCACGCAGAGAGGCACGAGGGAGGTGCAGAAGGCAGGGCACTGGCGCAGTGCTCGTGGGCAGTCTCCATTTTATACGCTGAGGTGAGGGAGGCAAACAGAGGGGAAACCCTGCAGCTCGTGGAGATCTGCAATGATCAGATAGCATCCACACCCATTTCTGTTACTAATGAAATCCCATTTTTCTCTACGGGTTAAAAATGGTTTAGATATCCATAACCAGCGTTGGAGGAAGCAAGTATTACAGTGAGTTGGGCCAAGACGTCCTAAGGATGTGATCTATCCTGCATCCCTCCCCGAATGATTCACTGCCAGCCACGGCAGAAAGACAGTTCGGAGGCAACTGGCATCTCTCCGCCAGGAAGAGCCTGGCTCGTGTGCCCGGATAACGCGGGTGACGGTCGCCGTAGGCCACATGGGAGGCAGACTGTGTGCGCTGAGCTGCTCCAGGCTGCCCCTGGGACAGAGGGTGCCCGGGCCTCGAGCTGCCAGCCCGTGCTCTTGCCGGCGGACCCGAAGGGCGTATGGCTGTCGGGACAGTGATACGTATCTCAGCGCGTGGGAGCCACCACGGGGTGCTGCCCTCCAGGAACGCCCTTTGGGTGGGACCCAGATTGCTGTGAGTTTCCCTGCTCCTGAGCCTCTCAACGGGATGGTTCACATGGACAGTCCTAACTCGAGGTCAAAGACAAAAACAGAAAAGGCCTAATTCACAAGTCAGGATGGGAAAAGGACAGTTCTCCAGTGGTTTCAGCAGGAACAAGCCCAGCAGTGCAAAACCAAGCAGTGCTCTGCTTTTGAGTGGGATGCTGCCGCAGGAGGCAGCAAGGGGGTCATCGGGAGTATCCAGATGGATATCCCGGTGGAAGGCACAGACACCATGCCTGTCCTGAGGCAAGAGGCTCTGGAGAGCCCAAACCATCTACCAATAACACGCGACACACAAGAGCTTCCCGCGCTCCACCTGAACCTCTGCAGGAGGGAGCAAACACACACACCTCTCATCGCCAAGGCGGTCATGTTCTCTCTTTAACAACGACAGGCCAGATCCTCAGCTGGGATATCCAGGCCAGCACGAGCGACCTCAGCCAGCTCTGCTGATTCGAATGGCAAGATCGTGGTCTGACATCTCCCACATGATATCGAAAGTGGAGAACAGCCAGACTGGCCAAACCTTGTCACTTCCCAGCCAGAACGGTTACGGACCGTTGGCCACAGCCGGCTCCCCGTGGACACACTGGCCTCAGCATTTCTTCACAGCAGGAGAGGTGATCGAGCCAGTGCTGTCCTCAGCAGCTGCATCTGGTCGCCATCCAGGCACGACAGCCCCTGCTTGAACTGCAGATTCCTTCGAAGGAGGCACCAAACCGACCACGATCTGGTCCAACCATCAGCCGCTACCACAGATGTACAAAGCCTTTGAACCACGTTCCTTCAAACCCATGTTCCTCCCCACAAAGGGCATTTGTACGACTGCCCGATCACCGAGCCCTTCTGCATCGATGAATCGAGCCCCGGCTCCTCTTCCTCCTCCCGCAGTGCTCAGGAACCCCCAAGGAGCAGGTCCGAACACGTCATCCGCTGTACTCTGGGACCAACCTGCCTCGTCCCCGCCCAGGAGCTGCGAGACGAGCGCTGCGCTTGCAGGCTGGGTGGCCAAGCGGTGCCTGCCCGCCGCAGACCGCCGAGCCACCGCGCTCCCCCTCCGACGGCCGCGGGTCCTCGTCCCGGGGGGGGCCGACGGGCGCTGCGCAGCGCCGCACGGTGACACCCTTCGCCTGAGCCGGTGACACAACCCCAGCAACGTCCCTCCTCTCCCCGGCGCGGGAGAGCGAGCGCGGAGCGGCTGCAGGCACGCCGGCCCCGGGGAGGCCGCGGGAGCGTGCGGAGCACAACGCGCCCGGCTCCCCCCGAAGAGGCGGGCAGGGTCAGGCCGCGCTTTCCCAACCTGAAGGGTTTTCCAAGTCTCGTCTCCCTCCGTCTTCCGCTGCTCCGTTAACGGCTGGTTGCAGCGGTTTCACGCTAATTGGAAGCAGACTTGTGCATACAGGGGCTTTTAGCCCGATTTGCATTCCTGATCCACAACACGCTCAACAAAAGGCAGCTCCTGGGGAGGAAAACTCACCATTCCTCAAGGTAAAGACACGCACTTACCGAGAGGGCTGCCGAGGTCCATGCACGGAGCTGCGGGTCTCCGGGGCCGCCCTGCCTGCAGCCGAGCCACCTGGGTGCCGGGGCCGCGGAGCAGCCTGCGTGCCGGCGTGCCGGGGCTCTCCGCATACCGTTGCCAAGAGACGGGGCGGCCCGCGAAGCGAAGCCTCGTCTCCCCGGCCGCAGGCGTTCCCAATCAACCGCTTGTCCAGGGCCACCGCAGGCATCGCCCCCGGGATGGCCCCGCTCTCCTGGATGCGGGTGAAGCTAAGCTGCCGTGCAGTGCTTTCCCCGGTTTGAATATTGCTTAGGAACACATTTTCGAGCTGGAATTGTAACCAGCTCTTCACTTTAGCCTCACTTTTGGAAGAAATCGGTTTTCTGCCTCCCACGCCCTGCTTGGAGCGGCTTGGAGACTGCAGAAACTGCAGCAGGACTGAAGTCTGCCTTCAGCTTTGGTGCTGAAGTCTGCAGTGGAATTGGTTATTTCTAAACAGCCATAAGAATCAACTATGCCAAGATTTTATGACTTGCATTTGCATGATTCCTGCCATCCGGAAACAGAGACATCATAAAATCAGCCGCTGCAGTAAAGCACGTGAATAAATGTTTGCATTACGGCAACACATCCTAGACAGACGGGTTGCACGGTGCCAGGTGCCACACAAACACACAAACACCATCCCAAAGATCTCACAGTGCAAAGTAAGAGATATACGAAGCTGCAGAGAGCAAGAAATAGCCGAATGAGAGGAAGACAAAAGTCTCAAGAGCAGCAGAAGCCAAACTGCCTATCTGAAAAAATACTGCCTCCCTACCACCTCTCAAAGCAGTGCAGTGGTGCCATTTGGGCTCCTACCCTTCTGAATTTGTGGTCCCTTTTATAAAGTAGTAACTCTTCAGCTTTGTGGTACTGGTTATCCCATTTCTTTCTGGTGCTAAGATGGAAAAAGTTCTCACAGCTCATGGAGACCTGTGCAAACCCCCCAAAAATGAGTAGGCGTTCAAGAATCCCTCTTCCCATTGCTCTTGTGTTACAGTCAATTCTGAGTATGTTCCAGCTTTCTCATTTGACCTTAATCATTGTTTCTACAGGTAAACTGATTATAATAAAAATGCTTACATTATGGAAGTCAGATCAAAGTATTTCAAAGTTATCAGAATGACTGATCTGACAGATTATTTCTACATTTTTGTTTTTTTTCCCTATGGATCA
Source organism: Dromaius novaehollandiae (assembly GCF_036370855.1). Classification (NCBI taxonomy): domain Eukaryota; kingdom Metazoa; phylum Chordata; class Aves; order Casuariiformes; family Dromaiidae; genus Dromaius; species Dromaius novaehollandiae. The sequence goes on along the minus strand of NC_088115.1, from coordinate 11,946,139 downwards.
CAAATGCTTCTGAGAATGATTTCTTGTCTTGAGTCAGCATAGGGAACATTTTTCAATATGTTTCAATCTTTAATGGGATGGAAATGCCATTTCCTGCCCTTTCCTATTAGTTAATCATAAACTAGATAAAGTTTAACTTCAGACTGAAACAATATGAGCTCCCATCGCATTGAATATCCCTGAAGATATCTACATTTAGGCACCATCACTCCTGATAGGGGCATATCGTTTTTATGACTGTGTTATAATGTTACAGGAAGAATAACTGAACCCTGCTTATTTTACCTCCAGTACTTCTAACACTCAAATTTCTGCAACAACGAAAATTTTGACACTTAATTTTGTTGATGAGGACTGTTCTGAAAGCGGGAAAGGTCAAAGGCATTTCAAAGATCCGTGTTTTCAGAGAAGATACACTTTGATCATCTGCTTTCCTCCTGCAGCTATCACTATGTGCCTGCAAGCGATCTAAAATGAACTCCTCGCACAAGAGCACGTGTGCACACGTGTCACACGCAGCGGGGCCAAAGCAGGCTAAACACATCTCCGCAGCAGGGCCTCAGCTCCTGAGCTGGAACAGTGTCGTAGGGGAGGCAGGAAAGGGAAGGAGGCGGCAAGGTCAGGGAAGCACCAAGGCAAGACACCTTGGCTTTGCACGTGGGTTTCCCCCTCCTTCACACCCCCGTTGGCACCCGAAAGAAGAGGAAAAGCTGCCCCCGTGCCTGCCCTGGTGCTGCAGCGGGGCTGAGCCCTGGGCTGTGCAGCGGCGGGGCCGGGAGCGAGGCGGCTCCGCAGCGGAGACCGGCTAAGGCTGCAATTAAATAAGCTGAGCTTGATTAAAAATGTATCTCCCGCACTCACCAGTTCCATGAATCTTTCAGAAGCTCTAAATCTGAGAAGGTAAATTAACTCCTTATCTCTTCGTAGTTTAAGCTTTTTAAAAAGCAGGCCTGAAGCTGGAATAAATTCAGCAGGCAGCAATCTTTTAGCCTTACATGGGAAAATTTGCCTAATAAAACACTGTGATTTTATCAGACCGCTTCCTTCTGTTTCCTCTCTGGTGGGTAATGGAAGTTACACCCACTCCTTAGCTTTGACATGTGTAACCCAGAAAAGCCTCAGTGTGCTGTAAAAATGCCAAGCGATGTGTTTCTTTGCTGCAAGATGTCTTGGGGCTCTTGTCACATTCTTCTAAACACGCGGGGATAAACTAAACGCGTTGTTAGCAGCGAGCAGCACACCCTCACCCGTTAGCCGTTCTTCTGCGTGGAAAAGAACAATTTCTGATGAAATACCGATCCTGTTACGTCCCTAGATTGCTCTAACTAGAGAGTTGCCCAGTCTTTGACCAGCCTCAGGCTGAAAAATACGTGTTCTGAGAGAGACTCGGATACTCTGAAAAAGAGTTAAAATAAAACGCGAAAACTCTCGCTAAAAGATTTTTTTTTTAATTGGGGTCAATCAGTTTCTTAAAATTTCTTAAAAGTTCATGAGATTAAGCAAACTTGTTAAAAAGCCGGTCAGGAGGACATGGAGACACCCCGCTCGGAGAGGTGCCAAGGGGAGGTGCTCTCACACTGAGGTACCATTTCCTTCCTCCCAAGCCAAGAGGTTGTCAAAAATCACTATTTTGAGGCCATTTCAGCTCTGACAGAAAACAGTTTGCTGAACTGTGTCACTGGGCTTGGCAGTGTCTCCGACAGAGAAGCCACCAGAGAACGGGTCGCTGGAGGAGCCCGGGAGGCACGTTGCTCCCGGCCCTGCAGCACCAGGGCGAGGGGCGGCAGCGGCACTGAGGCCCCGGCTCGGCCCCGCCGTGCATCGGTCGTACCCGCTCCCTCCGGCTTTGGGGCTGACCCCCTCGGGCATCTGCGATCTGCTGCTCCCACCTAGCAAGGCCGCCGGCGGGGCCGCTGCCTTGGTGGCCCGGCATTGTGCGGCCGAACGGCCTGGGCCGGCTCCTCGGGGCCTGCCGGAGAGCGCTACGGCTGCCGCTGCTGCTGGTGCTGCAGCACTGCTGCTCTTTATAAGCCACCTTCTTTCCAGATCCCCCGTCCTAGCAGGAGACACAAAGGCACGTATAAAAGGCAATTAAACCGAGCACAATGGGTTGCGTTAACTACCGGTAACTAAGAAGCCACCTTGATCCCTCTCTGCATCTAAGATATTCACTGCACGACACTGAGGCCTCAGCTCACAAAGACTTTTCAATTTAGGATTAAACGCTGCGTTGGAAATAGCTATGGTAACCCACAGCAGCAGATTATAGCTGGCAAACAGCAGCGCATGAGCGGCAAAGGGAGGGCAAGGGGCTTTCAGCATGTGCGCTGGGAGGAGGGATGCAAAGAAAAAATCTGCTCCGTAAAATGCTTCCCTATCTTGCCGTGCTTCTGGTACTTGGGAACTGCTGGGACCAGAGGGAGGAAGAGGGAAATACCAGGGATCGGCGTCTCCTGAGCAGGACTTAACGGCAAGCTGTGCCGGTGAGAAGGTGCTTGGCTTGAGCCCCAGCACCAGCGGCCAGGGCGGACGCAGGGCGGTGCGTGAGGTCTCCCCAGAAAGGGGCTGGCGTGGCCGATCTTCACGGGAGGATTTCGCTCGCCTCCAGTTTGCATGATTGCTTCACAAACCGTAGCTTCCTCTTTTGGGGATTTTCTTGCAGGAACTTCTGCTTGTTACTTTTCCAGCCAATGCAGTTAGCCTGAAAGACTATTTTTAGCTGCTTTTCTTTCAGCACATTCTCCAAGAGCCCCTGCTGTCCATGTGGTCTCCAGCTCGCGTCTCGGGGGAGAGGCTCGGCTCGGCGTGGCCAGCGGCTGACAGCGGAGCTGGCACACGATCCCTGCTTTTGTGTCCGGAGCACCGCCAGGCCCCTCGGCGCGCTCGGAGGTCAACAGCGGCACTCTTCAGCGCTGCGAAGATCGGTAATGGGGACAACGAGCCAAGGGAAACCAAACGCACGCCAGCTCCTCAGGGAGCCTGCAAGGCCGTTCGGAGGCTGGGCAAGGGTCGGACGGTCTGGACGCGTGAACAGAGACGCGAAGCTGAAGGCCTGAGCATGTAGCACACACATACGGGGGCAGCTGGGTACGTCCGAGCATTGGAAAGCACAAGAATACTGTTGCAACTCATCTGGGGTAAATCCGACACTGAGATACAAAGTTACCGCTTTGTAAGGGCCACAGAGTGTTCCCAGCTTTAATAAAGTTCAGAGATAATAACTCATTTGCCTGCCCATGCCAACGCTGTGGCGGGTGTAACGCGTGCCCTCTGGGCCGGGCCCTGCTGTCCTGAGGATTAGCCTCACAGTCTTGACACAGATATTGTGGCACATATTTAATGTTAATGTATAGCGCTAGTGTATTAAATAAACTTTACACTGGGAAAGTCACACAAATGAGGGCCTGTTGTGCTTTAACCATACCCATACAAAAGCCTACTTTCATGAAACATAAGAGTTTAACATTGTTGAGGTCCCTGCGACTCTGCCAAATGTGCTTAAAACTGTCTAATGAATCCAAATGTGTTGGGGGATGGGACTCACTTTGGTCTCGCCCGCACACACCACTGGGGAACCTAACTAAGCCAGAAGTAAATTAGCTGCACAGAGGGATGAAGGCAGGCTCAAGGTATGAATTTCAAACAAGCCTTGACCGAAGAGCGTAATTTTTATCTCTGCAGCCTTCCCTGGTTTACAGGGAAATCTCTCCTCCACCACAGAGAGATCCGGCATGCTCTAATATATAACCGTGCCGGTTAAGAGCACAATGTACATTGATTCCAGAAGTATGGCCCAAGCTCGTTAGGCCTTATAATCTGCTAGGTTAATAAGAGCTCACATGGAGCCAGCATATGGGTATACTTACGAGCACATCAACAGCTGCAGGATACCAACTAAGTCCATCACACCGAGCAACGGAACCGGTTGTACTCTGCTCCTGATGTCAACACGGCAATAATTAGGGCTGCTGCGTGGTTCAGCAGATTAAAAGAGCCGGCAGACCAAAGGAAACCCCGAGTAACTCAAGGTAGACAGCTGAGTTACAGCAGGAGTCGTGGCCCACCGCGTTTCTCTTCTAGAAACCCTCACTTGAAAATATCAGCTATGTGCAGGCTGTGGTCTGGGCTACTAAATGGTAATTAGACAGCTACATGGGAAGCAATTACCTGATTACGAGATGATTAATTAGTATGCTGTCAAGATACGATTATCCTGGCATCTAGGGAATACACTGCATTTCTTCCTTGCTCCTTATAAGATGATGAAGACAGCACAAAGCACTTCTGCCCTAAATCCGCACAGAAAAGAGCAGCACAAGAGCACAGACAGCAGTGCTCAGCACCCGGGCATTTAATGGAGCTGGAAATACGCGGGGCAGACTGACACAGCCCAGTCCTGCAGGCCAAAACCAGCCCAGGAAACAACTTCACAAACTGCAAGAACCAAATAACATCTTACGTGTACCATCCTTCAAACCCACTGAATGCACCGCCTCTGCCCCCAAGCACACAGCCTTTCAGGGCAGAGAGGCAATTTCTGGCCACCTGTATGCTGCAGCGCAGGCACCACAATTTGTGACCATCAGCTCCAAATCAAGCCCTGTAGGTTTTTATAGCTGCCTGGAGGAGCTGGAGGAGCACAGCTTAGGTACCTCTGGGCCCCGAAACTCCAAGACAAGGCAGGAAGGAGAGGCAGGATTCACAGCACTAGCTCCGTCTAGCAGCATATGGCCTCGTCTGGATAGTTGGAACGTGCCAGTTTGTGCAAAGGCGCAGCAAACTCGCAATGGCCTCCCTGACTGTTTCCATAAAGTAGAAGTAAATTTGACACCCACCAATCTTGCTAGGCTAGCAGCTTCCTAACCTAAACGGAGGCAGCAGCAGGCCTTCAGCACCGTTACAGCCCGAGCCTGGCTCGTCCGCCCCGGCGAGGCGAGGCAGCACATTGGCGCTCTGCCGTGCTTCGGGCAGAGCAGAGGAGCGGGGAAAAGCATTCGGGAAAAATATCAGCCCACGAACCTCAGTATCTAGTTCCACCTACAAGCACAAGCGTGAGAGCTGCTGAGTTATTATTTTATATGTGCTCAGACATGAAAGCTGGGCCAGCAGACAGGGCACCAGCTGAGGCACAGCTCTGAGTCCCCACCCCATGACGGACGTCTCTGGGGACCGCAGTGGTCCGTAGTCACCTGGCTCTTCTGGGAACGGCTCTGACTGCCACCCTGGCAGATCGGGGCCTCACCACTGGATAGCTCAATTTACCTCCGTACTCTTGGATGACTAACAATTTCCTAGCTCCCGGAGAAGTGGGAGAGGAATTCATTAAAGCCTGTGAAGCGCTTTGATAGTGTGATAATGGCGTAAGTATTGTAGATAGTTATTATGCTAACTACCTCCTCTACATATCTGTGCCTTCCTCCTCCAGGAATTTCGCAGATACCTGGTATGCAGAATAACTGCCTCAGAAGTAACAAACCTCTTTACAAACAGCATTTGCAGATCATTTCCACATCTCACCACCTGTGAGGGCCACCCTACCCCTGTCCCTCCCATGTAACCGAGAGCAGCCTCAGGGCTGCTGCAAGAGGATGGTGAATGACGGAGTCTCAGTGCACAGCCCTTGAGCTATGCTGCTTCGCACATCCTTTGCAGCAGCCTCGGAGGAAGACTCCGGGCGGTAGCACCTTTACAAATCCCCTTGTGACCAAGGCCGTGCTAAGCCAGCCCTCCGGGACGGAGAGGTGGGGGCAGGCCTTGGCTGTCGCATCCACTCTTTGAACTAGCCTCTCCCTGCTGCTGCAGGCGAATGCCATCAGCACTTCTCACATTCACGCTCTTCTGCTGGGGCCAGATCCTGCCAAGTCCTTAAGTGCAGATCAACAAAAGCACCCAGGTGCTCAGCCCCTTTGGAAGCAATAGGAATAATGCCCCCGTGAACATGGGTGGCCCAGGGCCGCCCAGCCGCCCCTCTCCCGGAGCAGCCCAAGTGCCGAGCACAGAGTTGAACTTTGCCTCTGTGTTACCCCTTAGCTAGACAGCTCCCAATTTACAACTCCATGTGAGCCCAGCTGACTCTAGACAGTATTTCCAGTGTGACCAGTGTGAAAGAGGGGAAAAAAAATAGGTCAAGAAGATTATGCAGGGTGACTAATGATTGCTGCACGCTGGGCTGAGAAGTGCAGCCTGACTGTGGTTTCAAAGGTGCCTAACAATATGACCTTGTCTGACCCACGGTGCTGTTGACACGGTTTCTGAGCCGATGCCTTCACGCAGACGCCCCACTAGGCAGGAAGCTTGAGCGCCGGCCACGGCCATGAACGATGCCGGCGGAGTGGCAGGGCTATCGAAACTTCACGGAACGCCCGTTTGAGTCTCACTTCATTTCTTAACAGCCAGGCGGCCGGGTCAACTATTTAACTGTCACGCCCGTTCAGAGTTGTTTGCGGAGGGACACGTTCAGAGTTGTTTGCAGAGGGACACGGCTGCAGTTCTCGGCCCGAGGGAGCACAACGTGTTAATACAGCACAGCTCCCCGGAGCCGCTCGACGCAAGGAGAGGAGGGGGCCGTTCTGCCCAGCACAGCCTGCACGCAGCCAGGGGAACGCGCTCTGCGGCCAGCTTGCCGGCCAAACAGCCACAGCAAGTAGCTTTACCCTCATTTTACCGGTCGGGAGGATGATATGGTACGATGGAGGGTATGGCCCAGCTGCCCTGCCCAAAATGAGAGGAGGTTTGTAGCAACATGGGATTCAGTTCAGCTGTCTTCTCTCCTGGTTCTGTGTCCAGAGCTCCTCAAGCACCACGTGATGCAGCAGCAGGCTCAGACAATCACAGAAACCAGCCTTTCATTTCTATTATAATCCCGGGTATAAATATAACTGTAGAGAAACTTCCTCGACAAGTGTAGACCTCCCAGGAAAAACATAACCTCTGGTTCAGCTTAACTGTGAGGAAGACCCGCGAGACACGTCGCCTCACGCAGCAGGGCCCAGCCCGTGCATATGGGCTGTTGGCAGCCTGGCAGAAGCTGGGTGTGATGCCGCCAGCCTGGATGACATGAGGGACCCAAATACAGAGCACCAGACAGCAGGGGCCAATCTGCTCTATGAGGCAAGACACCTTCCTCAATTTGCGTAACATTTTCAGAAGGCTGCTGAGAAAACTCTTAGCTTTAGGAGAAACGTACAACTCTCCAGTAAAGCTCATGAGCGTGAGCAAAATTGTGAGAAGAGCATCATTATCGAGACCTTTCTGAGGTGCCATCACATCGATTTTCTCCTGCCTTTTACATAATGTTCACATTTATACAAGGAATGGATTCTACATTGGCAAAAGAAGAGAAATCCATCGCTATAGCAAGAGTGGTCCTGCGTATTGGAAAAGGTGCAGCGCCGGCAAGGCCTTTCGGTGCTGTCCTGCTGGGGCACTGGGAACGCCAGGCTTCCCCACCTCCTTCCCCAAAGCACTGCTCGGAATTTAAGAGAGGATCAATTTTTTGCCCCATTGTTGGGTCTCTTCAATCAGAGGCAGAGAAGAAAATTTTTGCACAAGAAGCTCCTTGATTTAGGTCAGCCCAAACCTCTCTCCTTTTGAAGAGCAGTCTGCCCGAGCCAGCAGCCTGATTGTTCCAGAAATCAATTTCTTCTCCAAGTGTAAAATCTCTGCTTGCTCATCCCTTGTCTTTCATCCTAATTAAATAGTGATGTGAAGTAATCAGCAGTATTGTCGATGGCCCTGGTGCTGCACATTTCTGAATATACATTATTACAAGGAAATGAAGCCAATGACGATTTCTTCCCAGCAGCTGTGTTAAGAGTAGCTGCAGCAGGCTGGAAACCCCCACGCCAAGGGGCTGGAAGTGCCACAGACCCAGGCAGGACTTCTTCCGTGGGGCACAGTCACGACCCAAGTCCCAGCTGGCTGCAACGTGGAAAGAGGTGGGAGACTTAGAACAGCTGAAGGAACAATGCTGCCTGGAGGTGAGGGCAACACTGTCCCCATGTCCTCCTACGACCAGAGTGACGGGGGAACATTGTCCCCATGTCCTCCTATGACCAGAGGGACACCACGCTGCCACCAATTCCTGCTCTAAGCACCTACAGGGGCACTCTGTAAGCACTGCACACAAAACACAGGAACAAACCCAGACCTTGCAGCACTGGCAGAACAGGCCTGGGCTCTGCCAGTAGCTCTCTGTTGACTTTAGTAAGATATGACCATCATGGATTTCTAACCTCTAAATCCCTGTTTCCACATCTTCACATAGCTTTGGGGAAGGACTCAGGCTCCACTCAACTTTCTGCTTCTTTCACGGTGTCCTGGGGCAGGAAGAAGAGGTTCCCTTGCACGTCTTAAACAGCTACGACGCCTGGGAATTGCTCTGTTTGACAAACCACATCTGCTGCGTGCAGTACCCATGCTCTCCCCAGAGCTTGGGGATCCCTCACAACATGTGAAGGTCACTACTCAAGAGTGCCCTGGACTGAACGTGCTGCCAGTAATGTTTTCCAGTAACATCCTCGATGAATGAGTCTGCCCGGGCTGGCTGCGACAGATGCAGCAAGGGTCGCGCACGGACCCGCGGGGCTCCCAGCGTGGAGGCCCCGGCTCCCACGCTCCTCTCACTCCTCAGCGCAGCGTCTGAATACTGCCGCCAGCCACGGCTCGAGAGCTCAGAGCAGGGCTCAGCACTGCAGCCAACGACCTTCTCCAAACAGAAATGTTTTAATTCGTCTCAGCAAACTGAAACACAGCAACTTGTATAAATGAAATTCTCAGGGCTGGACGAATCTTACCAAGACACCCCGGGACTCGCAGGGGACCCGGCCAGGGGCCTGCAGTGCCCTAGGTGCTGTGAAGAAGAGGTCCTGGAAAGATGCCTCCCAGTGCTAAACGTGACACGGCTTTCTCTACCATTTCAGCAGAGAGGAAACAACCTCCAGTTACCTTTCAAATTCTATTCCTATAATTTGGTAAAATTAAAATAATGAAGAGTTCTTAAACACTGACCCCTGCCCTCACCTCTCCCTTCTCAATAAGCATGTTAATATGGAAGTGCTCAGATGCCATCAGAAAAGAGCTCCTGCGAGGCTGTGGGTTGTCAGGGGGTGAGGAAAGACTCTGGGACCCCACAACATCCGAGAAGCAGCTACAGATGGTGGATTACCTCAGGCAACAGAAGCGTGTGTGGTCCATGTGGTTCTTGTTACCCGCCAGCTCTTGTGGGAGGGGCAGGAGGGCGAAGGCAGCCCCGGCCTACGAAGGGAGCGGGCGCTCGAGAAAGGATGCCGTGCCTCTGAAGCGGACTGGGCAGGCCAGGCGCAGAGACAAGTCGAAGCGCAGTCGGGGAGTCCTAACGTCGCCCCAGCTCCCGGGAGCTGATCCGGGAGAGTCCTTCCTCCCTGCAACTTCATATTCCCTCATGGGAAAGAAGACATTGCACTTGAAGGCAGACTCTAGGCAGAATGCACATAACCACATCAAACTAAACATGAATATTTGCTACAGTAAGTATGGATACACTGCTAAGAGTGCTGGTTTCTTCCCCTTTCCATGTCTTCCCTCTAAGGTGAAGTGGTCCTTTCCCCCAGGGAAGAGGGCGAAGGGAGAGTCTCGCATGACAGGCACTATACAAATACAACCATGAGAGATCATCTCTTTGCATAAAGGCTTTCCATCTAAACAGGCTATGTACTAGCTAGAGGAAAACTATGTCACTCAGCAGCACAGCAAGCGATGCCCTGGCTCGAAGTCAGGAAATATCTGACAATTTTTTTCATGAGAAAAAATACTCAGTTCTAAAAATTATGCGGAACGTGATCCAGGACTTTCCCCAGCCCTAGGGTTTTGTCTGATGAAGCACGTAAGTCAGCGTTATTCGGTACGTTTCACTGCTAAAACTTTTCTTTGCAGAGCAGCAGGGCATCAGTCACTCCTGGCAGCGCGTGCTCTGTCCCCTTTGAGTGCCACGACGTGACACAGGACAGTGCTGTCTCCAGAGAGCAAAGTTTCGTCCCAGCGCAGTAACCTGAGCGGTATTACTCAGGCTCTCTCGACAGGCGATGCAACGTACCAGCCGACAGGTGAAAACCCCTTTGAGTTCACTGCACAAAACTCCCTTTTAGATTTCCCTAGTAATATCTCACAGTTGGTTTTGCAATGAGACAAACAGAAAGTTTTAAACTGAAATTCCAAAATACTGGGGAAATGCAAAGCTAGTGATTTACTTTCACTTGCTGACAGCTTCCCACATGGGAAACCCGTGGCAGCTCCTGAAGCTAGATAAACCCCACAGAGAACGATTCATGAAGGCATGGTTGTTGATCTTCGCGCTCAAGGGTTCAGAGGTAAACAAATATTTTATGAAAGGCAATATTTATCTATTAGCCTCACAAAATACTGTGCAGTACTCATTTCCATAAGGATCAGATCTCAGACACATGATGAAATACTGACTTCATTCATTATTTAGGTCTCCTTCCACACTTTTCTGCAGGGTTTATAGTAGCTTATAAATCTCTCCTTGGAAGCATCTGTGCAAGCTCTTTCAAAAAGCCAAGAATTTAACACAGCAAACACTGTTGGTTTAAGCTCAGATTTTCACAGACTCTTAAAGCCTTAATCCTCTGCTGATGCAGGGGAAGCTGGTTACCCAGTCCTGCAGCCCCAGGTGTGAGGAGCACACAGGCAGGCAGCAAGGGTCCCGCTGCGAGGGTCTCGGTGGCGCTGCCAGAGGAGACGAGCCTGCGGCTCCGGAGACAGGAGACAAGCAGTGAAACGCACGGCCCCGACCCACGGGCAGATTGTACCTGGGCCCAGAGCCTTTAAAACGGGTGTGTGACCGCCCAGATGCACAGCCAGGCTGGCAGCCAGGCAGGAGAGGTCGCTTACCCCAATCCTGAAAAAGCAACGCATGGTTTTATGGGTGGGATTGAAGTCACTTTGCAAACACCGCCTGGAGACTCCAAAACAACAGGGTCAGCATCCTCAGAGGGTCTAACGTTTCTGGGTTGTTGCTGATAAAACTGATCATAAAAAGGAAGCAAATTATCCACCGTCATTTTGGTTTCAATTTTGTTATCATGTATTGGCAAAAAAAAAAGGAAAAAGGAAAATGGAAAATGGAAAAAGGAAAAGAAAATTTACTTTTCACTTTAGCCACTGGCTTTAAATATGTCAGACCAAATTCGGAAATTCCTCTTCCATGGTTACTGATGGCAGTTTCAGCACAGGAGAGCCTTAGAATTCAGCAATGATTTCCAGATTTGGCCTGGAGGTTGTATGGTGCATGGGATCCTTTGGGATTACTGGTGCTAGATAAATATTTCCAGAATACCCGTTCTCCATAAATAGCAGGTGAACAAGGAGAAGCCATCCTAATTCAAGTTCAGACTTCTCCCAGTTGGTTTTCCTTTAATCTCCCCACCTTTAATTTCTCTCTCTTCAGGGACCTTTCCTATCCTCTTCCTTGCAACTTTTGGGAGCCTTAAATTTAATTTCCTCTGACTTATAAGAATTCTCCTCCCCTCACTTCCCAACGCATTCATCACTGCACTCATTCTCTCTCTCTGTTTTAGATAAGCTGCCTTTGCATACCAGTGTCCGCAGTGTGCAGAGCTCAGTTTTGCACGTGCACCCCGCTCAGACACCGTTCTGCACCATGAATGGTGAAGGAAAAGTAGGACACGAGTCCCCAGTTCAGTCTCAGATCACCCTGGATGTGAGCTCTCTTGTACAATGCACCAGGCGGACATTTGGCTGAACCCACTGCAGTAATTTTGCGCCAACAGGCCAAACAGCAGCAGAAATGCCTACAGAAAAAAGCCGATGAAACTGGTCTCTGAGATATTCCGAGGACTGCAGCATGAAGCCTGCGGAGCAAAGAAACAAACTAGTCTAGAATGCAATGAATTACGGCAGAAACCTATTTTTAGAGATCTAAATATTACAGACCATTTTAAGTTCTGAAATCATAGAAAACAAAGATGACCCTGGAGAAGGTGAACCTGTAAGAGTTGAAAGGAGGCACTGTACAGGTTCCTACCATAACAGTTTTCAGAGCTTACAAGGTGGGAAAAGAAAAGCTAGCAGGAACAGAAGCTCATTTCTTTCATGCTCTTGGGTTGATTTTCACCACCTAAGAATCTGACCAACAGTTCTCAACGGTTCCCTAAAAACCCCTGCCCGGACAGCTTCACAGCTCCCATGCACTAGACTTTTCCATCAGCATGCCTTAGGGCATTTCAACCGTATGGTCCCTCTCCTGACGAAAGACACATGCCCCAGTTACCTCAGCAAATCCTCCTCAGTGACATTAGCCTTCAAGGACACAGTAGGGAAAAACTCATTGGAGCAGCAAATAGAAATAACTTTCTGAACATGCGTATGCCAATAATAAATACAAAGCAGTTACTGATACAGGAAACTTCTGGGAGGGGATATATAAAAATACTTGAGGTTCTGTCTGTCCCTCTGTCTGTGACCCAAACAAGACAAACACGTCCTCTCTATTGACGAGGGAAGGTGGCAGCATATTCAGCATATACCAGTGGAAAAAATCCTCCCATTTTAAATGAGGTCAGGTTTCGTATATGGTGTTACGAATAAATTTTTGCCAGGGGCAAGAAAGTTTAGATAAGTATCACACTATTCTGTAAAAATGACTCTACAATACATCTGCATGGTATCATTATTTGGACTACATCTACCAAAGGGCACAGAACTTTCTCCTCTCCCCGCTCCAGCCACTCTCCAGCTTTGGGTTAACTATCCTCTAATGGCCAAGAAGAAATAAAGGTCTTGCAGAGCCAAACTGTTTGCTGTCGCAGCCCTGGGAAAGGCTCCCGGGAATCGCTCTCGTGGGTGTGCCTTTTTCACCTTATTGCATCTGCTTCACGCATTCCCTCCCCAAACACACCCCAGTCACGCTGGTTTGACACTAAGGTGCCAGTTTCACGCTGTCAACACAAAACGCTCATCAGCATCTGCGTCAGCTCCGTATCACCATTGCCATAGCTACGTTATTATTACAACTTAACCTTGCTAGCAGTTTATCACACTGCCAGGTACCCAAACACGCCTGGAAGCCAGTGTACACATCCACCCAAACACGCTACTCTATCTTATGGCCTGTTCCCCAAACGGTACTGCAGTCAACTGGGCGATTACAGCAACAACCGGCGTAAAAAGGTGAGCCAAATAGCAAAACGCCAATTAACCAGGCCTCTTGGGGGGCCACTTACTCCTGTCTGAGTTTCTGTAAAGTCAGAAAACGTAACAGTCGGTGGACAGCTTCCTTCCTTCTTGTCCGCTGTTGAGACTGTACCTCCTGGAGCAGGGCTGACTCACTTCACTTCCGTGTAACGCCTGATGTGGAGGTGGCCCCGTATCTGCCCTGCCACAGCAGCACCCACGGGGCTTGCAGAGGAGTCCAGGGTCTGCCGGGCCACGCCGAACAGACGGACCCGCATCCCTGCTCCACCGCGTCCGGGGCCTCTTCGGCAGCCCCTTCTTGGCGTGCCACGTCTTGACGGGAGCTCCATCCTCTGGCATCTGACTCGGGACAGGGCCTCCGTGTCCCTGATTAAAAGAAGGTCAAATAGCCCATATCTCTTTTTAATTTTTAATCACAATTTCATGCTGTTATTTCAGCTGCTGGAGGCGGTGCAGCACAAATCCCGCAGGAGCGGTTCCTCGATACTCTCTTGTAAGCTGGCCTACTTTTTCTTCCTTTTCCCTTACAAATTGCTTGGCATAGCCTAGATGTGTGGCCATGCTGGAAAAGTCTGCCTCTACCCATCACATAAATGCTCCACTGTAGCATGTAAAAATTGCATTTTGATCCTTCTCCAGCTTCTAAAAATAGACGAGATAATCAAGATCTAATTTTTAGCTCTGTGAGCCCAGCTGAGTACGATGGTCTAATTTTAAACAGCTCCGTTTGCTCTCGTAGTAGCTCCTCTCAGATTTAACTCCAGGGCAGCACTTTGCATTGGTGGTTTCTCACAGCGGGAAGCAGAAAAACCTGGAGGTGGGAGACACCGAAATGGGTAGCCCAAAGTCCGCAGAGTTGGGGGGGGATTTTGGACATTTCAAGGGCTGGGTGTGAAATGTGGTAAGACGGAAGAGGAAAAGGTGTCCTGAAGCTTTCATAACTAGGAAATGCGTTGGGCAATCTGATCAACTGCATGGGTAATTTTGATGGCAACCCTTTAGGCTACTGAATCAAGTATTCGAAAACTAAAATACTGCTGCCTAAAATACTACTGCCAGTGTATCGGCAGCTGTATGACAGAAATGATTCCTGCTGGATTTCACCGATGGAGGAATTTTCTTCGGTAAGTGGGGATATTCCCAGCAGTATATGCAGTTCCTTTGTTCTGAAGAATGAGAGAAACCTCCTCTAATAAAATACACTGCTCGCAGTTTGATCAGAGAGCTAAAAAGCAGACAAGAAGCACTCAAATCCTTTTCTTTTGCTTGTGCAATGAGGGATTTAGCTGGTTTTGTTTAGCTAGAACATCTCTTCGTGGTTGACTTTCTCTCCATGGTTTTATAATAACCTGGAATCTTGCCTTTATCAATCAGCTTTTACAGCTCTACACAGACCTTTTTCCCAATTAAAAAAGAAAAAAAAGAGAAAAGCCTACTTAAAGCAATGCTTTTTACTCCATGAAAAGCTTATCTTTCCATTTCACATCCTTCCCACTGACTATCTTCAAAGAAGAACATTCTATGTCCTGTTACCTTCCACAAACGCAGCACAAATTTCCCTGAGCAGCAACGCGAAAAGATACAAAACAAAACAGAAAATAAAGAGACGTGAGAAAGAATGTGCCAGTTTCCAGTTTATGAGCTGGAGGGCAAAGATAACCACACAAATGTCAAGAAACCCACAGAACCTACATGCATTGCCTCTTGCTTGGCTACCTGCACTGCAGATATGGTGGTACTCCCCAAAGGGCAGAGACCAGCGTCAGGACTCTCTCACCACCCTCCGACCGAGCAGCTGTATTTCTTTGACAAGAATACGGCACAGAGTAGGTGTTGTCATAATATTTCTTCTGCTTACATTGCTAATAATGCTGCATTTAAGACACACCACGTATTTAAGCGGATGGATCTGCAGTACAGCAAACAAAAGGCAAAAAGGACTAAGCCACAAAAACATACCTACCTGAAAGACTAAACCAATACGGCTTCCTCGATGTGGCTTCCTCGATTGAGAGAGACCAACTTTTAGCTTTCAGTCATTTCAGAGCCTCTTCCCAAAGACTGATCCACAGTCTAATTTGGTTCATCCATGGGGACACAAGGACGGGAGGAATATTTTGCCATGGCAACTGACAATTCCAGAAAAACCACCCCCAAAACTGTGCTCAATCAGAAAACCAGCAGATTAAAAGCCTGAAGCTAATGCCTCAGAAAGGAAAAACAGGGATGAGACAGAAAATGTCTATTAAACAAGGTGCTGTCAAAAAGAAAGGTGACAGGCTTCCAAATGCTAAGGATTTTGAATGCTATACAAAACCCTGCCAGGGCTGCAGAATGGAAATAAACCCTCAAAAAAGAGTCAAAAATAAAAACGAATAGATGTGCGAGGTGAGTCTCCTATAGACGCCTGGAAGGATGCCGGGGTTGTACCTTCATCTCAGCTGGTGATTCACAGCAGGAACAGCTGAACCGAGAGGTCACACTTCTGCCTGTTCCCAAGCACGCAGCCCAGCGCAGCCCTAAGCAATGGCAAATTTTGACTCAGACAAGTTCATGGGTGAACTGAATAATTTTTGCTCCCTCTGTTGATTTAAGCTTCCATTACAGGAGGCCATTTACCATAGCAGGTGCTTGCACTTTAAAGAGCTAATGGGCAGGATCTGTGCTCAGTTAACTGATGCAAAATACAGACATACCCAGCCTCAGCCCAGCTTCTCAACTGCCCAAAGACAGTACTCTCTCAATAAACACTGCTACACGTTATGCAGGGCTATGGAAACCAAAGCAATGTATGTATCCAGCCACCCCACCCCAGACAGACTTCTGCTGGCCCCAGAGACAGTGGGATCGTGTTCGGAGAGAGCAGAGCCAAGGTGCTGGGGTGTTGTGGCAAGAACTGGGTGGGAAAACACTTTTTTCAGCCTGGGAGCTCTTAGATTTCAAAATATTTTCTTGTCCCAGCTCAGGATGAGAAGGTCAAAACCTCTGATTTTTTTCAAAAGAAAATCCAAAACACATTTTGGGAGAGGGAAGAAATATTTTTGGATTGGGTCAGTGTTTCATTTCATTTGTATTATTTTGTGTGTATTTTAAACAACAACCAAGCAAAAAAAAAAAGCCAGGAGAAAAGTCATTTCTCCTTTAAAAATGTCGGTGTGTGATGTTCTGCCAAATTACAAAATTCAAACTCATTTTGAAAAAGAAAATCCTCCTCAAACAACCTATTCTATGGCTGCTTTTGGAGGAATCAGCATTTATTTTGCTGGAAGATGTCTACCTTGCCCTGGTGCAAAGCTGCTCATTCTCTTTGCAGCGGATCTTCAGGGAAGCCCTTCGTAATCAGCCGGAGCAGCCAGAGAGGTGGATTATTTTTATGCAGGTGTTTTGTACCAAGGACACTTATTCTTGCATGTATGCACAAACATTAAAAATATAATTCAGAATGTTGCCAGGTGAGAGCAGGCAATTTCCATGTAAATTATTCCCAACTGGGGGCACACTTGCTCTTCACTGCTCTCGGTAATTGTTCACTGGGGGTTTCTTGGCAGTTGTAGTTAATGTTGCTTTCTGACGCTTGGAAAAAAACAGGCAAAATGAATTGCTAAGCATGTTGCCCTTAGAGGTTACGATAAACTTCTAGTCATGGAAGACTGCGCGTTGCCCGTGTATAATCCTGCCTAGGAACGCGGACTCTCTTCTCCCTGTACCTGCATGGCTGTGCTCTGCAGAGCTGTCGGACAGAGCTGAGTATGACTCTCTGGGGGGGGTCCAGGGAACGACCACCCGAGGAACAAACTCTAGGTGCTGGCCTAGTTCCTCTCAGGGTCGGAGAAGTCTTTCTACTGCCTCGAGCAGAGGCTGGATCACTCCCTGCCAGACCCCACCGAAGGCCATGCCTGCAGATGCTGAGCGCAACCCTCTTGCAGGGAGGGCAGCAGAAGCTGCGAGGAAGGAGAATCTGGCAGATTTGGGAGCATCAAACATGAACCAGACTTCCAGATTAGAAACCAGGAAACCTGCTTCCAAGGGAGAGGCCCAAGCCAGATCGTTCCCCGGTGAGGTCCTGGGGACATTCATGCCCCACGTTTTGACTGCTGCAGGAGTGAGACGCAGTCTCTCCCCCAGCCTTGGAGGCGAGAAGTCAGAGCGAGCTTCCCCTAATCAGGCCCAGGTCCCACAGCGACGGGAGAGGCAGAGAGGAGCCTGCTAGCAGGTTGGTAGGGGAAGCAATTTGAAAACATGCACTGTCCCGATTGCTGCGTAGCATAAACACCTCAAGAGTCTCAGGCAAAGGGAGGGAAGTCTTCACACACGAGTCAGACACCGAGCATCTGCAAGGCCAAAAACACAACGGGAGCCAAGAATGACAGAGAGCGTGGGTGGTGGAGAAAACTGGAGGCTGATAAGAAATTGCAAAAATAAAGCTTCAGCCTGCTGTGTTTAATGTTGCTTCTCCCTACCACACAGGCTGTTTTCTTCTCTCCACTATCGGTTGAAAAGATATTTCCACTTAATAACATCTTAGCTGCTTTGCCTCTGCTAAGATGGGAGTATCTTTGCCAATGCTGCCACAAAAGGCAAAAGAAAAGATGTATTTTACATTAACAGTAGGCAACAGCCGGGTTTAATGTTAGGGGAAAAAAAATCAAGAAAACCCTCCTGATAAATGCGATCAAACATTTTGCCCACTGCCCACGCTGTCTGCTCAATGGTCAAGGTGGAGCCACTGCTTCAAAACACAGCAAATAAAAGGTGAAAATACAAAAGAGATTACAGATCCTTCAAAGATGCCCCTCAGATCTCACATCCTTCACTGAACCTTCGCTTCGGCTTTCGGGAGGCAAAGCGGTGATGCAGCAAGGGTGCACGGACCCAAAGCATCCCTTACTGACGGCTACTCCTCCCTCTGGGGGAAGGCACTTTGTTAGGGGCTTGGCCTCACCAAGTCTGCGCCGAAGACAGAAATGCATCAACAGCAAGCTCTGAAGGATGTGTGGTGCTTTCTTTACTAAAGATCTCGATTAACTCATGGTGTCAGGTTAGTACTATTCCTTGACCATCACCGTCTACATGGTGGGCAAACATCACCCAAAACTGGGCAGAACAGACTTATGGGAAACTGGAAGCAGTAGGGCAATTTTTTCCTGGGCTCAGCTAAGACTTGATGTCTCTGCTTGCTCCTCTCTACTGATGCAGCCCGGAGGGGGTTGCTGCAATCACTAGTGAATTAGCATTGCTGCAACCATCGGCATGGCTGGTGAAAGAGATGCCCTCAATGAAAGAAAAGGAGAGCTTTGTTTAAGATGGGAACAGCAGGAAGGAAAGAACTGCAAGTCTGAGTCCAATAAAATATTCAACACTTTCCTGGGCTTTGCTTTTCAATAAATACAAGGAGACAGCACAATCAGAGATAATAACTGCAATCCCATGCTGCTACAGGGAGACCTATGCAAATGGCCCTTCAACCTTTCCTTACTCCAGCAGTGTCTCCAACTGCTGTATTTTTCTACAGCCTAATGAAAAAGCATCTGGACCGCAGTCTCTTTCCCATGCGGAAGGACCCTGTCTTTTCTGACAGAGGTGTTAGCAGATACCACCAAGCAACTAGTGGGAAAAAAAGTTTTCCAAGAGCTAGTGGGGGGGCTCCTAATTGCTGCTGAAAATATTTTCAAAGCAGCAAATCAGCTGGTAGTTACAGCTCCATCCCGGAGGCAAACACAAATTCATTTGTCATGTTTCAACAATTTTTCTACTGTTCGTACAGTGTAATTAATCACTTGGCAGGCAGGCGAGCACACACAGGACTGAAAAGGCGGTTCGTTTGTTGACATGCCCCAATCATCCCGTACCTTGTTACAAGGCAGATCCACTGTCGCATTTACAGATGAGAGCAGCAAAGAAACGGACAGCAGCAACTCAACGCAGCAGCAAGGAGCAGGAAACAGCCAGCCTCGTTTAAAACAGAGACCCTGCTATTATCGTGTCCTACAAGAGGCTCTTCCACAGACAGGGTTTGCACGTACAGCATTTGGGCACTGATTCCAAGCAAAAAGGCAATTACTCATATATAAAAATACACCGTCTGTCTCTTCCGAAGCAGCTGCTCAGGTGGACACCCTGCTTCGTGCTGTCAGTGGTGAGTGGCTCTAAGATCTTTCATCCAACCTCCTCTTCTATCACCTATCCAGGTGATCTAGACTCAGCTCCCTTTAATGCTGACCTACCCAAATATGCTAGGTTAACAGGTGAAAAATCCAGCTCCTGTTGCTGGTTCCCCTCTCCCCAGACTTAGGTCACTGAACGGAGGAGCCCCTGGACCCAGGCCATGGCTTCTCTGGCCTGAATGTGCATCTTGGCCAGGGAGGAGCAGACGCAGCCAGCCTAACTCCCCCTCAGCCGGTGGCTAGTGCTCCCAGCTGGCGAGGTGCCCGGGAGGGCCCGGAGCCAGCCGCTCGGACACGCCAGACCCAGGCACTTCGCTCTGTGCGAGCTGGCTGAATCTGAGCCTGGGTTTTCACACAGACACTTCGGCTGTAGACGTTCCTCTGTTGGAGAGCATCTCCAAGAGGGCATCCGGGGCGCTGAAGTGCTACCAGATGCCTGCCGCAGACCAGACCCCGCACTGGACTGGAGGAGACTTTTGGCTCCCTTCAGACTCGAGTCAAAACGGCAAGAGCTGAAGCCGCAGCAGCAAACACTGGGAAAGGACCCCAAGGTCGATCAGCTGGCTTCCGGCACACTGAGAGCATTTCTATTACCTTTTGAAAGGCCGTAAGAGACAGAAATTATGCTAATAAGTAGCACTTGACTGAAGCAGTGTCTCGTATAGTTAGAGCACAATACCGACCATAACCAGATCAACAGACCTGCTTCACACACAGAGGGTGCACATGTATTTGCAAGTCCTGAAGCTGAGAGGCTCTACAACGGCCGACTTGTCTCCAGAAGAGACTTGTTTCCCTGCACTATTTAAGTCTTTGGCCCAACTTTCTCTGTGCGACATAACATACTCTTTGCAGCCCGATTCAGTGCTGATGGAAGTCAATGAGAGATTTCCCACTGATCTGAGAGTCCTGCAGTAATCAAGTGCTGCTCTCTGCTTAACCGATCTGAGCCCAAAGGATGCGCTTCCCTTTTGCCTGAAATATCACGCTGACACAGCCTCGCATTATAGGCCCATTGGAAACCTCCTATGAAATGGTCTTTGCATTTTGAAATTGCAGAGGCAATTTGATTTTTTTTCTCCTCTTCAGACAGATTTTTTAGACATTAAAAGCTTGTCAGTTTTTGTTCTTGTTTACACTGGAAGGAAAAAAAAAGTAAAAGCAGACCATTTAGAAAATGTCAAATGAAATGCCCCAAGCCCTTGGTATCTGGGGATTTTAAATATCAGTTTAAATTAATTGCATCCAGTTGGTTGTGATTAAAGGCTGAAGGCTTGGCAGTTTCTTCTTCCCCCATCTGACTCAACATACACAAACAGCTGGATCCGTTCAGTGCCTCATTTTGGCTCCTGCCTTTACCTCGTCCCACTTCTTGGCATTGCCTCCACCTCTTCAGGCCCCGGCCTGGGCTTTGGAGAGGCACGCTGCAGGGAGGGGGCACATGGGAGGGGAGCAAAAGCCCCCACCGGAAGGACCAATAACTTGTGACAAGGGTAATTCTCATTTTCCTTTCCTTTTTCTCAAACCACTCTGTGAATACAGACCCAACGTAACAACGAACCACCTCAGTACCTGCCTTTGTGTAAGCGGGTGGAATAAGAGAGAGGCATTCCCTTTTAAAGTCTCTTCTGCGCCATAAAGTTGAAGTATCCTTCTGCTACCTCCTTCCCCTGACCTTGCCTGAGGATTAGGCATGCAGAGGGTACACTGGGATGCAAGTCAAACTGCATGGGAAACGGCCGTCTGTGCCCCTGGGAGCTGCCCCTAGACTTGGCTGCCTCACCAGGCATCTGCGCTCACTGACGCCTGGGAGACGCAACCCAAGGCCACGCGTTTTCCGTACGTGCTCCCCTGGGAACCGGGCACACGACTCCTCAGCGGTGACAACCTCACATCCGTCAGGGCCTCAGAAATTCTCCTTCATTTCATCAAACTGAAAACTCCAACTTCCTCCCCACAGCAGAGGATCTCTGAAGCAAGCGTGGAGCCTGCTCACAACCTTTTCCCAGTCTCTAACTGACATCTAGCGAACAGTCTCTAAACTGCACCTGAAAGACCTGGAAACTGCAGATGAGCTGACCCTCTGTCGGGAAGGCAGAGCTGGGCAGCGGACGAGCACGGCCACAAAACACCAGGCACCATGTCCTTTCCTCTCCCGGTCAGGACAGCTCTTCTGCCCCGTGGGCAGGCGGGGAAGCACCCGCTTCTGCTCAGGGGTTGCACAAACTCGTATCAGCCCAGTTCAAGTGGGCAAACGCAGGACCATACAGGGTGGCTGGGGGAGATCAGGAGTCCTACCCAGGAGAGACCAGCAAGGCTTCCACCCCAGCCCTGCCAGATGAAGCCTTTCCGAACAGGGTCACTCTCTGCCCCTTTCCTCTCCCAGAGGCAAAAATTCAGAGTGCAAACAGAAGAGCTGCTGGTGGCCATCAGGATTAGCAGCAAGTGCAGCTCCCATCCTAGGCCTCTTCTGGCTACTAGGTGGCAGGAGTGGTACAGTCTGCAGCCATCTCACAGGTTCAGTCCTCAAGCACCCTTTTGCAGCATGCCTTTGGGTCGCAGCAGGTCTGAAAACCCAGGGTGAAGAATAAAATCCCTGACGACCATGCTGTCTGCCTTCTAACAGCGTCTGGACCAGCCTGCACTGTCTACATAGCAATGAGGAAGCACGTAGCATTTGCAGAGAGCTTGCTTTCCATTTTATAGCCTCTATCATCTGTTGCAAAACAGGGAGTTTGGTTTATGATACCTATTAACGTTGCCAGGCAACAGCATTGCAGATATCTATGTCATCAGTTACAAAACCATCAGGTTTTAGAAGCCATCAGAGTGATAGCAGTGTCAGCCTGCCAGGTACTAAACCAGCCTGCCATTTTCATCAAGCATATAGAACCAATAAATCCAAACAAATCTTTCCTATTAAAAAAGTTTATAACCAAATTCTGCTCTCCTGTTTGCAGTCACAGAGGGCTCCTTCCATCACACTGCAGACATCCTCCACACTGAGGTGAAGGAAGGGTCTCTACCCTTCCTGCATGAACAGTGGAAACCTTTTTGTGGAGCACCATGAAACGGTGGGGATGGGGTGGACCAGGGACAGGCTCTCTGGCATTCACCTCTCACTACGTGCTACGGCAGCCAAGCCGAAGCACTGGACACAGCTATTCAAGCACAAACGCAAGGAAAATTTGAAACCAGGGTCTTGGTGGAGATGAGTGATTGCTGCTTTCCCTACACATACTGGGGAAAGGCTCCTTGAATGCACCTGCAAAAGCCTCCCCCCAGCTCCAACCCCATCCCCAGACAAAACTCTACCAGTCCTAGCCTCAGCTTGAGGCCACCTTCAACCCCAAATGGGGCCCACTGTTACCAAGAAGCCATAGCTCTACTCTTCAGCCAACTGCAAGCTTCAGCTCTCAAGCAGACCAGGCCTGCTTGTGGGAACTGTGGCCAAAGCCACCCTCAGGCCCCAAACACAAACATACAATTATAGCACTGCCCATAGTCCAACAACCATGATGCCAGCAAGGTACATATGGAGCTTAGGCTCATCACCTGACCACAATCCTAAATCTCTTCCCCACCAAAATCCTCATCATACCAAGACTATCCTTCCCAATCATCCGGCTTCCATAGAAATCCACTCTCTGGCTACTTTGAAACTCGTTTCTGTCATCCAAGGATGAAGCTAAAGTTGTCAGAGCAGCAATGACCCATTGTGCTTTCCCTGCTGAGAGGCTTGGAGCAGCTCAGCGACTGCGCTGTGCTGAACCTACTCTTTTCTGCTGGGAGAGGGACTACCAGAGCACCCTACGCTCACTGCAAACCCCTTGCTCCCTCCTGTTTAGCAGTCTGTGAGGTCTGTTGTAAGGATTTCCATTTTGCAGGAACTCTTTTCTTGCAACAAGACAAGAGTTTTTACACTCAAGTCTATTCTGAATTTATCCTGGTAAATGACCTTTCTAATTCAACGTCCCTGAAGGTACCAACATTGGAACAGAAGCCGTGATTTAGACAGCGCTCTGTCATTTTCCCCTTCTACGTTCTCTAACCATGGTCAGAGCAAGTCTAGCACAGATGATGTTAAACATAGTTTTCTCTTGCCTCACAACACTGTCTTGGCTCCACTTGTAACAAGCTGGGTGGAAAACTTTTCTCCAAAATGCAGATGGACGTAAGACCAGCCTGGTAGGACAGCACACAGATAACAAATGAAAAACACCTGAGCACTAAATAAACCTTCAGCACATAGCTGTTCCTGAAAACAGATCTGCCATGGTGGTGAACTGCAGGTCTCTAAATTTGCTGCAGCATAATAAATAACAGCCCTGTCACTCGAATACAGATTATCAGCTCTTTAACAACCCTTCCCCCAGGCTCAGCTCCTAGCCTTACAGAGCTGCAGCTACTCTCACTGCCCCCTTGTTTGTACCAGCTCATAACATCTAAAGCCACTTTCTGCTATAAATCTCCAGCGCTGAGGCATTAAATTACTGCAAGCAGGTTCCCTGCAGGTTGCCTTTCCCTTGCACTGTCTCAGCCTAGGCTTTTTCCCAGCTAACCACTTCTTCCATTCACACCCCAGTCTTCCTCCCCTAGAAGTGCCTTTAAATGAGCACAGATGGCATTAGCTCCCAGCAGGCTCTCAAACATCTTTCCCCAATACATGACTACTGTTCTTGCACTTTGTCACTTAGGAAGGTAAAATGCTTTACATATTGATTTCAATATCACTCTCAGTCCCCAAACACCATGGCATCTGTACAAATATTGCTTACCAGCATCAGAACAAGAACCGTGGGGGAGCTGCTTTGGGAGACACTGCCTTGCTGCAGAGGTGCGGGCATCCTGTTTGCTCCTTCGGTACTAGCCTCACTGCAGGACAGCTTTTGGCAGAAGAAGCTACAAGACTGTAACTAATATGAATGACGGGGTTGTTTTTTTTTTTTGGTAGAATATGTAACAACTCAGCAGGTACGTTAGTGCATTTGATCTCTATGCAATCCTTACCTGAACGTGCAATACCAACTGTAGCCTTAATTTTAAGAATTTACATGGGTGAAGGTGATTAAAAAGCAAAATGAAGGAAGAACAGATAAATGCTTAAACAAAACCTAACATTGTCCCTCTTGTTGTTCAGACTACACAGTAACTGTCAAACTAAGGATAGAGACTCAGGCCTCTAATGGCTTGAAAAATTGAATACGGATATGCCATACCCACAGCCAAAATACCATCAAGGTTACCAAAGGAGTGTTGTTTCCGCTTCCCAAAAGCTGGTGAGTGCCTGTTTACCATCTGCAGAAGATCTCTGACAGCTTGTTCACCTACAAAGTTTTACTGATGTAATTAGGTGCAAATCATGCCAGTGAGCTTGTACATGATGGCTCCCTTCACAGCCAAGCAAATACTGAAGCTTGCAGGAACAACGTTCACCAAACCCTAAATTCTCTCACTCCAGATGACTTCTACGTTAAACATGACTCAAACCAGAACAAAAGGCTTGCTAACAGTCATGAATCTAGGAATGAAGAGTCAACAGGCCAAGTAAAACAACAGAGTATTTACAAGGACCCAACCCATCTATACACCATTCCCAAGGCTTTCTCAGCCCACTAACATGAGACTGAATCAGTGCATCTCTTACCTGGTAATAGTAATCCACATACTGCGGCTCATAGTGTTGAGGCTCAGAGTTTTCAGCAGACAGGACATCTTTTAGTAACTCTTCACAGCCTGGCAAACAGAAACAAAAGAGTCAGGCTGAGAGTTTGTCTTCCCATAGATTACGTGGACAATGGCAGGAGAAACACAGGTTTGTAGTTAATCTGTGCACATGCAGCTTTGAAAGCTAACTCTGGAAGAAGTGGAAATTACCATAACAAAGCTCTGCTTGTGGCACTTACATAGGTGCCTTTACAGTAGTGCTGACCCTCAGCACGGATACACTGAGCTGCTAAGAAACCGAAAGCAAAATATTGCTTGGCTTGGTCAACCGTCCGGCAGGACAGAAACCTACCCCTAACCAACCCAAACTCTGAAGTCAAACACAGGATTTGCAGGCCTTGTCTGAGCCTATTTCTACTTTACATGAGCACAAGCACTAAAGCCAGCAGAGTTGTTTCCGATTCTCTCTGGTATAAGCGACAGAAGGGGCAATACCTAAATGTCCTAATTCACCCAGCTCCCAAGAAAATATGATGGAAGGTTTTCCTGGCCCAACATCATTGAGAAATGGTTCCTTGCTGCTGGTGGGGTGCTCAATGTGACACACAAACTTCAGGACAAATTCCTCTTCAGAAAGAGCTATGCCACAGAGCACATGGCATTTGGCAAGCAAATGTTGGTGCACTGCACTTGGAGATTTTCAGCTTCTGCATTTGCTTATTTGTTAACAAGCACAGCTGGAAAACTCAGTGTCTGTGTTTGCCTCAGTGCTTCCCTCATCTGAAAACCTGAGATAAATATAGAAACACTGAAATTGCCAAATGCCTCATTCCCCATTAACTACCAGTGATCGCATTTGTCACGCTGGGCTGCAGAAGGAAGCAATATCAGGCCAGGTTATCTTATAATAACCAGCTTACAGCCTTGGGCCTAAGCCGCGTGAAACCTTCTCAACACACGTTGTACACTATTCGTCTTGGAAGCTGCAATTACCCAGTGTATTTCTCTCTCCAGCCCCATCGCTAAGGCAGTAACGCAACACATTTGGCTGGGACATAGCAGGCTGCTGCTCAGCCACGGCAAGGCAGTGAGCCAGGGCAAGCAGAGCAACGGGAGGAAGCGTGAGCCGCGCAGATTTATACTGCTAGCTCATCTCCTCTCTTGTTTTCAAAATAAAGGAGTAACATCTCTAGGGTGAAGATAGCCTGCGCTCAGGGAGGGGGAGTCCCTCACAAAGGAAATGAGTACTCACCAAGAACAGAAAAGGCAACCAGATGGAGGAAGCCTACTATGGGGGATCAGTATGCTGTCCCTGTCTCCCACACACACAGGCATATGACAGAGGCATCATATGGTGGATGAAGCAACTGTTAAGATCTCAGGAGCGTCACATGGAAAACAGGCAGCAAGACTTTTTTCCCCTTCTCACTTTTTGCAGCAAAATGAGTCTCTCAACTGCCACAGAAGGGAAGAATTAATTAAGCTGAAGCAGGAAGCACAGCTCAAGCATGCAGGCATGGGGGGTCTTGGTTGCGTCCAAAGACTTTCGGAGGTCACAGCTAGTGAGCCTTGCTCCCTGGGCAGGACTGAGGTCCCGGATCCTCAGCGTCTCAAAGCTACACTTTAGCTGCAATGTCTTCTGTCCCCTCTTTGCTCCTCAGTTCTCATCTGAGACTATTCCTGATCACATTCGTTCACCTCCCTTGTCCCTCAAGGCTGGCCCCTTCACGATAGCCCACAGCCATTCACATTCGGGCCTATGATTTGTTCAGTAAAAACACTGGGGAGAAAAGTGGTGTCCGCTCAGTTTTACCCCCCCTGCTCGGGGGCAGTGCTGACCACTTCAGTGCGAGAGTGCCGCTTGACGGGGGCTTCTGTGTCCCAGCAGTAGCTCAGTAGCTCCACAACCACAGTAGTTGATCGAGCATTTGATCCATCTCCAGAACATCACCGGGGACTTAATCCAATTTGTTTACCTAGCTGCATAGCTTAGAACAGCAAACAGAGCCAAATCTTGCTTTTATAGATGTCAAAGGCCAAATTGCCTTTGGCACTGACAGACTCAGCCTGTCAGTGTAGGATGTAGGCTCATCTGGGATGTCTCCTTCTGCAAAGGTGACTTGTCAGTGGGAAGACGTGTGCACGAGGAGAGGTCTGCTCAGCACACAGGCTGGCACGGCAGCTTTGATCTCTCCATGCTGCTGGGAAGATTTCCATGTCATTATGCCCCACAAAAAGCAAAGAGGAGAAGGAAATGCTGAGAGGCCATTTTCCTGTGGGGGTTACTTAAACACATCACTGCCACTTTGCAGTCACCTGGACTTGATCCAACATCCATCAAATCAATGGAAAGATGCCCACTGGCTTCAAGGAGCTTAGGACTGTGCCACTGGTTTGGTTCCTGTTAGGTGTATTTAAATAATAAAATCTCTGTTGCTGCTCTCCCCTCTCAAGGTACAAACCTGATCTCCCAGCAACATCCTGGTCACTTTGGAAGATTAGTTACTGGGCTATTCAGCCACTGTGGGAGTCTTTACCACACCTGACTGTTTGCCAAAGTACTGCTTGAAAGACAGTAATTGCATCACCTTCTTCTGTGGCAGATCCATGCTCAGTTAAGCACCAGTATCTCTTTACTCCGCAGGACTGTGGACTGGGTCTTTTCTTTGGACCCTCCCCTTATCACCAGGAAGGCGGGTTTTGGCACACTGCTGGGAAAATCATCAGCTTTCTTCCACAGTGCCGTCCTCCAACGGTGTTCATACATCTCACCTTTCACTTCCTTTATCTGAACGATAATTCGAATTTTCCAAGAATTCTGAGAGGTTTACGCAAGGGACACAATATAAACGGAGGACTGTATTAACTTGGAGTGCCTCACATACTGTGCATATGTTTTCTTATTACCAGGCTATATTTTGGCTTGCAGCCTGGGAAGTGCCAGTGAGCTAAATTAAAGTGTCACAGTCCAGACAGGAAACAACAAAAAATGAAGGTTTACTCTGGCAAATCTCAGTATGGAAATATTAAGGCACTGGACAGCAATTTGTACAGGAGAGTAGTCTAAGTCTAGCACACATGGTGCTCTCTGCCACTAGTATCTCTCTGGAGGAGGAACAGTCTTGTCTGCGCTTGAAGAACTGTCCTGATGGATATCTCAAGCTCTGCAGCAATATGCACCCAAGGCTAGAATCTGTCCATAAAAAACAACATTGCAAATAAGCTAAGAAAAACTTCCTGGCTACTTTAAGGACCTCCTGCACTAAGATGTCCCATTATTGCTATAATTTCATTTTCCAGGAAACAGTAAAACTGAAAGCCACTTATACGGCTGATTAGAGCTATTTCATTTGGATGCCTGCTTGTATCATAAGATCTTACTGTGCTTGATCTATGGAAAGGCAAACTGAGGTTAACTTAGACCATCATTTGTTTTTCCAAGTAAAAACAATACAAATGGTTCCTACTAGCTGCCAGCAATTCTGTTCTCTCTCCCCCTTGCTATGGCTGGCAATCTTTCCTCATGTACATTTTTGGGCAGCACTAGGCAAGGAGACTTACTGCATTGCAATCGTAGTGAGACATGAGCGGGAGGCAAAGATCTAACCCAAGAATTGTCTCAAGTCCTTGGTATCTACTATTGTAGCTCTGCAAAAGGCACTCAAAATCCTCTGCGGAGGAACACTCTGCTAAAGGGCTGTGGATTATATCAACCACTGTGCTGGGAGAGAGAGATTGGGAACCACCTCGTGCCTGGAGGAAGAACTCGACTACCACATCACAACAGGAGAGTGGTCAGAAGTGGCTGAGTTTTCTTCTCTGGCTAAAGACTTGTGATGAGCCAGCACAGAGCTCCCCTGCACCTCTCAGAAGGCAGCTTTACAGGCAGATGTGTCATTCCTCATTCAACAAAGCACTGAGACACTCTCCAATCTGGTTCTGTCAAAACTGAGTAAAAAACTATTTATCCTAATATAAAAAATGTACAAGCAAACACAGCTCATTTGGTCAGAAGTGGGTTAGGGAGTAATCATATGAGCTAGAGATTATTTGCACTTTGTAAGGACAAAATGAAGTAAAATAGCAAATGATTTGTCCATGGGAAGAGGAATTCTGCTGCAGAGCAAAAATTCTAAGTAATGTCATAACCACTAGATCATTTTTTCTTTCTTTTTGTGAAAACACCCAGCTGAAACTTTTCCTTTCTTGAAAATATCTTGCAAAGAATAGTCAACTCTCAATACACAGTGTTGGCTGTCCCAAAGGCAGGACAGGACCATCTTTAGTCCTAAGCAAGAATGACAAAGGTGATTCCAAGTCATTGAAGGGGAAGACACAAACCTTTAACCTTTTCCTTTGCTTTGGATGCCAAAGATGGTTCTCCTTACCAGACAAATTTACAAATTTATTTTCAGTTTCATAAAAATAAATTGATTTCACATGCTAACAAATGGTCAATTTGCAAATCACAGCAAACTGATTTCCTGCAAATGCTCCAAGAAGGAGATTTAACTCATATTGCATCAGGCAATTTTCATGGGCAATTAAGCAATTTTAATATTATAGGAAATCAAATCTCATTACCTAATTGAATGGAGCTGGTTCTTGGCATTTTTCCTAAGAGCAATAGCTTTTTACTTTACCTACCCTTGGATCTTTAATGGTGTATTAGACTTATTTATGGCTGCAGGCTATATTTAGTAAAATTTAGTTGAGCCTTAAAAAACTCTGAAGTACTTTTAAGAATAACCAACTTAAGTTCATTAAACAGCTGTAGTGCTACTTATAACATGCGAGCTCAGTTCTTCACAGGTCCTTCTCCCTAGAGATATCCCAAGTACCACTCCTGTCAATGAGATGCTCTTACAGGAATACATAGATTCATCACATCATCTCCAATTGTGATATACTGTGAAGTCTGAGATCTATAGCTATGAGCCTCAAAGGTTCTTAAAGATTTTGAGGTTTTCTGTTGTGCATTACTGAAGTTCTTGTGCTAGCACAGCTGTCCTGGTCTTATATATTGGCATATATTACAAATATTGGTGTCCAGCAAATAAACTCCTGTTCCATGACTGCAGCACGTCCATCTCTCATTCTGTACTGGATCTGCAGGGCAAGGCTGGTACACTCTCCTCAGCTGTGGAACTGCAAACTAGAAATCGAAAATAGCTAGCAGAGATGGTCAAAACTCAGCACTGGTTCTGTGGGAAACTGGCACTTGGAAATGTTTGTTTAGAGCATCTGAATGGAAGTAAAAAAGCAAATTAAAAAAATCTACAGTGAAACAGAAAGCCAGAAGTACTTTGCTTTGGAATACTTTGTTTTGAAAAACTGTCAAATTTCATACTATATTATTTTACATTGTTTCATAGCAGAGATACCCTGTCACAGTATGAACTAAAAGAACAGCCGACATCCTTTTTTGAGCATTTCTTCAAAGCTTTGGGTAAATTTGCATTCTTGGAATTTTCGTCAAAATTGCTAGGACCTCAGGGAGAAAAGTATCTACTTTTTTAACTTTTATCTGCTCACATAAAGAGTACTTCTAGAAGTTTTCCAGCCACCTCCAGTAATTAGGTGCCTGAAGATGCAGGGAAGCACAGACATGGATTTTTGAAGGCACATAATGGTCTGTGTCACTGTTTTGAAGATTCAAAGGTTGCTACTGCTGCAGGTGGGGAAGCGTATGAATTCACAGCTGGGCTTCTTCTACATAGTTAATAAATACGAAGGAGCTCCCACATCTCTGCATTTTCAAATATCATAACAGAGCATAACTTAAAAGTCCTTATTACTTCTAGAAGACAGGGAGAAGACTCTCTTTCTCCAGGAGAAAAAAAGGCTGCAGGATTTGGTCTGAACGAAACAGTGATTCTGCTACAGCGTGAAGATTCAGTATTGCAGAAATGCTTTGTGCTAAGGTGGCTCTGCCTCTCCCATTCCAAAAGCCATTACTCGCCAACTGCTCTGCAGTGGTCAGTGTTGTTTTCATGGTTAAAATAAGCTATGAAGCTGGAATACATCTGCTCTTATCTTTTAATCCATCATGAATTTGTATCCATGCTGTAGCCTCTCATCTCTGTGAGCTGCGGCACCAGGGTCAGTAGGGGGAGCTCACCCTTCACTTGCCAGGGTTTGAGTTTTCTAAGCGGAATATCAAAGCGGAGAGACTATTGGAAAGACAACAGAAATCCTAAAATAGAAGGAACAGGTCAGACTTAATTAGAGCCTGCTAAATAGACTGAGAGCCTGGTCCTGCAAACGAGCCTGACTGCAGGACTTACCAGCCTGCATAGCATATTAAAAATAATAGTTCCACTCAAGCCTTTAAGTATTACAAGTGGCAGCAAATATTTATTGGATCAGTAGAATAAATTCAGTAGAGCAAAAATTGTCATTGACTCCACGGAGCAAACAGTAATGGATCCCACCCTGACCCTGCTGAAATCAATGGGAATTTGGCTTTTGGGTGATGTTCTGGCTGCTCTCAAAGTCTCTAAGCAGTGCTACTTCTTTAGACTATTCTGGCTTTGACACAACCGCTAGGTAAGCGCACACAGGTGTTATTTCACAGCAATTGTTCTTCAGACTGATGCAGTTATTAGAAATAAAGGCATGCAGTGAGCAGGTAGAGAAGGCAGCCAGAGTGGGAGCAAAACCTTTATATTCTGATATTCCAACAAAATTGCTGCAAAGCTTTAAACTTGATGGCAAGCCTGGCTCTGGCAGAGCCTAATGGCATGGGGAAAATAGCCTAGGCAGCAGGGACTCAGCTTGGGTGCTGCGACAAAGTGCTTTAACCCACAAAGGACAGGCACAAAAAGCAAAGCTTTCCTTCCATAGAAAGCATCCCTGCCTGTCCAGAATTTTGCCTCAGAGACATAGGGTGGGAATGAGTTCCTCCAACACGCTTCTCCCCCTAGCATTGATATCTCAGCTTGTCCAAGTCCTCTCCATCCCCTCTGCAGGCCCCTGCAGTCAGTGAGACTCCTCAGCACATCCGTCCCCACGGCTCCTGCTACCCAGCCACCAGCACCTGGAGAAAATGATTTGTCTCGTCTGCCCAGCAGTGCCGGCAGCCACTGCAGAGGGACGTGACTCACAGGTCATGGGGTTTGCCCAGCTCAGGAGCACCGAGGAGGTGGCAAGGCTTCGTGTCCGCTTGCAAAGGGCCACAGTACTTCTCCTTTCATCACACAGAGTGGACAACGCTCTGGTTTAGGGAGGAGAGAGGCCACGCTGCAGATTTTAGATCCAGGATTTGTGGTCGGTCCTTGCAGTGAGAGCTGCTACCAACCAGTTACAGCAGAGGCATCAAGCACTGCACTGTTTGGGATCTTTTCAGGCTCCAACATAGAGTTTTCGGTTAAGATCCACACCTGGTTCTGAAAGGGTCAAATCAACAACATAAGAGGTGACTCCTCTGCCATTGAGATTTGAATCTCTGGTTCTAGATGCTTCAAGCCAGATCCTTGACATCATTTCACATCCGTACAGCAAAAGAAAGTTGTTCTTCAGCCCATACTATAAAGGGAACAATCTATAACAACTCAGCTCTGTCATGAGAAAACTTAATTTGAAGTTGCATAAATAAGAAATATGGCGAGACATTAGGATAGTAAAGTTTGAATTTAAATGTTTGGCTTCAAGTGCTAAGAATAACACAGCTTCATGCTCCATTACCAAAAGACCACTGGATTTACGGTAGGAGCTCATTCTGCGCTATTAATCTGATTACTCCAAGCAATTGCAATAGGCTGAGATGTCAAAGAATCATATTTGTAATCTGTTGCTGCCAACAGAGATTGCTTCTGTTTGATAAGTCTGCCACTTCTCTTGGGATGTGTAGCTGCACTGAAAAATAAGAGGTAAAAACACGGTGGAGGCTCCCCATTCTGCAACGCAGACATACCTTTTCTCAACTTTAATAAGAGCATTGTTTTAAAGAAAAGTATGGCTGGTAGCTGAAGACCAATAAAACTTTCATGATGTGAGGTGAGCAATAGAAGCAGTTTGTTATTAAGAGATGCTGCAAAAGTATGCATAGCAGAATGTCTTATCAGAAACAGATACAGCTGCGCCTGTGATTCTACACGCTTAACACTGACACTGTGTAAGTGTTGATAATGCTAATGATGTGCTAAGACAGTTCAGCAGTACTGGAAGATGTCTCTGTGTCTGTTCACAAACACACACTAATATCCATCAAGCATATGATTTGGACCCTGACCTGTAAGATGCTCTGTATAAGGGCTTTAAGATATGCACAGACTACAAGGTATCCCAGAGAGTTTGATTCAGCCATGTCTTTGCAGGCTGAATTCTACCTCTAAGACAGGAACACGAAGCAGTTCCCACAGGGTGAGCAAGGATGAGCACTCCCAAGGCATCGGCTCTCTCTGGTAACCGTCAACACGCGCACGCTCTCCCGTGCAGTAGAGGACAGGCAGCTGCCCCCTCCTTCACCAAGGGGACTGCCCACTGCCTCCCCTCACCGCGGACAAGGGCACTCAGTCATTTACAGAACAGACATCCTCCTAGATGACACCTGTCTCTTCCTGATTCTATTTTGTCTATTCATGCACATCTTTAGACTGTGAATTTCAGAGAATTACTGGAAAATTTACAAAGCTTGTGTCTTCTTCAACCCAGTACCCAGTTTGCTGCAGCATTTCCTAGACAAGGAAAGCCTCTGACATAGACTCTAGTGTCTATACACCAGTGTATTAACTTTCCTTCAGGGCTTTCCGTTGCCTTCTCTTCAAATACATCAGTGTCACCTTGGAAGGTGTCTCCATGAACATGGACCGAGAGCAGCTTCTCACTGTAATTTCATGTCATACACTGTTCTCAGCTGCCATAAACATTAATTAAAATTGCTGTGGTGTCACGCTCTTGCCTCATAATGGCTTCATAATAGTCTCATTGTAGCAGACTCTCCAGACATGACTCCTGGAATCACACTATAATCGTGGTGACATTCACCCTGTCCCTGAAGTGGAGCCTCTAGGCTGTGACAGCACTCTGGCACTTTGGTAAGGACATAGGTTTTTCGGAAATGTGCAGGCTGGAATATTTTGCTATGGGAAGCTAGAAAATTAATCAGCAGCAAAACCGCTAAAGTGCTCTTCACTGTTTGCTTCTCTACCTGTTGGCTAACCCTAACAGCATAACAGCAACTCCGTCTTCTGCCAGGAACTTTCCGTTTCCTTGCAAAGGAGATGGTTCGATCTGGTTGCACTCTAGCTCCCAGGCTCCTTAACATGCCCAACCTATAATTAACCCTTTTCATTTCAATACAAGGCCCCAAGTACTTTGAAAACATGAATTAATTATACCTTGAAGCTACCTCAAGAAGAGTAAAGAGTAAAGTTTTCTCGTAAAGAAACTAAAGCCCAGGGAATCTCTAACAGCTGCAGAACCAGGATGCAGGAACTCTATCATCACTTATTATTGACACATGAGATACAAAAATATAGTTGTCAAAGCTGCCCTACTCTCACTGCAAATAATCACAGTCAAAAGAAAAGCAGCAGGCAGTCCAGCCATGTTACTTTTGTCGCAGGTCAGGTATAATTGGGTTGTTACACCAAGCAAGAACAAACCACCTAAATCAAGAGCAATGCATGGCCAGGAACATTCAACCCTTGCTGACGGGCTCATTCAACAACCCTACTCAGAAACACCAACCCTTCTCTGGATTTTTTATTGCTTAATGCCTAAGAGAAGGAAAAAGGAGAGCCAGGGAAGGACTGGTGGGGATCATAATGGTTTATGCCTGAAATAACCAGAAAAGCATATTGCTGCTTACCTGCAAATACATTATTTTTGATCATCACATTTCCTGCAACCAGAGAAACATTACTGGAACTATAGTTGGTATTTTTAAGAAATAAGCACATACCTTTGATAGCAAAAACTCCATGACAGAAGTCCTTAAAACTGATTCTTCCCAAATCATTTGGGTCCAAGTACTTTGCCAATTTTTCCACCTAAAAAACAAAGATCATAAAATATTTGTTGAGCTTGGTGGGTCAGCTCACTCTCCACTGGTCAACAGCTTCCACGAAAGACCCCAGGTGAAAGAGTATCTGCAAGGATCATTTGAATCAGCTAACAAACAGTTCTGTGAGGAGAAATCATGTCCCATAGTTGGATGCACAGTAAAGCACATGATCTGACCAAGACTTCTGCAGCTGGGACACGATACCACTCTCCAGTGTGGATCTCAGGAGTTTAATAAGGGGTGACTCTGTGGCACAGCCTTTCAGCTTAGAGGAGGGTGCTAACAGCATCTCCTTCCCTAGGGGCACCTGTTGCATATGCTGCCCACAGGAACTTTAAACCTTTGTGGTCTCCAGCCCTCTTATCAAAAGTTATCAGGGAAGAAGGGACAGACAAAGATGTGCACAACACACAGTAGTCTCATTCCCTGAAAAATCTAGACTAAAGGAGTGAAAATTCATTAGGCACTTGAGATCAAACAAAAACCCCTTTACCACAATAGAGAATACATGTTGGTACAGAAAAATGCAAGAATATTAACAACGTGAAAAGACTCATGTGATGAGAGACTGATCCTGCTCAGTACAGTATGCAAACAAGCAATGTTCTCATTGCTTACAACCTCAGCTTCACGGTTCACCATTTCTGAACAGTCTACAGTAAAATGAGATTAGACTGAATTTAAACACAGTCACCAAATTGGTGTTTGCCTAGAAGAAGGTCTGGCAGATTTTTCAGGAGGGTTTTGAGGAAGAAAAGCGCTCTAGAAGGGAGAATCTGTCGTGTGTCGTGGTGTCTAGAATGAAGGAAGCGAGAAGGACACCTCAGGAGCAAGCAGCTGAAGAGGGAGAACAAGGAGAGATGCAGAGCAGTCCGGTGAGGAGGGCACCGTACCGGGACACCCCAGCTGGCTGTTGTCCCCTCCACCACACGAACACGTGCCCTCACCCTCCGTGCCTTCGCCTGCCGCCCGCGGTGGGCAGTGCTCCCCGAGGTGGAGGCAGCCTCTCGCTGCTCGGAGGCACGTGCGCAGCAGCTGCGGCACGACGCTGACCTTGAGAGGGGCCCTGAGACACCCGGGAGGATAAACAGGCGTAGGAGGCAAGGGCAGAGGCACGGAGGATGCTGCACAATCCCGGCGACCACAACGTGAGCTCAGATATGTCAGTCTGAGCAGCAACAAAAGCCCAGCTGGAAGGATATGCAGCAAATGAATCTGGATGACCCAGTTTCTCAATTTTGTTTCTTTTTTTCACATGCCAGCAAACACCTAGCAGTTTCTTAAAGCCCTCCAGATAACGCACAAATGTCACGCACAACACTTCTTCCTTCAGATTCTCTCTGTGCTTAGGGCCAGCAAATGCCATGATCACCCAAAGGTCTCACTGAGAACAAGCAAACCGAGAACCACCAAAGGCATGGGGACGGTGAGACAGACGAATGAGTCTGCTTGTTGCAGAGTTCAGGTAATCGTGCAGTATGTTCTGCAGCCCTCAGTGCAAGACAGACATGTTTAAGGAATTTAATGAGACCTTGTCTTGGTTTCAAGCCTATAAGCTCCTCTTATTGCAGACCTTAAGCAAGAAATCTCTCTCCATCACAGAAATCTATTTACGTCTAGCCTGCAGTTGAAAGTTGTCAGTCCCAAACTCCTCAACAGAAGGAGCAGAGAGGGGAAGATGGGGAAGAAGAGAACCCATGATTTGCCTCAGTCACAGAGAGAGCTGGACGCAGAGCATAAGAAAGATCTCTGATACCTTGGGCCAGGAGCATGGATACTGTCCTGTGCTGAAACCACAAGCCCACACACAGATGAGAAAATGAGAAACTTTTAGTTGCACATAAAACTGTGCTGAACAAGAAAGAAACAATTTGATCCCTATACTGAATCATTTTTCCTCTCCCTTTCTTAGAAAGGCATCTCACGTAGGCAGGGTAGATAAGGAGCTGCAGGATGAGTTTGGAGCCCATGACGAGGTAGAAATCTCCCTGCAGCTTCCTTATTGCAGAAGTCATTGAGCAGGCAAGCATGGCCCGCGGGGCGGCAGGGCCAGAACCACGGACAGCACAGGGACAGCGCGGGGACAGGCGCCACAGACAGCGCGGGGACAGGCGCCAGGGACACTCCTGTGAAATGGGGCAAGTGTCATCTCCAGGATTAATAAGCAGCTTCAGCTCTGCAAGGCTCTCAGGCTGAAGATACGGTAAGAGAGCAAAAGGCAGTAGGACACGAGGCTTCGCAGCTCTGCCGCTTGCTGTCGTGTCACCTTGTGCAACTCACGTAACTTCCCCGCACTCAGGTTTGCAGCTGTACGCTGAACAGAGCGGTGATACCGCTGCACAGACACCAGGCAACGGACAACACAACGCAACGGCGACTTACCAGAAAACGATGTTACAAGAATCTCAGTAACATTACGACGTGATCAATCAGCTGCTTTATGTTAACAAACACTCAAAAGAAGACTTGCAGAATCCAAATACGGGAATAGGAGGAGACAATCCTGGTGGCTTTTGCCAGGCTAGGATGAAGACTGGATACCGCCGCTGACAAAGCAGTAAATTAACTGTATAGGGGGTGGCAAGAAAGGAAGATAGAAAACAACATTCCCTCCAAGCCTTAAGATGTTTTATTCTAGCCTGGCGGAGAGAACCACAGGATATCCCTGATGAGCAACTTTGATCTCTGTTCAGATACAGATGTTAAGTATCATCCTCTCTACACATAAATTCCATCATCATGTTTTATTCTGGATCGTCAAAAGATGAAATTCATATTTTATATTCCAAGAGTCATGGGACCTTCTTTCCCACTGATCTTCTAGCTAATTCACTGCCTGATTTTAGCTCTGATTTTAGAGTCATTCAAAAGAAAGAACAAACTCCCGCATTTTGAGGTCTGGGTTGGGCAGGCGAGAAGCAATACCTGGATTTTTACATGGACATCACATATTGCAAACACACGAAATACAGCTCTCAGTATACAAGACACACAGATGAGAGATCAGGTGGAACCCACGAGTAACAGAATAAAGGCAGCTCCTACCCGGAGCAGTTTCCTATGGATACTGACCGCTGGGCTGGAGACCCTGTCCTCTAATCACAAACATAACCCTGCCCTAAAAACACGTCACTAATTAACGAGTCAAACAAAGACACGTGCATTGACCTGCTGCTGCTCCAATCCAGTTTACTGCCACATCGCACAAGTCCCTGGAAACACTATCCCCTACTTAAAATACTTCGTATCTGTGAAGTGCCTCCTCCCTTTGATGAATAAGGAATGAACTTAAAAAGATGAACACAACCAAGGGTACTGCTAGAAAAAGAGGTAGCAGAGTACAGGCATTTCTGAACGGAACAAATCGGCTCCTTGCTGGCTTTTCTTACAACAGGATTCCAGCAGCTGAAATGTCACAGCTGCCAGCTATCGTGAACCTCACGATCAAATTCCTCCAGCTGGTATCGCAAGCAATTAGCCTCACTGATTTACACCAGCAGAAGATACGTTCCTGCTTACAAAACATTGCCACTTCACCAGAAGCTGTAGCGTGGATTGAATGCACAGCAGACTAGCTGGAAATCCTTCCTGAAACCAATTAAGTAGAGACACTTGTGACCCAGGAAAGCTGGGTCGCTGTGGTCCCTGCTCACCTTCACAGACAGCACAGATGTTACAGCAAGATGAAGCAGCGGCAGCAGAAATTCCTTTATTCAGACTCTTATTTTCGGATGCATTCAAAACAGCTTAATCAGACAGGCCACTGAGGCTTGGAGCAGCAAGATTTTACAGCTGAAAATGTTCCTGACCACTGTAGTAGCTGAAACATGCGGCAGACGTGTCAGCTGGTGTAAGTCAGCCTGGTCCCAGCGACTTTGATGGAAACGTGCATGGTCACTAGCTGAGCATCTGTTCCCTTACGGATACAGCAACAAAATCTAATCAGACACCAGTCTTTGAGGTTATGAGATCAGCCTGTAACTCTCTCCGACAAACAGCAAGCTCCCATCATTGCAATCTAAGTAAATACCATTTCCAAAGCTTGCAGGGTTGCTCTGGAGAATCCTATCTCCTGTAGGCCTATTGCTGGGAGGCATCAAACTGTGTTTTAGGCTTTAATGCACAGATTCCTGCAGCCAGCTGGGAAGCCTCTGCACAATTTAATATTGTGCTATAATGCAACACTGCCACTGGGTGTTCCCAGTGACTTCGGCTTTCAGTGTTTCTGAAAGTTGATCTGGTGATTTTAGTGGCCAGTTTCTCGGTCGCACACAATTACATTTTTAAATCAAATTAAGACTGTATACGCCTGGGTACGTGTGTTACAGAGGAACAGGGAATACACACATACGTAAGTTTAAGCAATGTCTTAACAGGAAATGAAATTATCACCTGAACAAAGTGCTTCATTCTCCAGTTCCCCTAAATCCAATTTTGCAGGTTTGCCATTAATTTTTTTAATGCAAGTAACTGACATCAGCGCAAGAGAGATCAAGAATTGACAAAACAGCCCGATGGAGTTTACGCTGCTACTGTTCACATCTTAGCCAGCACTGAACACCATGGCTCCCAGCACAGGCCAGGGGAGTTACAAGGGTTTCGATCAGCTGGGACTATATTTAGGCTGGTACTTACATAAGAGCTTGTGCATTAATACACACGCATGCACTACACACAGGGCACTGCCTGTTTGCACCAAGCTTTGAGCCTCTAGTGCTCTCAGTCACGCCATTTTTACCAGTGACTTGCTGGTATAAGGCTACGAAGCTCTTTGCTACAGGGACTGCCTTTTCTGGGACATCTACAAGGGGCCATCAGATAAGGCCTCTTGGTAGGACTGTAACACAACTGAGCGTCAATGTTTGGCATAAGCAACTCTTCTCAATTAATTACTTGAATTAAGGTACTACTGAAGGTACTACTTAAAATTAAGCTTAGTTTCAAGCCATAGCTTGAATTACGCCATCCCAGATTCCCCTAAATCCTCTCTGCTGTCTATGCTCTGTCAACCACCCTTCTGCTGCTCTTTGTAGGAAAGTTATGGCCTGTCCTCCTTCTTCTCAGAAGGGGCTGGCTCCCAGCAATTAATCAGGGCTTATTTACTGCCCTGGGAAAGGTTAAGGGCCCGTCAGTGCAGCAGCCAGGCTGCATGACATCGCAACCTTTTTTGTAGTCAACAACCCCACCGGCTTCCAGATGCAACGCTCTGCTAGCGAACGAAGGAGCAGCCTCTCAGCCCCACTAACCGAAAGGACAAGGCCACCCATTTCTGCGTGAGTGGATTAAGCAGGCTGTGCTGGTCCTGGATGCATCTGCATCCTGTGCTGACCCCACTGCAAGGGGCACAGGACTGCAAAACCGCCCGAGGCCAAAATTCAGGGCTGAGGTGACCATATGACTGCTACGATACCTGCTGGTAGCAAGCGCTCCAGAGCCAAACATCGCACGCCCTCATGGTGAGCCAGAGCCAGCGTCTGGGGCTGGGAACAGACACTCTTCCCTGCACTGCCGCGCGGAGCGGCCCCCCACCAAGCGGGACAGCACCACAAGGTCTGGACCGCAAAGCACATCTTCATTGTAGGAAGAGATGGACGAGGACAGAAAAAATTAGCTGGAGGTTCAATAATTCTGCCAGTTTTCCTGGCAGCTGCAAGGGTCTGTCTAATGAACCCTTCAGCAGACAGCCAACAGTCTCCGAGAGAGGGTATAAATCATTTTTGCTTTGGGAAACAACTGGAGAAAATCAAACGCTCTGTCCCTATTGTTTGGCCTGCTCGGATGAACGGGTGATTATCCTTTCAGTGCAAACGTATTTCTCCATTGTAATAAGAGGTCACTTCAGGCAAAGCATCCGCCTTCTCCGTTGCGTTTCCCAGCTACACTGACTGTGTCGCAAAGCGATGTTTGCCTCTTGCTGCTTTCCGAAGCACAAGATGAGGCCAGGAACACCTTGAAGAGTCTCCACAACGAAGATAAAGTCTATCTTACAGAAAAGAGATGAGGCTCAGAGTGAAAGAAGAGCTCTGAAATCCAAACTGACCAAGGCAGAGGTGCATATTCCTGAGCAGGAACTAGCAGTACAAAGCAGTGATAATAAGGTGAGACAGGATATTCTTCCACCAGAGCCTCTGGTTCAAAACACAAGTTCTGGATGTGACAGAGGCGAATGGCTGAGGCCTCTGCCAGGCCCTTGCGGGCAGCCAGACTGACCCGGGTCGTGAATCAGTAAGGGCTGGATTCTCAGCTCTACCGCTGTGAGTGAATGATCTGCAATCCAGCTTTATCCAGACACTGAAAAGGGGGAATAGAGACTCAGGTGGGAAAAAGGAAACCTTCCCCATATAAGAAGTGAGAGTAATAGAGGAGAAGAGCAGGGGTGAAATCCCGGTGTCAGCAGAGCCAAGGGAGAAACCCAGCCAGGCCAGGGGGGCACTCAGAGATTTACCTGGGAGGGTTTTAAATCTAATAAGCACTGTGCTATTTTTGTGCCTGCAGATACATCAGCTGTGCTCATTTCCTTCAGCAGGGGTTTCGGAGAGTGTCCTGCTGCACAACCCTGAAATCTAAAGTCTTCAGAAGACCTGGTGTTTGTACTGAATTTGAAGTGTCCTAAAAATTGCAGGGGAAGGAGGGCCTTTTTCTTTGAACTCCATCTGGTTGTTTTGTTTGAACCCTCACAAGTGGAGCGAAGCAGGCAGAGGCAGTCAGCTCCCTGAAATATCATCACCCTTTTTGATTTTTGTGCTGTTAGATACTAGGAGAAGATTTGACTTTCGGCAAAGTCACCCAGCCCAGCAACTAGGAAACGTGTCTGCTCGGTTCATTCAGCCCAAAGCCTCTGGCTGCGTTATCCAGAAGGAGCCTCTAGCTGCCGGGGGCCGAGGAGGACCCTCCGTTGCCCAGCTCTGCTCCAGCGAAGGTGTGAAGGTCGCCCTCAGACCTCCCACGGCCCCAGGAGACACCAGCCACGGGGCTGGCCCAGCCATCGCTGGAAGGGGAGGGAAATCCCGAGGATGCTGCGGAGTCCTCTGTAGCCATAGGGCCTGGGACAAAACTAGCTTGGGAATCGGAGCACCCCAGAGTCTGCTGACAAGGCCGAGCGGGAACCCGGGACTAACGCAGCCAGGAGCCAGGGCCAGCCGCAGGCACGTACCAGGGCGTGCAGGGGGGTGAAGTCACCGCAATCTGCTGCTCGGACTAGGAACAAGAGCAGTGTTTGTCAGTCTTCGCCCCGTCCCCCCTGGGCCGGTTCCCAGCATCGCTGCGTGCACCACGGCCGTCCCAGGACTCGCGGTGCCCCGGGGCACGACGACACGCTCCGCGTGCCGGGCGGCTGAGTGACTGCTGGCAGAGGAAGGGACAGGGTTTTTGTGGCAGAGGGAGCGGAGGAAGAGGACAGGTCACGGACAAACCTCGGATGAGACTCACTGAAAGTCACCTCTTCTCCGAGTGGCTTCGGTGCACCAGCACCTCCCAGCGCCCCGGGCAGCTCGGTCCGACGCTGCCAGAGCAGCTTGGAGTTTGAGTCCAGCAAAGCCTTCCTGACGGGAACCGAACCCTGCTGCCATCTCCAGGCAGGGAGACGCTCAGGGCTCTGCTGTCCTCACTCTTCTTACAAAATTGGCCAGTACAGGAGATTTCATTAATACAACGAAAACCTGCTCGCTTTAGCTGTAATTGACTTCCGAGGGACCCCACGCAGGCTCCATCCACCAAACTCCTGCAGCAGGATCCAGGCCACAGCCAGAAGATGCCATCTGAAATAAGCAACCACTCCCTGCAGTTTGCCGTCATACTGCAGGCGCCCGAGAGCACGTCTCGCCCCACGGCGCGAGCGGGAGCGCTGGGAGCACGGCGGGACGAGCGCCCGCAGAAA
This sequence comes from Dromaius novaehollandiae, assembly GCF_036370855.1. Classification (NCBI taxonomy): domain Eukaryota; kingdom Metazoa; phylum Chordata; class Aves; order Casuariiformes; family Dromaiidae; genus Dromaius; species Dromaius novaehollandiae. Next base: position 11,903,211 of record NC_088115.1, on the reverse strand, counting down.
GGGCAGGCTTGCTGTGGCAGCACCGCCCGGGCAGCACCTCCCGAAGCAGCAGCGTTGGTGAGAAGCGTCTGAAAACTTCCAGCAAAAGGAGATTAAATCTGTAAATGCTGCGGGGTGGAACAGAGAGGGTCCCACAGGATTAGAGAGGGAGCAGCAGAACTGCGCTCACTGATTTTAACAGACTGGCTTTTCCACATCAGAGCAAGAGACGTAGGTTTATACCTTTGCAGTATTTTTTGCCCTCCTCTCTTTACAGACCACAGTAGTTCATAGGCTTTGCTTTTTCCTTGCTTACAAAAATCCCCCAAATGATGAATCTAACCATTAATTAGATTCCTCTAAAGGGCTGCTACGAGGAACAACCTGCCGAACCAGAGCTGCACTGGGTGATCAGTGGTCGGGGGACCGGTCGGTGGGGGACACCAGCGCTTCTCGGGGGGTTGGCAGGATTGGTCCTTGCCCAAAGCTATTCCGGGTTTCCATCCACAGACTGCAAGTAAATATAAAACCATGATGCTGAAATTTGCAGATGACAGGATGATAAATAACAACAACTCAGGCAGCCTCACGGTCTTCTGGACCGCTTCGTAAGTGAAGCCTGTACGAACAGAACGGGTTTTAAGCACCGTCATGCAAGGCCACAAAACAAAAAAGAATATAAAAAAAGGGAGGAAAAGAGGTAACACAGTCTGCATGCGCAGGGAGGAAGAGACTGTCTTGGAGAGCTGGGATTCACGGATTTGGGGGAGAGGAACGGGGTTTCTCTGTGAAGTTCTGGCAATTCTCGCAAGGGGAGCAGGATGAGGGAAATAATTTTACACTGTGCTGGAGAGACCAGAGCTACTACAGCTGTGGTACCCACTTTTGAAAGAGATGCTGAAAACCCAGACAGGATGCAGAGAACAGACAAAACATTCAAGGGCTATGGAAAATGCCTTATACAACCAACCTGAAAGAGTTCCTCTTGTTTAATTCAGCAAAAGGGAGACCAAGTGGCAATCTGCTCACTGGGTATAAAAACCTTTGCAAACAGGAAATTGCAGGTGCTGAAGGACCCTCCAGTCTAGCAGAGGAAAGCCATAAAGAGCCATTGGCTGCAAATTAAAACTAAACAAATCCAATTTAGAAATAAGGCTCAAATTTATATCAGTGTGTGTGTTTACCTCTCAGAACAGAAGAAGGAACTGGTAGATTCACTATCATTAGAGGTCTTTGATATATCCGGAAGATCTGCCTAACCTGGAGTAAGTGGGTTAAAAGCTGTGCTTTCACCATTCCAGGACATCCCAGTAGATGAACTGATGCTCTCCCGGAACCTGACTCTCAGGCACGTGAAGAGCTGCCTCCCGGCACACCTGTAAGGTGGGGGGGCCAGCACTGAGGAATCACGCGGCCAACCACTGAAGCCTGGCCTGCCAGTCTGTTCTGGCAGGCTGTGCACTGTAAATAATTCATGGCACTGCAAACAGCATCATGAATTTCCATAAGCTGCTGTCTGATCCCAAAACATGCAGGAACATATATCATTGCTGGAAACAATGGCTTTGACTTTGCTTCCAATTTTGATTTCAAACATCAGTCATTTCCCCTTGGTGCTTTATCAGCAGGCTTCAAGCCTGCAGGTTGGCTTGCCTGTAAGTCTTCTGTAAGCAGAAAGTATTGACTCAGTTTCTGCTTTAACCAGGGACACCCAATTCACCAACTGGAAGGCAGGTCTTGCGACAGTATCCTAAATGAGGTAAGGAAATTGGTTGAGCCGTATTGGCCTTGACTTTGAGCAAATCACTAAATTTGTCAAATTCATAGTCTACTAATGGCTCCAATGCAAAAATCTAACAGACTTCAAGGAGTCCATTCACTGCCTTTCCTGGGCCTGGCACCAAGCCCTGAAAGGACACAGAACTTCATCTTCTTCCAAATATGAATTGGATCCAGGGGCCTCAGTCCAATTGGACAAAAACACCCAACAGTAACCCAGATGGAGAAAATATCCATAATGTTGCTGTATTTTGCTGAGCGCGTGAAACGAACCAGTGAATTATAAGCCCGTGGAAAGAAAGAGGTGGTTTCAGCGGCATTGCAGGTGGTCAAGTGCATTCAAAGGAGAGGAAAAGCTTGCAGTGTTCATGTGTTATTAATGCCCTGAGTAAGCACTACCTCGGCTCAGGTGGGTGACAGATGAGGAACGCGGTTCAGCTGCTGGAGTGGGAACAGGGAGCACTGCGCATCTGCAGCGCAAACGGGAGGTCGGCTCCTAACCCGAAACTCTGGGACCGCAAGCGCTCCGAGCACGCCGAGCCGCGCTGCCCGTTCCCCGAAGAGAGGCTTTGGAGCACTCTCCAAAAGCGAGAAAGAGCACAGGAGGAAAGCAAAGAGCCTCTTCTCACCCCATGGGAGCCGTGAGGGCTGCAGCTACGGGATCAAGGCCACGGCTGCCAGGGCAGGAGGGTTCACAGCACTGTCTCGACCGGGAGAGCCTCACTGCTGGGGAAGGTGACGGTGTCCAGAGACCAAGGACTGTGCGATTGCGGTCAGGACTGAAGGCTGCCAGTAGCAGGCTACTACCAGTAACTGGCTCCCTCTGCACCTCAGCTTTCCCTCACCCCACTGGGCAGGTCCTTACCATCATCTTGTTTTCTTATTCTGTTGAATAGCATTTTATTATTTCCTGAGAGTAAAAGATTGAGCCATACGGTACTGCACAGAAAGAACACATTAGAGATGGATTTGTTTAAAACACTTCTAATATGGAAATAAGCTATTAAGAGAATATAATACTCCACGAGCCTTGATAACTGCATGTTTGTGACAGAAATCCAAGCAGTGCCAGGAAAATTGATGCTACGACTTCTGTTCTCCTGTTCTCCATTGAGAAATCACTTGCAGTTTTTACTACACATGATGACACAAAGCACATTTGGAATAGCAACAAATATAATTTTTGAGATATTATATGCCCAGACTTTGCAATTAATATCCTTGGATTTCAACCATAGCAGAGACCCAGAAGTTATCAGGTCCAAGGCATCCCTTCTTACACCACACACTTCACTAGCTAATCTCTCCACTTACAGCACAAAACATTTTGTGATCACAGAGAATCACTGACAAACTCTGAAGCAGCTCCGAGCCTGACCACACGTGGAAAAGTACCACTGTCTGTCCTCTTATGAGCAGTAGGATGAAAATGAATAAAACTCTGGAATCAAGAAGTTTCCAGAGCTTCCTCCGTGTGCACATCCCGAAGAGACTGCTCGCAGCTGCAGAAACTACTTTGCCCCATCCCACCTGCAGTTCAGACACCACTGAAATCCTGGCGAGTTTTTCCTCTGCCGGCTACACCTTTGGATCAGGCCAGGGTAAATGTACCAATTGCTTATATGGACAATACCATGAGGACAGTATTTTCTCATTTATTTTGTCCCTTCTAATACAGTGTAGCAGCTGGCAAGGAGCAGACACCAGGATCAGGAGACCAACACCTCTCCAGAGACGACTCCACCATCCACCATCCCACACGTGAGAACCTCTCACTTAAAGTTACTTAAACCTGATTTGAACAGGAGCCTGCTTCCCTCCTCCCCTCTGCTGTGGTGTTGCAAAACAAGACGCTCGGCTAGGCCTACCGATCTTAAAACAGTCTATGGGGAATCCCACGTAGTCTGCAACACCATGGGAACAGAGAGCAACTCTAAAAATACGCCAGAGCCATCTGTTCACTCTACAGGGATTTTTTTCTTGTGTTGCTCTGGAAACAACGGGTTAATGTGTTGAACCATTTTCCTAAAACCACTGATTCACTCATTTGCTAAAATAAGCAGGGCCGCATTATCACCTTCGCCCCCGCTTCCACCCGAGCTGAAACCAAGGCTTCCTGGAAAACAAGGCTGTTAGCAAAAGCTGCGACAAGCTGAAATGAGGCATGGCCCATTACCATTTCATTCATTAGCGTGAGCCAAATATAGCATAAACCAGCCAGATCTCAGGAGACACAGCAGGCAACTGGTCATGTGGGTGTAGCATGCTTTGCCCTTAAACAAGGGGGAAAACGTTCAGGTAACGCCAGGTTTATCTACAAGTGATGCAGCATGGATTCATTATCCGAGAACATATTCTTTCCCTCTGCAGCTCGCGGTGCGTGTGATCGTACTTGTCAGCACTAAAGGGAATTCACGCAGAATGAGGCTTTTCAGGGCTTCCAGTTGTGAGGCGTCAGCCAAGTGGGACCTACTCCAGGAATAATTATCATTTTTAAAGTAAAAGGGGAGAGAGGTGGGGCGCACAGTGCCAAACAATCAGCCAACACTTTCTCAGCTCCTTCCTTGCTGACACCTCCGCCATCACACCGTAATTGAGGTGTTGTCACATGCAGAGGACAAGCACGAGGCTGAAGAGCAGCAGGAGGAGGCCGAGAGGGTGGCGAGAGCAGGGCGAGTCTAACCTGCAGCTGGAGGTCCCGGTGTGCACCTCGCACATCCCCGTGCCAGCTCCGCCCGCTCGGGTGAAAACACAGTTCCCAAGGCCAAACGTACAGAAGCTGCAGGAAACACCCCAAACTAGACGCTAAAGCCAACGCCACTGCTGCGAGGAGGCTCCAGACTGAAACCCAAGCAGGCGCTTGCGACCGCGCGGCTAGCACAAATCAGGACAAGGTGCTTCTCCGTCAGCCGCAGCACAGTGCTCGTCTCTGACTCACCGCGCGAAAACCAGGGCTCAGAGCAACAACAAGCTCAGCTCCCGAGACACCACAGTACCCGCTTCTGTCTGCGACATCCTTACAGGTTGGATTTTTAGCCTCAAAGACACGAATCAAGTATTACACTTCGTCACTTCTCTTCACTGTGTACTTTCACGGCTGCTTTCTCCCCATGCCGCACAAAACAGCTAGCCAAACAACACGCAGCCAGGACAGGTCTCCTAAGAGCACTTTAAACCCAGCCGTGAAAAGGGACCGCACGTGGCCTGTGGCAAGGCCGCAGGTGCAGAGCGTGACACGCAGGCCCTGAGCTGATCTCAAATGCAAAAGCCTGACCAGCAGCCCTGAAATTAAACGGAATGAAGGAAATTTCATGGTAAATTAATGCCTTGATGAAAACCCTGGAAGGAATGAGCTTTGGAGGAATCCAGCACAGGGAGACAGACATTAGGTAAGGTGACAAACATCAGGCAGAAAGGTCTGACTAAAGGGAGAATCTCCCACCTGGCTGAAGAGGACGATGCTTGACCTTGCAGAGAAGCGTGGCTGCGAGACAAGGTGCCTCCCCAAAGAAACAGAGGAGGCAATGCACAGCGAGCACCACCCGCTACGGCAGAATGATTACCAAGCCCAAAACAAGCGGACAGGTTTGAGCAGCAGCCGACACCGACGCCGCTGACATCAAGCCGAGGGAAGCGCGCGCGAGCGGGCTGTGCCGGCGAGGCCGCGACTGCTAACGCCGGGAGAGCAGAGCAGCGACCCCAGCGCCAGCAAAGCCGCCTGCTGCATCAGCTCCCTGCCCGCAGCAGCATCTCCTCCAGCTCCCCCAAGCCCTGGTGTGACTGTCAGCTCCCCGTAAAGTAACGGCCCAGACCCCCCCAAGATCTCCCTCTCCCGAAACAGCGTGAGCGGCCCCCCCCACGCAGAAATGCATCGTTAAAATCACCGAGGAGGAAATGCTCGCTGCACAGAATGACACACAGACATCCACGTTTCCCTTTGATCCGCACTAGGAGAGACATTAGAAGGAACGATAATTAGACAGGTTTTTTCTGTAAAAACGGATACATGAAACACACAGCCTGTGTGCACAGAAATTGCATGCCCTCTGCAGCCTTAGCAGCTGTACAAGTGGGCTCTGTGTCACGGCCCTGCCTGTGCTCCCCGTCCCTATCAGCCATTCCGGGCTGGCTGATGTTAATATTCCTTAATGGCTGGGAGACTGAAAGGAAGCGAAAGGCAAAGCATAATACAAAGGGAAAAGCAATAAATGTGCACAGCTATAATGGAATTGTACTTCTATATTTTGAAAACGCACCCAATTCAGCTGTTAGCAGTCAGTGCCGGTATTGTACAAACCTCAGCGAGAGACGGGGCCCAGGGTCCTCGGCTCGCTGCACACACTATTCAAAAGACACTATCTGACCCAAAGAAAATTTTCTCTGCTGGCATGTGATTTTATCTCCTCTTCTTACCCAGAAGCAGATGGGCTGTAAAGAGGGCTGGGCCCAGGGACTAAGTAGGAATGGCAGATTTTGCAGCAGAGACTCAGCTAATGAGAGAACCGTACTCCCACGAGCAGAGGTACGAGCTGTACCGGGGCATCACTGCGTACAGAGCCAGGGCGCTCGCGTGTGCCCGTGCCAACATGCTGGGCTGCTCTCTGCCCGCGTGCACCAGCTGTGCTGTCCCCAGCATCACCCCACTGAGGACACCAGCTGGCTACAGCACCCAGCTTTTAGCTCAAGCTGAACAGAGATTTTTTTTTTACCCCTCTATCTATGTTTTCTCTAGCACAGAAAGAAACGAGGCCTGACAGCAGAGCAAACAACACACGGTGACAGGGCAGCACTCCATGAGCCGTAGGTCGGCCGCTGTGCGATGGCCCTGCGCTCGCACCACCCCTGGGTCTCCACCGGGAAGGTAAGGGTGGTTCTGTGACGACCTCCATCAGCTGAAAACCTCACCTCATAGGCTCAGATGAGCTGGTCACTGTTTCCAGTTCAGCTGTCAACCAAGGTAACAGCCATTAGAGAGGCACCCTGTCCATGTGCACGCGGGACTGTGACCCCTCATGCCTGTACGCACAGGCACAGAAGTCCGTGGGGCCATTCATGTTGTGTGAAATTGCCTCCTTCTAAAGCCTTCTAAAAGCTAGTGTTTCACGGCTGCCTTTTTCAGCCAGCTTTTAGTAGGGACGTAACTTGGGTTTTCTAACCTCTTGCTTGAGGTATATATATTTACCATCTCTCAGTGGAACACCTTGATTTATTTTTTGTATCTATTGATACCTTGACACTGTTGTATCAGTATGTTAATTTATTTTTATCCACACTAAAATAAAACCAACAACCTCACCAAAACCCATTTGTTTTCTTGAGCTAATATGTGTTGTCTGTAGGTATTGCAACCATATATCAGCGCAGAGACCACACAGCAAAAACGAATTGCTTGGGAAAGCAAACCGACTAACCATTGCATTGTAAAACTGGAACAGGCAGTGGCCACAGTGACCCAGAAGAGCTTTTCCTGAGAAAACCCCCCAGAAATGAGGTAAGGATTGTCCACGGGAGCCCCAGTCGCTGTTGAGGGTGTACAACATCTCCCACCCACCGCCTCCTCATCCGAGGGTGAGCAGTTCGGCCTTGGAGCACCTGCACAAGGGCAGAGAGGAACAGGTTATCCTTTTCCCCGAGATCTCACCCCACTTCCAGGTACAACACGTAGAGTAAAACATTTTTGCTAAACTAGCTATGTTTGTTTAAAAATCAGAGCAGACAATTAGACCCCTTCTTGGCCTTTCAGTTCACAGGCTTTTCTTCTCTTCACAGTTACCAGTTTAAAAGCTCCTGACAATTTATTGTTCCCCTGTGCAATCTCTAAATAGGCAAAAGCTGATTACTGTGTTCTTGCCAGACCTTTCCCAGAGCGCGGCGTCTCTCAGAGACTCCGACCTGCTGCTGCCTTCTCTCAACCTGCTAAAAACTGCGCTTGTGTCTATTTTCCTCCAGCATAAAGCTGTCTTGTAGGAGCTATAACCAAGAGTCGAGAGCACGCAGAAATCACAGCGACTCTACACTGCAAGGCCCTCAGCCAGCCACATCTCACTGCACCATGCTGGATCTGAAAGCTTGGCCACCGCAAATACATAGACAGGTATCAGCCCAAGAAACCACCGGCTACTCCTTGTGCGTTACGAGGGGCACGGCTTCCGGTGTGCGTTATCTGCAAGTTCTCAGGAGATAGCTCAGTAACAAGGACGCGATTCACTCTTCAGTAATAAGGATGAGCAAAGATCTGCAGCAGAGGTACCTGCACGAAAGGCAGCGCGAGGTGGGATGCTGAGTGCCTGAAAGAAGAAAAGAAGCCTTAGATCACTTTGCACTATACAAGTTTAATAGGAAATCCTCACTGGGCAACGTGTAATAATCGGTTTCCCCACTATGGAGTAAAGCAGGTAGTTCCATGGTTTGTAACCACCTCGGGTTAAAAAGGCTGATACTTTCACGTCTGCGTAGCAACTGCAGCGTCTAGCTGACACTGCTGACTGCCTGGCTGCGAAGCTGGTCTGCGAAGGCCACCCAAAGGGAGGGCTAAGGGACCGATTCTGTCTAATGTGCTGATGGACTGGGTGTCTTTTTGTTCACGTTCTCTTAAAACGGACCTAAAATCAGTATGAAGGATGTAACTCTGGGAGGCAGGGAACCTCAAGGCTGCAGCTTGGTCAGTATCTTAGGGGAAATGCCAAAAAAAGTTAAGCTGGAAAATTAAGCACCCAAAAATGGTGCTGGTGTCTCAATACCTGAGACTGTGCTCTTGGTGCAGGGTGGCACTCTTACCCCCCGTCTGCAGTTCCTCACACCAGTCTGTCCTGTTAAACAGCCGCCACGTTCCTGAATGGTACTGGCTTTTGGCCAGGATCCCATGCACTTCTCGTAAGAGCAGGAATAACAGCCTTGGAGACAAGGTGTACAGATATTGCACAGCTGGGCACCCTGCCAGCGCTGACTCTTGGAGGGACCAGAGAGAAACACAATGTCCTGGACAAACTGCACTGTGTCTCCTACCAGCTGGACGGTCCTCCTCCGTTCTCCGCGTAAGCGTAAGTACGTCCTCCGCGGAGCTGTACTGCTGCCAACCGCGGGAAGCATGGAGTGATGCTGGAGGTGCTAGGTGGTCGTTTTGGGAGCAGTTTAGAGGAAAGATGATCTAGAACAGGGCAATATTGCCATTTAAGTGGATACATCTCAATTGAGTCACAAAGAAAAGCTGCACCTGATGACAGCTCAGCCTTGCCATTCACCCTAGATGTGAAGGCAGATTTCTTACAAATCAAGACTGAATGCATTTTTATTAAGTAACCAAGTACTTCTCGTGTGGGAAAGCAGCGGGAAGACATCATGCAGCCACGGAGCCTTTCCTCCATCGTGTCATTAAGGGCTGACATCACAGCAGACAGGGTTAATAAGGGGAGGGAAGTAGGGGAACAGCTCCCTTAGCACCATACTAGATCTGACCTTGAACAAAGCCAGAAGCAATGGACTTGACGCAGGAACCACTTGTCCTATATTAGATGCTGAAAGTCATGCTAGATGAACTTAATGATCTTAACAATCTATAAATCACCTACACCACAGGGAGGTGTTTAACTCTGAAATGTGCTTTTGCAAAATAATTTTTTAAGCCTTAGCAAATAACACTTAGCCCCTTACTAGAGAGATGCTGGAAGGCATCATTATTATGTAGGAGTTAAGTCTGTCTCATACCAGTATTTTTGCCTTCTCTGGACGGATATGGCTTTTCAGTGGCCACTGCCATTCAGATACGGGTACGTCTTTGGTGATGGCAGGCCCGGGAGTCAGGGCTTCCTACAACACAGGACATACACCACCCTCACCAGCTCAGAGCGAACCTCTTTAGAGCCAGATTCATCAGTGCCTCATCAAGCAGGACCAGTACAAAAGAAAAACAGTTTTATCCCTGTTACAGTGAAGGGTCCCTCTTTAAGGGGACCATCAGGGAATCCCTGCAAATGCCTCTCAAACAATCCAGAGCCTGCCCAGTACAAGCCTCTGTGCAGAAATCCTCGGTCTCCTGCTGACCCATCCCTGTTAAACAGGGAGGCCCCATTTCTCTCTGGAACAACATCAGCACAGCTTTGATGCTCTGGGTCCAGCAGTGTGACTGGGGGAAGCACCAAGACTCTGTGAAAAGGAGCATTTTGTCAACGAAAAACAGAGCACCACCTTTCTGGCCAGCAGTCAGAGAGCCACACGCTGGCAAAGGAGACATTTCCCCTGATCCAGGGTGTTTTGTCTCTTGATGATAAACTCTGGTGGCTAAATTGCTTCTGGCTCCTCTCATGTGTCTCCCTGCTCCCTGTTTATTTACACTGGTGCACTGGTGAGAATTACGGAAAGCTGCAATAACTGAATTACTGCCACGCTTGCAGATAGCAACGGCAAGCCTGCAGTCTTCTAGCAGCTGCTGCCCAGGCACTTGCTTTGTCTGGGGTATAAATGAACAAGTAATAATTAAACAAAAGAAGACTCTTAGCAGCAGCATGGTGCACACTGAAAGTTGGAGGGTTCCCAGCACCAGCCAGAGGTCAATCTTCCTGCCAAAAAAACAGAAGGTAACATTCATAAAAAGGGAAGAGATATTAGAAGGTAATATTTGTGTCCTAACTACTATCAATTTTACAGAATCAGAGAACAAAGGACTTGGGAAGATGAATTACAGGTGCTGAGCTCAAGGCAAGCTGCAGTTTCTCTCTGAAAAACCTTCCTCCAGTGAACTCAGCCTAAAGCCACGCAAACCCAAGGGATCCCTGCTCGCTGCGGGGGACGCTGGGTTAGGGAGCGAAGTGCTGCCCACCCCACCAGCTCCTTCAGCGCCAGCACCAGGCAAGAGAGCCACATCTCTGATGGACTAAGACCCCCCCAAGCCTCGACTGCCCAGCTGGGGGGCACTGGGCAGACAGGCCATGTCCATGAGGAGGTATCCTGGGAGCCAGTGAGAGGCAAACAGCCAGGAGAGGCAGGACAGACGCACAGTAACACCAGCGTAGCCCCGTGCAGGCCAGCGTGGCGTGGGGCCAAAGCGCGAGGAAGTCAACAGGAACCTCTCCATCGACCCGAATAGCTGCTGGTCAGCGTGCCGGATCAGCAGCTAGGATAAAGCAATTAACAGCAAGCCCTTTCACCCTTGGCCAAGCTGCTCACAAGCAGCAGCACTCAGCAGGAGAAGCGAGACTTACTATGGGATTTGACAGAGATCAGCAGCTCTATGAAGCTCTGCCAGAAGTTTTGCCCCGCATCAGGAAGAAGCTGCAAACTGCAGACTCTCTTTTTCAGTGTCAGACTCTGAGAAACTGTTTCTTTGCTCACGATTTTGTGTTGTTTCTCTTGGCACTGGAAAAACCTTTCCCTATAACATAGACAATTCCATTCTGAGGATGTTTCGTTCCTGCATTAGCTCTGTAAGTACATTTTTCTTTCTAGTGTACCTGACTTTGCAGAGTAAACTCTGCCTGAAGACCAGATGAGAAAGGCTATTCTCCTGTGCCAGCTGCTTCAAGCAGGAATGCCTACACTTGCTCCAAAAGAGCTCACTATGTGGGCCAATAATATTTTGCTGTTCGTACGACATGGACTTTTAATTTAAAGATATAAATTTAATGCTAATACAAGGTGCTGAATTCAAGCCTTGCAGACCAAAGCCTTAGGAGTACCTGTGGATCAGGCGCAGGCACCAGCAAGGTTTCTCACCCTGGCCATACAAGATGTGGTCTGACGGCTCATTTTATGCATGGATACCCTACATATTGACAGCGAGGCAAATCCGCGGCAGCCACAGCTAGACCCGAGTCACAGGCTAGTGCCTCAGACAGACTAGACAATCTGTCGCTCCTTGAATAAATTATCTGCTTGGAGAAGAACATAATATGATGCTATTCTCCAAAAAAATCACTCTCGTCCTGTTGCCTTTCACGATAGTTTAAGCTGCACACAGCAAGTGCTCGTCTGTGCAAGTGTGCAAACACAGCGGGGGCATTTACTGCCCCAAGCTCCTCTTCCTCTATCACTCAAACCACGGCGACACCAGCAACTTCTCTACAGAAGCGACGACCAGCGCTGCTGAAGTTACATAACGCCATAAAGCTGCCCCGGAGGGAGCGGGAGACTCCGAAGCTTCCAGAGCAAGGGGGTGGGAAGGGAAATGGGGGCAGCGCTTCCTAAGAGAGGCAGAAATGCAATGTGCAGGTGCAGTCAGACCTCGTCTGCGCTAGCACAGCCTCTCTGAAGCAGACGAGCACCCGGATCACAGGGCAATCCCAGCTCCTGGAGTATGCGACACTGGAAAAGACCCTCCCGAGTGCAAGAGTTTCCTATACAAATCCTGATGTTTCTTCTCCAAGCTGGATTTACCAACAAACCTCTGTCATCTACAGAAAGATTATTTTTCCAGAACGCCACTGCTATCCACTATGTAGATGTCAAGAAAAAATAGCAGAGGAGATATTTTTACATCGGTGTGGTGTAAGTTTAAACCCATTCGAACTGGGGGAGGTTTGGGGGACTCAGCAAATGGGGTGTTTGTGCTGCCTCCCACAGACAGCTCCTTTTTGCGGGGGAGGAAAAGCAGCATCTCCAACCTTCCTCTATAGAAACAGGCCCTTCCAGAACCACACTCCAGCCTCAGACTCCCCAGCTCGAAAAGCCTCTGTTCCTAATGCTTTTTTGGGGCCTGGAACAGTCCCTTGAGATCCCATAGCATTGTCCTCACTAAAGCAAACTCTCAAACTGCACATGAAATGTCTAATGACAAGGATGGAAAAAGAGCTGCTTGTCTAAAAGGCCATGGCTTAGCCTGGAGAGGAGCTGCTGGCCCTGCTCAGCGCGAGTATAACTAGCATAGAGGGAATTCTGCCTGAATAAAGAGCTGCAGATTGAACCCCAAGGGGAAGCCAACTCACAGCGTACGAGTACATTAAAGGAGGTCAGATGTTAGGTAAATACTCGATTAAGAAAGGAGGGCAGGTAATTAGTAAGGCTAATTCTGTGCTGAAATGGTCTGGGATGGCACGCACACACACACATCCCAGTTCCTTCTTCCATGCAAAACTAGCCTCAGTTCTCAGAAGAGTAGTTCAGCTTTCAGAAGTCCTGGGTAAAATGTGTCCACTCCCCAGATCCCAAGGACAGTGAAAATAAGTACATAGAGATTGAGATGCTTAGACACTACAGCAATGAATTCATATGTATGTGCATGCATGGGCCTGTATCTATAAAAATAAGTACTTGTGGCAATTACTGCAGTCCAAAAACCTCTGAGAGATCAAGCAAGTCCTTCCCTGCCCCTCAATCTGTTCTTAAAATAGGTCCACAGTGAAAAGAAACTCATTACTGAAAAATCAGATCAAATCTTACTCTGCTTCAGGGCCTGGAATAATACTACAGTGGGTAGCTGGCACGTACCATGGACATATGAAAAGGAGTGCCTTACACGGTGTTATATAAAACCTACTAGAAACACCAAGCCTGGCTGGTTTGTACCCATTTGGCCTCCTCTCTCATCTGCTGCAACACTGACAGCTCTAACAACGGACACGCAGAGATGGAGAGACTCTAAAAATAACCAGCACGGAGAAAGAGGAGGAGAGGCGGAGGGAGAAATTGTCCCTTCAGCCTGGCCAAGAGCCTGGGTAGCAGCTCACAGCTCCCAAGGAACGCCTGGTTACAACACCGCTCCGTTAGCCCCCTGCGCTCCCTAACACACTGGTGGTAGCCCATTCACGGAAATTTAACATGGCCTAAATACACATGCATGACATGCACAAAATGATTATTTCGGTTTAAGGACAGGCCAGGAATGGGCATGAATCAGCCTAAAGAAAGCTCTGACACAAGATGAAATCTAGCTGTCAGTTAACAGATGTAGGACATCTCCCTGCCATCAGGTCAAACTTGCACTGCTGCTAACTCAGTAACAAGAATGCAGTCCCCAGTCCATTTAGCTGGAAAAGTCTCTTACATGAGCTGTAAAACTGGATTAAAAACCAAAAATAACAAAAAACCCTTACACGTTGTCCTCTGCCTCACCAGGACAAACCTTTCTGCTGAAACTGATGCAAAAATCATATTCTTGTACACAAGCTGTTTTTCTCTGCCGGTCTGTTATCCCAGAGCCCAGATTTGAGTCGCAGGGTCTTGTCACAAGTCCATGGTGCACTGGCAAAAACATCCATCCCCAATTCCCATTCCCACTCGACTACAGCATATTCCAGTTCTTGCAAAAGAGGTGCTGCGTAAGGGCAAAAGGCTTCCTATAAAACACTAGGAAAAGTGATAAAAGCAATATAATTAGTCTATTTAGATTAATGGTCCCAGCACATATAGCACATTTTGCTAAGTCACAGAGCTAAATTTATATGGTACGTGGGAACAATCTTCCAGCAGACATAACGCTCAGATTTCACCTGATGATTTCAGCTACCTCATACTATAACACTGACGTTGACTTCAGGTTACTGCAGAGAGACAGGCAGACGTGGCAAGAGTAAATTAAGCACAAGAATGTGTTAAAGCTGGCACAGATGTATTTCTCACCCAAATCCTCCTCTTGCACCTGAAGGTGCCCTGATGGAGCAACACAGCACAGAGAAAGGAGTCAGGCTAGATGGGCAGATCTCCAGCCATCCACTAGACTGAGAAACACAACAGCAAAACTCCCAACGCTGTGTGCAATTACATCAAATGCTAGAGTTAACAGTTGGCTAGCTAGGATAAGAAAGAGCAGGAAAAAACAAATTTATTTCCTCCCCTACTACCAAAGGTTTTCTCCAACTCCCTGTGTTATCTTCCCCCCAGTGAAAGCACTCAGAGCTATGCTGGGGTAGTAGAGGATAGACAGCTTGTAGCTCTTTCATATAATTATCAGTTGTCATCTCATCTGAAAGACAACCCAGAAAGGATCCTGCTGCATCAGATGTACAATTAACTTGCTCTTCCCTAGCATGGGCACTGCAGGAGTGGAACGGTTTAGGGGCTTTTCTTTCTACACCAACAAACACCCAACAAAGCTGGGCTCTCGGTTCAAAACTGGGGAAGGCTCCAATTGTTTTTGCCTTAGTCTCAGTCCTTCAATATTACTGTTATCGACTCACACAGAAAATCAGTTGTTACCCTACTGATGTACCTACTGCTGCAGCAGTGAATCTCCTGCTCAGTGGTGGCATTTGCACCTAGTTCAGCCCTGGACACAGGTAGGCTGTGCAGGGTAAGCTGCTCTATACTTCTGATCTGAAGTTTGTGGATTATCCCCTCAGATTCACAGGTCTCGGCATTCCTCCATGCACAAGAAAACATGTTCAACCACACACAGGAAGCCTTGAACGATCCAGTCAGATGTGCTGGCATTACAAAGCCTGGCTTAATTTCATACCACCATGGCACTCTGTGAGCATAACACGGCTTATACGATACAGCAGACACTCGCTGCTCTTGCAGCTCAGCAGATCTTTGTTGCCATTTCACAGGCTCCTGAAAATCCCTGTGAGCTTTGATCCCATCAGGTGCTTAACAGTGGCTCCCTGGAGGATCACATCGCGTGGTAGAGTTAATGGCTCATACTTACCCAAAACATTAGACCAATGCCCACAGGCAGCATCTGGACTGTCCAGCGCAAGCTGCATGCCCTGCGTGTGGGCTCAGCACTGATGTGGATTTTGCCTTTTACAGCATTTGGAAATAAGACAGGCAAGCAGACGCACAGGATACTGCAAACCCATGGCTTATTCAGGGGAAATAATGAAAGGGTGAAGCATAGGAACCCAAGGAGAATGCAATATTCAGAAGGTCATGTGGCAGAAATAAAACATCCCCACTTCGCATTACTACTGCACAGAACCATTCATCGGACACTCTCAGCATATTGTAATGCTGGTTCCACTTCCCCACCCACGACGTAAACTTCTTACACCCCAGGTGCTGAGCTGATAGCATCTGCAGCCGGTGTAGCTCAGTGACAAAGCTACCGTACCGATGCACTGCTCCTGCTCTTCAAAAGGACAAAATTTACACAATGTCAAGATATAGCACGGATTGACAAAAGAGAAAAATGCTGCTTATCATTTTTCACTTCACTTCACAAACAGAATGGACCAAACTCAAGACCTGCCAAAAGAAGAAAGAAATATGCCAAGAAAATCAGCACCTAGCATGCAGCCAGTATGTTTCAAATTCTGAAAACAGAAAATACACAGCAGCAAATCTGAGGCAAATAACTCACCTGTAAAGGTTTGGAAAGGGGGAAAGCACTTCAAGCATGGGGCACTGTGAAATTGAGCACAAACAGGGCTCAGCAACACCAAGCTCATGAAACTAATGCAACATATCCACTCTCAAAAATGGAAAAAGAAAAAAAAAAAAAAAAAAAAAAAAAAAGACGCACAGCCCTGGAAGTGCTGTATATTACTAAAGCGCTGGACTGCTGAGACAAAGTGCCTCCTACTACACCCCTTCCTTGAGGCCACTTCTCCCACCAGGGCTGGGCAGGCCTGCAGGGCTGAGGCCGACCGCGTGAGCACTTCGGCACAGCGGAGCAGTGCTGAGCAGGGCTGGTGGCCTCCCCTTCGGCTGTCACCTGTGCACAAAAGGGAAAATTCCTGGTCTGACACAGAAACCGAGCGATTTTTCACAGTGGCTGTTCATACCTGCATCTCTATGGAGCAATCTGAAGAAAACTGTAAATATTAGAAAGGGCGTTTATTAATCACCTCCTTGTTTCTTCTGTATAAACGTTACATAACTGCTCTGGCAATAGGGCTCCTGAGCTTTAAGCATAAACTGGCACAGCTCCTTTTACTTTAATGCAACCACTACAGGCCCTATTGCAATCTCAAAGTGGCATCAATCAGAATTTCATTAAAGCTCAGACAGTTACACCAGCACTAGAGTAATGGAGAACAGAGGCAGACCCTTGAAGGACAGATCTAAGAGAATAAAAATCCTAAATAGAATTTTCTCAGCTAATAACATACAGAAAGAAACAGTAAATTTTTCCAGGTGGTTTTCCACTAGGTCGTTAGATCCTCTGTTTTTCTCTATTTGCGTTTCCAGTGTTCTCGAGAGGGTCAGAGGATGGACAGGTTCTCCTCCTTGTTCTCTCTTTTATGCCAACACAAAACTGTACGAAGCTTCTGGGATGTTCTGCAGCAAAGACCAAAGTTAGTCAGTCTAAGATGAAACATCTTTTGCCTTTGTTTGAAAAGATGAGTGAAATCCTACCACAAGGACAAAGACACTGAGAAGAGTTGAACAAGTGCTCTGTCTGCATTTAAAAGTTTCGACTCGGAGCTTACAGGCATTTTGGCCCAGGTTTGGCTGAGCCCAGTTCAGACAGCTATGAGTTTCACATAAGATCAGAACTGTATCTTCCTTCACTGCCATAGACACCACATCTACTCTTCTTGTAGAAACGTAAACCTGAGCTAGGAGTAAGTTTTTGTTCTCTGTGTCCTGAGCAAGAAATCAGAGTAGGAGCAAGATGGCCTGTCTCTAAGCAGTTTGTCGAGTTTACAAATCACACTTGTCGTCACTAAAAACCGGAAAGCTCTTCAGAAAGACATCTACAATATGTGCAGCGGTCACACGCATGTTCAGCCACCGCTCATTAGTCTTTTGCATCTAGTACTTCAGAGAAATCTGCCGATATCCTTTCAGACAGTATTTCCACCCTTCCCCTTTTTGTGTTCACCACAACTCACCCATTAGCATTTCTGCTGACTGCCCTTTAGCTGATTTGAAAGTGTCAGGACTGATTGTTTTCAAGATCTGTCCCATACTTTCAAAATCCAAGTCAAAAATAGATACCAGGAAGGGTACGTTATTCTCTTCCAGTCTAACCCAATGATTCTGAGGCTTATTAATTCCTCTTACACATATCTTTAGCTCTGTTCTGCCCACCATGGCCCTAGTAAAGATTTTCTTCTAAATAACTGGTTGACAGCCTCTCTCTACTTCTTTTAAAGGTACTTGTAGCAAATATATTGGGCTCTGATCTGGTCCTTGTCTGTGGCCACTGGCAGCCCTCCTGAAGTCAATGGAGGTCCACAAAGGTGCAAAGTGATATGAGGTTTTGCAATTTCATAGTCATTTCCACTTGTTTGAGGAAATTTCCTATTGGCCATCTCAACAGACTAGCAGACTTCTCAAGCATTCAGAGTGGAGACCACGCAGAAGGAGTCAGAGCTCCGGTGTATCTAAACTTTGCCATCTGACCTAAATGTGCTGATGGACTAGACTGAGCATAAACACAACTAAGGATGCCACAATGCCTCGATGCAAAGCAAACACAAACCTAAGCCTGAATGTCAGCAGAGGATATGGCCTGACCCCACATGTGAGTCTGTGCTCGCACATAAACAATGTGGATGATGCAGATGAGTCTGAACTTGAGAACAGCCTCAGCACTTATCAAACCATACTGGGTTCACTTAGGACACATCAATGGTGGGAGATGTTCTTTAAAGCATAGAAGGCAATGATTTACACTGAAAGCTCTTCAGGGCAAGGATGGTGCCCCTGTGCTATTCTTTATACACCATCTAGCCCGGGAAGGTCTGAGTCATATCTGAGACTGCTAGACACTACTGGAATAGCTGTATCAATGACTAATAAAAAGGAAAAGTACAAGACGAATGAGGCCAAGTCAGAGGAATTCACCTACTGCATCCCTGCTCTTATTTCTGAAAAAAATAACAGTAATTTTACAAACACAGTAACTTATAACTCTCCTACAAACCTCTTTCAAGAAGGAAATATAAGCAAGCCCAGCTTCCATGGGGCTCAAACCCAAAGAGCCTCTTTGTTCCAGCTGCTCAAGAATGGAAAACAAAATAAATCACAAAGCTGGAAGCTTTCTTAAACATCCAGGTGTTGAGTTTCTTGGAGACTGCATCTATTCCTCACATAAGTATTAACGAAGGCTAATGAGACCACTGTAAAAACAGTGAAAGTCTGTCCAGGGACAGAGTGGAAGCAGAAAGTGAAATGAAAAAAATCAATGATTGATTGCTGTAAATTATACATCTCATTTCAGTGAAAGCATGGATGACTCAAGGGGGACTGTGAATTATTACAGAGCACAGTGGAAGGTCCCCCAAACATGCTGCTCTGGAGAGATGCCACCATAAGCCAGATGAGCGCTTCTCCTCCAATTTTGAATGCATCTTGAAATTTGGAGCCAGACCTTCAGCCAGAACAATTTCAATGAAGAAATAAATATTGATATAGGCACAAAGTACATACTCATATAAGCTGTCTGTATTTTCACAGCACAAATGCATCTTAGGCTAAAAAAGATGGATTCAAAGAGCACAAATCTCCTGTCAGCTATTAGCATAATTTGGATTTAGAAGTCCAAGAATTCAGAAGAGGTCCTAAAAAGCATCACCTCCTGAGGTCTACTCAGCCTTCTTTTTGGCCAGAGACTGCCACCATCCAATCAGCTGGTGATTATTTACATGAAATTATTTGAAAATATTGCTTCCAAATATTACAGCAGAGTTGACTGAAAACTTTCAGAATGTGAGGTATCAATTACATTTTCCATCCATATTTGTCCCTTCAACTCCAAAATGCTAAAAAATATTACATATTTTTAAAAAGATGTGTTCTATTATTATAGACTGGGGTGGGGGGAGGTATAACTCAAAAAAAGACAGCACATTTAATCAACCTGACTTCACATCCTGAAGAAGTTGCCCCGCAGCTGTTGGTTTTGCTCTCTGTGGCATTCTCAGCCCCGAAGGCAGAGACCTGCAGGGCCACAGACCGAAGGGCCCTGCCAGGGGTCTGCAGCTCAGAGCGCTGAGGAACAAGGACGAGGCAGAGCGCGTGGCGAAGGACCACACCGGCTTTGTCCAGCGGTACAGGCCTGCTTCCAGGCGCTTCATTAAGCTCTGTTCACCGACACTCTGACCAGGCAGTGAAATGAAAAAAAGCAACTTTCTGGCTGCTTCAGCATTGTATGTTAAGTCTGTTTTTATCAGGTGAAAATGAGATGCCACAACTCAGACTCTCACTTCTAAAAACACCCCATCTTTGATTTAGGAAGAGGATGGGATGGGGAAACTACTTATAAGAAAAAGCTATTTAAAAAGACAATAAGGGTCATGTGAGTTATAGGTAACTTGGCCAATTTCCTGACAGACAGAGATATGACATTTTCACAGAATACATGCTGTTGTGCTGACTAACACATCACTGCAACGCAATGTCAAAATATGTTGACAGACCTTCAAGTAGTGAATAGGAACCAGTTTATTTTATTGTTAATCCTCCTACTATAATCCAGTTCAGTGGAATCACATATGCTGCTTTGTTTCCAACCCCCAGATTATCCAACATGCAGATAAGGCCCCAATTCAAGACAAGACTGCATAGATGGTAGATCTCTTTTTTAGGCCTGGATAAACAAAGCTGGGCACACTTTTCCACTCCAGGATCTGAACTCCCTCTGAAACCCAGGAGAAGACAGGCACTGAACTGGGGGTTCAGAAACAGCACGCCCTGACGAATCATGACAGTTCCCCTTTAGCTGAAGCCATCACAAGGAGCATTGGCTTTTTGATCAAGAGCTGTCGTCATATTCAAAGGGAGTCTGGGAGCAAAACCAGACTAGCGGGGAAAAGCCTTCCAGACCCACTCCCAGTTCTCAGTGAAGCTCCACTGGTTTTAGCTGAAAACCACTCTGTCACGTTATCTACAGTCTTTAAGCAAACTCATCATACGATGATGGAATTGTTCTTTGGTTGAAAGACTCTTTTCAGCTACCATATTGTATTATTAGCTGTTTCTCATCTGACATTAATGGGTGGCAGAAATGTTATGGCATTACAGCTTCTTTGGGGCAGTTTTCTCTCTCAGATTAAACCCTGTCAAATACTAACCACAGATGAAAAAAAAAATCTCTAATCTGCCACTGTAGCATTTTAACATAAAAGTGTTTTAATCTGAATACAACCCATGTCAATACAAAGAACAGCCTCTCCCACCCAAAATACTGCAGTAGAAAACACAGCTCGGATACCCATGTCACGTTCCTGTTCCTACTTACGCTCTTGCAGCTTGTCTCTAGCACTGCTGAGAGGGACGGGGCGTACTTTCAGGACACTAGCTATGAAAGATTTAGGGGCAGAAGGGAGCATGACAACAGCCACTGGAAAGACTGCTGTCCCTGCAAGAAAGACCGCACATAAATCCTACCAAAAGCCTCCAAGTAGGGCTGTAGGTAGCAAAGGAGAAAGAAGAGACTGAAATAGAAGTAGAAAATAGACAGGAGAGGAAACAAAACATGAAGGAAAAGATCAGCAACAGGTTTAGCACGTGTTTTTCATTAAGCATGTTAACAGTTGCACAGACACCAGTAAGATTACTCAGTCTTAGGTCTCTGCCCTCAAAGTCCACAGGACTCAACTAAGAAAGTAATGCAGGCAATCAGTACACGTGGGTGAGCCAGCAGAAAAGTCATGCCTGTGTTTTCCTTTTCCTCAGTTATTTTGATTGCCCTGATTGCTCTTTGCTGCAAAGCTCTCAGGAAGCCAGGAAGTGTGTACGAAGCTCATCTTAGGTATGATGTACTCAAGCATCTTTTCTGCACCTGGGTTATTTTAAAAGGTCAGATTTAATTGCAAACTGTAGATGGAGGGTACCTGTATCAAAAAGGCTTTTTTACATATTTTATTCTGTGGCACGTGAGCTTTCTCACTTCTATCAGTGATTTAGGTGGATTTTAGAGATCCTTAGTAAAGTAAAAGAGCAATTTAAACTTTCAAAATTTTTTCAAAAAGAGATGACTCCTATCTTCATACTTGCAATTATTTTATTTATATGTTTTACGCCAAACGAGAGGAGTCGATGGCTTGAGTCACCATGGCTAGCATTGGGCTGTTAGCAATAAGAGCTCCCAGTCTATCAGAAATCGCTGCCAAGGAAGAGATAGTGTTTGTTTCTAGACCAAGCAGGTTGTCAGAATATTTTGTCTCATCATTTAGTCTGTCTTATCTCAAAGCGTTGACTCAGAGCTGCCTTGAAAATATAAACTTCGGAGCATCTTGATGAGCAAGCTAATTTCCCTCCCGACCCTGCTCTGCCATTCAGCAGCTCGTTTCAGCAGGTTCTGGTTGTCTATTTTCCATTTCCTAGCCTGGTGTAGGCTGAGAGTGCGTCTCCGGAAGAGGCAGCCCTTGGCTTATTGGGAACGCCGTGCTATAGCTTGGGAAGACTGCTTTCATAATGTCTCGGCATTCCTGACAGTGTCTAGTATAGCCCTAAATATGTTAAAAATTTTACCACTACCCTTAGCAGCTTCTTCTACTGCTTAGCTCTTCTTACAGATGATAAAACAGAATCAAACAATAAATTAACCTCCCTTCTGCAAAAGCCCTGTGGCAGTGAATGGAAACGCTAAATTCCTACTCTGCTTGCAAATTTAATAATGAAATGCATCTCTGCTGTGGAGCTCTACAGCACGGTTAAAACATGAGAAGGCCGTCATTTCTACATCCCTCGTGCTTTCAGAGTAATTTCCAGAGAATCCTGTTAAAATGGATATCGGATGCCACCAGATCATATGGGACTTGAAAAAAATGAAGGCTTAAGTTCAACAAATCACTGCTATACGCACTCAACTTGAACCTTCTGTCCAACCCCGCTCCTGTTCAGCAGAACATATCAACGCTTTTATCCTCACACACATAGACCGAACGAACTTCCCCGGGATTCGAGCACATGCTGAAGCGGTTGGTGCAACTGCAGCCTAGTGTTTTTCACCCCTCTTTCATTGCCTTTATCAGGGGTGTAAATTCTGCCCTGGCTATCAGGCCATGGGCATCAGTGTCTGACTTCACTTGCACACAGCCAGAGCTCTCGCACCTGACTTTCTTGTAACAATACTCTTGTAGAAGAGATTCTCCCCCTCCTTTGAGAAACCTAACACCTTTTTTGGTTTTACCTTGGACAGGCTGATTTTTTCAGCACTAGTAATCTGGCTTCTTACCAGCATCAGGGACTCTGGAATTACAGCCCAGTAATACTGGTGAAGCATCCGAAACTCCTGGCTGTGCATGTATCATCAGCTCAGCTTCGACAACAAATAATGCGTTTCTCATGTTTTTCCCACTCTAGGAGGTGTTGACCATTATCAGCATTCCTGGGGCCACACACTAAGCTGCAGCGGCAGGCTAATGCACTTTACAGCTACGTTGGGCATATTCCAGTTCAGCCCTGTCATCTCTGACTTGATCATCAGCTACAGTTCAGTCCTGGCACACACGAGGCAGTGAACGGCCATGCTGAGGAGAAGTCTGCCGGGGTGTTGTAAAGGCCCTTTTTGACTGAAGATTTCCACAGTGCTGCCAAATCCTTTTCTCTTATCCAGCTACCCTGAACTCAGACTTTCAAATTAATTCCACAACTGATATTGGCAAGAAATCTCTACTGAAAGCAAAAATAAACTACCAAACTTAAAACCCTTCTCAGCCAAGCTATAGGCTATTCTTAACTCCCTGCCACTGCTGTGAACAGAAATTCCAAAAATATTCCAAAAAGCAGTAACAGACTAGAAATTAATGCAGGTTGCTGAGGCACGCAGCAGCGCTCAGGAAGGTTTGCCGGACTCATGCAGCAAGCGGATAAGGAGTATGGACTCCACCATGCAGCTCAGTGGCAGGACTCACTCGTGCAGGTTTTTACCACCTCGAAGCTTGTATCTGACCATAAGCAGCCAGGGGAACTGTCTTCTTCGGGAGGAGCTCAGCTGATAACTATCCCACCAAACACCTCCTGTGATGGCACACATTTCAGCACCAGCGAACACCTTGCAACTCATCAAAATAAAAGGTAATCTCTCTTGCAAGACAGCAAAAAATTGTCTGTGGGGCAATTTCCCCCAGAAACAACATGGGCTGATCGCTTCTTATTTGCCTCACGTCTGTGCCAGAAGGGCCTAGAACTGTACGACCCAGCCCAGGCTGTACGACCACACCGTGAAGAGCACGTAACTTGACTCATACACAGGAGATCTTTCTTCACGCAAGAGGAGACAAAATCCTGGTTTATGGGTGAGGCTTTTCAGGAGTCATTTGCAATTTTGGGTGTCCTGAACAAGATGCTTCTAAGAGAAGCGACTTTCAGCAGAGCTGAGCATCTCCCCCGAAAGGACAAAGGAGTCTGCTGCTACCCCTCTGCCTGGGCAGCCTGGGTGCGAAAGCGCTCCCACACCTCCTGCGAGCCACAGGGAGAGCTCAAGTCCCCTTCGCTGACACCTGTGTGACTCTATTTAGCGTCTACACACGGAGCTAAGAGGACAACGCACTCCGAGCACTAATACAGCAGGATGGAACGTGTCTTCTAGAGGCAGCGGTTAGCGTATCGTCGTACACTTCTGCATTCCCACCAGCATCAGTAAAGACAAAAAAAAGGGATCACAGCAGCACTGCTGTCTACGACTCCAAGACGCTGCTTTTGTAACAAACAACATTTAACATTTGCTGAGCGAGAGCCAAGGCTGCACGAATCCAAGCCTCCATTCCAGATCTCCTAGCATGTGGCAGACCCTGAATATTCATTACCTATTAAAAGCTTTGGAAGTGTAAATTCATCCCACAATCAAGTCAACTGATTTATTCACGCAGTTGAGTCACACTCATTTACAGCCTCTGACCTAAATCTACTAATCCGGCTCTAAAAACCTGGCGGCTTTTATTTTGATTTTGATAATACTGGTTGAACAAAGGTGAATATTTAAAAATTGCGTGTGGCATTTCTTTCAAGCAGTGGCCGACACACAGCTCAGCACCACGCTACGCCTGACTTCCGTGCTGTTCCCAAGAAGTGGTGCTGAGACTGTATATTTGGTATGTAGTGACCCATTTAACGGAGATTTCATAAAAATCTTCACAGGAATCAAATCAGCTCTTTAACAACAGTCTCTGAAGTCCCAAGCAGCAAATATCATGGAAACCTCACCTAAAGCGAACAACAGCTCCCTCATTAATAAGAGAAAGCACAACAGCCAGTCCCAGCAGTGGGGAAAATTGCTCTGTTGAGAACGTGTTGTTGGGTCTGGGATCTCCTGAGCTTTCTCCTAGGGCCACAGTAAAATGTTCATGAGCCTCCCCTGTACTTGGGAAATAAAATCCCATTTTTAAGAATGACCTGGGCTTTTTGGAGTCACTGACTTTTTGTGGAATTAGATAAGCATCTAACACAGCAACCAGTCTGGGGGGTTATATTTCAACTGCAATCAAACAAAATTTAATCATCGGATAGCTTCTCCCTTCCTCCCATCTGATACCCTGTGACATTCCCCGCGCACACAGCTCACGTCATAAACAGTCCCGTGAGCTCCTCAAGGAGGAGCGAGTCTGTGAAAGGTTAGTTAAAGTTGGTTCCTGGGCTGAATTGCCATCATGATCTAATTACAGTGGGCACTGAGCACACACTTCTGGTCTTAAAATCGATTTTCTTCCAGGTTGGCAGTTTGCTCATAGAAATCAGTTATTGCATGTGGGCGTTGTTAAGATACACACACATACATATTCACGTGGTGCAAACACCAGCGTCCTGTTTCACAGGTACGTTTCCAAAGAACCTCCTTCTCCTTCTCCTGCCCAATTCGTTCAGAGAAACCAGTTTGGTGCTGATGATGGCACGTAATCAGCATTATCGACAACAGATTCTCAAAGTTAAACAGCGTAATGACTAACATTGTAAAAGGCAGAAGTTTCGAATGGTAGCAAGAGTGGGAGAGAAAACAGAGAAAGAAAAAGAGAAACTAAAGTTGAAACGGGATTTTGTTAATTAGAGAAATACCTCCCATGACTGCCACACCTGCTATCCTGGAAATGACATATGCTCTTCAAACACTGCGAGCTTTTAAGTGGTTACACAGTGGGAAAAGGGAGAGGTACCAGCTCTACTAGGTCGGATCACACAGACACCTTCAAAGGACTCCAAACATCCCCTTCTGGAGTCTCACTTCTCCCTATAAGATCCCCCAAACAACAGGCCTGCCCTGCATCTTTGCCTCTGCAGAAAGCGCTCCAGAGGACACTCAGCTCGGCGGCCTTGGGGGCTCAGGAAGAGCCCGTGGGGAAGCCAGTGAGCGTGAACGAAGGTCTCCCTGCAGGTATCCTGTGCCATACAGAAGCCTGGAAGATGAACCAGGTTTTCACAGCTCATCATAGAACAATGTAAAAGAGAGAAAGGAAAAGAAAAAAGAAAATCAGACCCGATGTTTCACAGCTACTACTCCTGGCAGCCCATCCTTCTGTACACAAAGGTAGCTGAAATTTGTCTCTTCACACTCCTTCCCAAAATACAGACACTACAGCAATTTCTTTCTATGAGAGGAGAATCTACACGCCTACTCTTTTCACCCTACACTGTAAATCTAGGGAAACACTGCCACAAAATAGTGCAACATCTTCTAAAAAATGCAATCAATGACAAGCGCTGAATTAGGAGAAGTGCCGCTGAACAGAACATGTTGCTAAAGAGCCAGCGGCATTAATAAAGAGAGAAAAAAAAGCAACAGCCAGTTGCAATAATCCCAGAAGTAATTTATAGCCATATTATTCCACCAACTCAACTCAATCAAGCAGGCTTTCCACCTGAAACGTTGCATAAATCATTCGTGTTTATAACCACTTAGACCAACTCCTCTAAAGCACCATTCTCTTCCAAAAAGGTGATAATTTGTTATACCACAACTAGCACTAAGTGACCACGCTCGCTTAAATTAACCGGAGCCACCCATCACAAAGCACAGGCAAGGATGAGCTCCAAACTAAAGCTGTCCCTGAAGAAGGAAGGAATAATATAGTGAGGCTAGAGCATAATGCACTACTTTAAATAGTCTTCAGCAATAACAGGCAGCCCAGACAGGGCTGGAGAGCTGTGATGGAGGATGAAAGTGGTGATTACAGTCCCTTCATTCACGTTGTGTCCCTTGAGGCATCATTGATTTTGGTGTGTTAAATATCCCTATTGCACATCACCCTGCGGCTCCTCCTCCTCCTAAGCATTACGTGTCCCCAGACAGCAGAGAGAGAACGGTAATTTGGCCCCGCATGCGCCAAAGCACAGAGTACTCCAGGTGACCACCCAAAGCAACGGCTCATACAGAGGATCGCGAAGCTCTACTAGCCGCTACTGCCTGCAGAGGAGCGTGGTTCACCCACACTGAGCACCAGCCGGAAGCGCTCAGAGGGACGATGCCTCTGCAGACCACGCTTGTCGAGTTTCTGGAAATGTATTGAGAAGATCATGGAGAAAAGAAACCTATTATTGAGAAAAGAAGTTTCTTTTGCAGTAGCACAAGAAAAATACAGTAAGAGAAATTATGTGGGTCTACTTACCAAGAAAAAACAATCTGTGCCCTGTACTTCTGGTGAAGTGAAAGTAATTCACAAATATTTTACCTTTTGCTGAGGCTACTTGGGTGATTGCCTAAATTAAGAAACAAGTGAGCTGCATACCTCCCAGCATTCACACCAGGCCAGCAACTTGATATATGCCAAATTCACTGCACAATCTTCGCATTCATGTGCCATTTGAAAGACATCACAAGCTTGGTGAGAGCCTTTCTTGCAATCTGGCTGACAGATATCCAGAAATCCTCTAGATTAACAGTAAAGTCAGCTGGCAAGTTGACTACCAGGAACAGATGTGAGGTCACAGATTATTGATAAAGATGGTAATCTGTCACCCCAACAACGGAGTTGTCAGATATGGATGTATTCACCCGAATTCACTTCAAGCAAGTGCCACACTGACTTGTTGCAGTTTGGTATGGTATCAGCAATGGGTATGACTGGGATTTGAAAAGAGGAGAATAAAAACACATCATTTAAAGTGGCAGGATTCTACTGCCTAACTTTGTTCCAGCTAATTAAAAACAGTGGATCGTTGTGCTTTCTCCCTTCTTTTTTAATTCCCTCTGAAGTTTGTCCTTCTCAAGGAATGTTTGTCATTTGTTAATTACTTTTCTGGTTATATCTGTCCATCGCCTTAGCTGTAAGAGTTGGATTTTGCATTCTAGTGCCTGACATGCATAATTTATGACATATGCCACTTACCTGCTTCACACACCACTGCCAGCAAGAGGCAAAAAACAAATTTAGACTTTCACAAATGATGGTTTTCAACAACAGCCTGTTCAAACCAATTTCATTCTCTAAACAAGACACATTGGACTGTCTGATTGAGATCAAATATCACTGCACTTTCCAGTAAACGTGGCCAACCAAGCAGAAGAGCTTGTACTTGGCAAAGGACATGCACGTCCCAGGTGAGAAGGCAGGACACAGTTTTCCTCAGTGGAAACTTCCATGCCCTGTAATTGCTCAGTAAGAAGAACAAAACTGCCACTTTCAAAGCCCCTTTCAAGATGTGTCCCAAATCACTCCTCAATTTTCTATTTTCAAACAACCCTAAAGAGAAACAAAGAATGAAACACCTAATTCACTCCTCACACTGGAGACTAAAATTCATAAGTTTCACTAATGTCTGACTGCAGTCAGAAACTTCATTTGCTCAAGACCAGGCACTAAGGGAATGAGCAGGCAACTCTGACCCCAGGCTGTGAAAAGCAATAGCCAAAGAAACAAATACTCATGAGCCAAAATCCTATAGTTCTTGTGTTCTTTCTTAGCTACTGTTGAAAGCTACTCCAGCTTTCTGATCAAATTCATGAAAAATTCACATGCTTCCTACCATAAAAATGTTATGTTTTTAACAACAGGAGTGGACACAGAAGTTTGGGGTTGTGAAATGAGTTGCCAAAGCTCACAGAGCATATCTGCGGCAGAGTTAGGATACTCTGGTTTGGAACGGCTTGGTCTACAATGGGTTTTCACAATGAAAATGGTGGCAAAACTCCTGCAGCCAGGCATTCAAAAAAGAAGAAACATTATCAAACTTTGCAGTTCTATTTTAGATCAAGGGGAGCATACTGCTCCAGAGCACTCTCAGCGCTGCATCATCTTTAGCTCTCCCAGCAGCACTAGGTTTCCCCCAATTCAAGGGCCTCAACAAAATCAGTAGGCCAGTATAGCAGCTCTTCAGCACTGTATTTCCCTGAGACCCCTCTAATTACAAATGCAAAACTCCTCTACTGTCCTGCACAGCCATCCAAGCTGCTGACTACTGACAAACATTAATTTACTGCACCACGGGAGCATATGTATTCACTTATACACATCTGAAGAACGGTGTAAGTCCAGGATCCAATTGTTATTACACACACACACTTCAGACTGAATTCCCAAGTCAGTGCCCTAGCTCAGTACAGCGCCTCCATCAACCTCTGAAGTCCAGGGACCTGTGTCAAAGTGACTGTTCAGGGCTGTCCCTCAATTCACTGAGCACAACTCTGCTTTGGACAGAATGGGTCTATCAAATTAGCTCTCTGTGCCCAGGCACAAGTGGAGCCAGCAGTGCATGGATCCGGAAGACAGCACAGGTTGTATGTCAATTGTTATGGAGGCTGCATAAAGCCGGAAATAGCACTATATAAAAACTACGCTCCCATAAAATACATTTTTATGTGATACACGGCTGCTTGGCTCCTGCTCCCACACATCAGTCTCATGACCCTAAAGGGTCAAACAGGCTGGCCCAGCAAGGCACCGTGAGGCCAGCTTGATGAGGCTGTCAACAGCCCATGGCTGCATCGCACGCCCAGATGCATCACTGAACCCAACAGCTGCCATCTCGGCCAACCTACCCAGCGACCAAACCAGGGACCTCAAAAGCAAGATGCCTAGACAGAGTGACTATAGGCTCCTGTCTTCTCCAAGCTGGATGCAAAGAAAGTCTGTTCCACGCCACTGCTTGGTCTGTCGCATGTGGGTATCAAAAACAAGTGGACTAAAGAACCAGCAAGGCTCTAGTCTTTACTACCAGGACGCAGCCCATCACGTGCTCTCAGCACTCTACTCAAAGAGCAGTGGGATATCACCACTTGGCTCCTCGTGGAAACAGGTGACCCAGGTACGCTGTGACAGACAGCAGAAGCACAAGGCATGCACGTCACCAGCTTCCCCACGCTGTCCAAGGCACGTGACTATTTGGAGAGGTTATGTAAATGGAAAGAGGAGGAATCTGGCAATTGGAAAGGGGCAAATCCTATGGTCAAATCCCGATCTCCCAGCAACACTCGCATCCCTGATTTCAATGGCATCAGGACTGCCTGGGCCAAGCTCCACCAAACCGACTCTCACTGATGTGGCTAGAAGTCCGAGTGAGGAATGACACCAAAATTTCTCTCTTAGCACACCCCCTTCCCTTCCATCACCGTCAGCACCCCCCTCCTCGGGAGCACGCTGCATTCCTCAGCTGCCTGCAGCCAGCCTCTGAGCAGACGCTATTGTATTCGGACACAATACCGCACAAATCCAACCCCCAGGAGGATCCTGCAATGAAATCCTTATAACGGGAGTCCTGCAGCTGTCTACTGTTCCGAGCAGTTGATAACACTGAGAAACGTGGCCTTCGTGCCATCACTGGCAGATTCTATACTACTTTGTGGTGACAGAATATACCATTGCATGGGGAGAAAAGGGAAAGCACCAGCAATTGCAAATTGCCTCTGTGTTGACATTTTCGCGGCATTTCACCTTCTGACTTGATATTAGCTACTGTATCCTAACATCATATGGTTTAATAGGGTAAAATATGTTCAACTGATTGTATAGTCACTTGCTACACAAACAGTGAAATCAACCATGTTTTGGGATGGTTTCTCAAATCTGTTAATACCCTGGAAACATATGGACAAAGCTGTTTGTATCTGCACATTTGCTTAGGTTTTTTATCATAACAACAGAAGTGTCACTGAGAAAGAATATCCCATGTTCCCAAAGCCATCTGGATCCCACCAGGGGGTCAGTTCATCAGGAGGTGGATGGAACGACACTGGAATATTTTGGTTGAAACCCCTCATCCCACCAGGCTAACAGTCTACCTACTCCGGAACAGACAATTCGGGTACCTTTCTTTCAGATTTCAGGAAACCTAGAAGAGATGGTCTCTAGCATCTCCAAGCTTTTCACTTGATTCCATAACACCATAATGCCACCATAGCTATACCGAAAGTAAATCATCAAAGCAGTCTTAAACTGTAAAGGATATATCATTTTTTTCCAGGTCTGTGTCCTGTTCACTTATCCTGTCTCCTTTGCAATATTTTGACCTCACAGTTCACTGCTGTCACTCAGTTTAAAGCAGAACATGCTGCAGAACCGAACAGGCCTCAAGGCTTAGGAAGGAGCCCTATTATTTTTGGTTTTAACAGCACTCAAAACATGAGAACAACATTTATAGTTACATGGAAACACTTGCATTTTCTCCAACTAAGGCCCTTTAATTATATCTTGAGCAGAAAGGAACTAAGATGTATCACATAGTGCTTTGTTTACACTCACACTGCTGTTGTAAAACCATATGTTACTGTACTAGTGACTGCGCCTGACACTTCCCGTTATTGCTCATCTACTTAATCACACCCTGCACTGAGTTAACTGTGTTCAGTGCGCTGAGGGGTATTTATTCAGCAGCAGATGCAGGTATCTAGGTCTGAGATCATGCATGCCTCCCAAAGTACTGCGTATTTTAAGAACGGTTAAAATTCATTTCTAGCTCTCAAGTAGACAGTCTGATTTAGTTTGGTTATCTTACAAAGTAAAACTCCAGGATTATAAAACGCTTGTGAATGTTTAGCATTAGAAGGAGATAAAATTAACAGGAAATAATATTGTCAATTGCACAGAGAATAACAAAATCCTATTTACTTATCTAAACGTTATAAGGCAATTGATTTTGTATCCACTTTGTTGCTATAAAAGTGCTGCTGCAGAGTATCAGTGAATTGTGCTAAACTGCTGGTAACAATGCAATTTAGAAACCAGGAGTAATTATATTGGGGGCCATCTCCAGAAATACTGTAAGGCACTGGCTTGTCCCTCCCTTCCAAAATTTACCCTTCCTTGCAGCAGTTTTGCATAACTCACTTCTCAGAGCTTAATCATATTAGAGGAAGAAAATCAGTATGTGCTAGAAATCTGAAATCCTCCCCAGGATTTGCAAGAGCAAATTTCTGGAGAACATGCAGGCATGTCACAGCCAAAGAATACCAATTTTACAACTTAACAGCATGGAGAATCAGGCATGGGGGGGGGGGGGGGGAAGGAGAAAAATTTACATAGAAAATATCCAGTCCTGCTAGGCAGCTGAATGCTTTAACTTCACTAATCACGTACATTGCCTTCCATACTGTACACAATGGATGCAGTACTGTCTTCTATGTCCAGTCCATACACTAACTTTTTTTCTTTACTTTTGCATTTAATCGTAAGACAACACAATACCACCGTAGCTATACTAAAAGCAAACTCTGAAACAGGTCAAACCACAGGTCATTTAAATAAGAACACCAAGAATTGCTATTAAAATCGTTTGTCTTTCCTTTGGCCCTCAACAAGAACTCACTATTTCTGATCGCTGGCTTGTATCCCAAAATACAGCAACAATCAATCCTTAACTATACACGTAACCCCCTCTCAGAGCTCTTACCGTAGAAATGCAAACCTAGCACATAACAAACCTACAGCTTCTCTTCATAACAATGAAAGACACAGAAAATGTTTGATTAACAGTGAGTAATAAGCTTGCTTTATATCAGGTGTTTGGAAACATATGCTTCATTTTAGGATATACCAAGAGGCTATTCTAAACATACTGCACTGCTGGTTTGTACTGAATTAGGAAGGCTACAGCAACCGTACCTTGACTAATCCATAATCTCTTAAGTACCCCACCGTACCATTTCAGAACTCCGTTTTTTTCAAGTCATTCTAAATGATATGAAATAACTGGGTCATTAGCAAATTAGTTTTAAGGCGTATAAACGTGTGGCAGCCTCGCTGTTTCCCAGAGAACACCGTCACATAGGAGTGCTCTTTGTCTCCTCATTACATCTAAGGCAAGAATTTATTTGTTCTTACAGCAATTATTTCCAGGAAAAGTAGACAAGAAAGAAGCCATAACTCTTTTCTGCCTCCATCCTGAGAATAGCAGTATCACTTTGTCACAGTCTAATACTCTCTCTTTAATGTCTCAGTGCCAAAGTCTTTCTTCTCCATGCATGCAGGTAAGGCCAGGGTATACCGCGCATTAGCAAGAGGCAATGAACCATCTCTGCCACCA
This sequence comes from Dromaius novaehollandiae, assembly GCF_036370855.1. Lineage (NCBI taxonomy): Eukaryota > Metazoa > Chordata > Aves > Casuariiformes > Dromaiidae > Dromaius > Dromaius novaehollandiae. The sequence continues at coordinate 11,870,241 of NC_088115.1, read as the reverse complement.
CGCACAGTGATGGAAATTTGCAGCGAGTCCATTCGGTCCTGTCGTGCAACTCTGAACAGCACCACTACAGCCGGGAGAAGCTGAAATCCACCCAGACCATTCAGAAAGACTCCAGGCTGTTACGCAGTGAAATTACACTCCTCCTGCTCTTTACAGGAGAAGCCAGTTATGGAGTGGTTCCAACAGCAGGGCTGTGTTCAGAGCCTGACTCCATCCTTTAAACACAGCCAGCAGCCCTGATGTGCTATTTAGGTAGTGTCCGAAGATGATATCTTTAACTACAGCCCAGGATGTGGATATTCATCAAATGGAAGCAACTAAAATCTAATAATTTCTTTTAGCCAGAAAGTTTTGTTTGCTCACACGAAACACGTGAACTCATTTTCAGCTACTTCTGTTCTACACCACTGACAAACCATGGACTCCAAGTGAGAGTTGTTATCCACTCGCAAGAATAGTGGGTATTGGTCTACAGGTTTCACTAGCTGCTCAGGTTCCCTCTCAGATGGAACAGTGCTCCAGACTGATGAGCATTTGTTGATCTTACCATGACAAAGATTTCTGTCCAAGCACCTGTATGGTCTGTACCCTTCCAAAAGGTGATTACATCTCTCAAAAAGAAGTTGTCAACATGTTTAGCATATTTTACTTGTTGCTGGAAATGGAACGTAGAGTTTAAACAGAATCTGGCATAACGAAACACCAACTGGCACTACCCTGAAACACACACTCACACGATCCGCTGCCAGAACCGGGGCTCGCTGAGCGTGTCGCTCACAACGCTCCGAGACACATTGGCTGCTAGCGCAGCTATCTTCCCAGTGAAAGGAAACCAGATGGCGAGTGACTCTTGGCATTTCCCAGCGCAATGTGAAGTGTCTCTTTAGCTAGCGACTACATGCCATGCAGCCATGTCGCTTAGGAAACAAGCCTTCATGTCTTTCTCCACACTTCCCCACAAACAGCAGACAGACCATTCAAGGGGAATGCAGGGCCCGAGCCAGCCCGCTACTTTTAAGTGCTGAACGAAAACCTCTCAGCTAGGAGCCTCTGCTGTCAGCAGAGACAAAGAGGCATCTCTGAAGGATGAAGTTGATCCTAGGGACCTGTTACACCCTCTAGGCATTTGATCACTCATCAGTGACACTAGAGGAAGACTTAGACACACCAGTAAAGCACCTACAGTCAGGCAGGTGAGCTGGGATGGACACAGGCCAAAATGCCAAAGTGCTCAGAAACGTGAGAAGTTCCACAACTACTTGTTACAGACCCGCAGGGCTCCACAGCCAGCCTGGTCTGCTGATACTTCGGGTACCAAGGCAGGGATCCGGTGAGCCGATTCTGCTCCTGGCTCTGCCAAACTACCACAGTCCAAGACATTTCTGCTGCTGGCTGAGCTACACGCACTGCAGGGCAGGGTCTTATTACTAGAAACAGAAGCCTCAAAAGCCCACTAGAGCAGCAGAAAAGTAGAAAGGTAAAAAAAGTTAATCGGGTATGTTCATTTTTATTGTTTTTGAATCTGCAGGTGAGGGTTGTTTTGCTCAGCCAGAAAGCTGCTGCCTTGCTGCAACATTTTGCCTTGGGGCAGTTTTCAGACAGTTGCTAATCTTTCAGGAATGATAAATTTCACCATATTGACCACACAGGCACACACACACACACCAAAAAAAGAAGAAAAAAGCAAAAGGAAAGAAAAAGCAGAAAGGGCCAAATGCCCTTTCCCACAAGCCAAGCCACAAGCCCAAGTGAAGCTGGTATTAAGAATTTATAGAGTCTAAACTTTGGATGGCTCTGGCTCCAGGAAGGCAGACAAGAGGTCAAAGTCTGTGGGTATCAGGCTGGCACAACCAAACTGGCAAATCTCTCTCATTTCATAAACATGACCCAGGGCTACTGCTGATGAGTATCAAAATTACTCAGGCCACAATGCTGCAAAGTAGATCTTTCCTATGGCCAGGTGAATGACACAAACAGAAGGGGCAAAAAACTGGAATGTAAGGGTCAATCTTTCACTGATGCCAAAAGAAAGATTTCTCTTGAATGTAAAGGGAGTTGAGCTCGATCAGGCCCAGAAAGTATAGCATGTTTAAATGTACAGTTGGTTTTCAATGAAATCAAATATGTTCCAATGTGGAAATAACTTGTTCCAACACTGTCAGTTACAACTGAAGAAAATGCAAAAGGATGAATTTCTCATCACTGGTAACTTCTCTGGTACCTGCCCAGTAAGCCAAGCCCCTCTTGAAACCTAGATACCACAGCTCACGGCTGACTCTTTTCCACTACCATCGTTACTGAGGCTACCAGTTTCCTCTTCCTCCCTGTTCCATTCAAGCATTTTCCAGGGTACTCCAATTCACTCTAAGCTTATGAGACCACCACCTGAATCCTTCTACAAATCCTACAAAACCTGCTCTTCTCTCAAAACCTTATAGTCTTGTAAGACCAAAAAGAATTACTGTGATCATCCAGGCTGTCCTGCTGCAGAACAGCCCAGGGAATTTCACCAGCGCTCCTCAGGGCTGTGAGAGAAAGCCACTGATCTGCCTCCAACAAATGCAGTAGTGCAAAAAGCAATCCTGATGCAAATACCCTCCATGCACTTACACAAAATGATACAACTTACCAAGAGGCAAATAAAACCAGAAATCAATAAAGCTCTCTGCTGTTACTCATTTCTCCTCCTTATTTTGCTAGTTAAAACGAGTAACTACAGCTTCTCATTAAGAAAACGTTCAACAGACCTGTGACTATCGGCAAGCAATAAGCCTTCTGCCTCCTGGTCTTCTGATTTCATTCACAAGCTGTGTTTCATTACCAGTGGTGAGCCAAAAATGAGTAATTTGCTCTGACAATTACTGTGCATTCAGCCTGGCGTTGCTGCCTGCTTGGCATCCCTTTATAAACCATCTCTTTACAGCCCCTCACGTTAATTTGCTTTATCGCCCTCTAAGAGGTCTGAACTTTCCATCCTTGGATCAGCTTTCTGAACCCCACCCTTGCCCAAACCCCTCAACTGCCGGGGCATTTTGTGAAGCATCAAACAGTTAAGTGCAACATCCCGAGAGGTCTTCCAGGGAAAGCGAGTGTTTCTCGTCTGCTTCATTTGGTCGGAACTACAACCCTTTTACTGAACCATTTAAGGGAACTGTTTCAAACCCAAATATGTCACTGCCCTCTTAGATACTGGCCTGAACCCCACTCTCGCGTACGCTGAAGCCACGGACCTACAGTGGTCCCACTGGCGTAACGGCTCCGGCGAGAGCAGCGCAAATTTACGCTGTGTCACTGACGGGCTGGACAGGGTCCTGCTTCCAGCCGATCACCTGGAGGTTTTGCTACGTGTCCGGACCGGTGCTTGGGGGACAAACCACTGCCGCGCTCGTTTCCAACGCACCTCGCCCCGCGCTCGGGGCAGTCCCCGGTGCTGGGGGTTTGCTCCCAGCGAGCTACAAACCCCGTTATCCCACCAAGGACGCGGTCCAGCCGTGACAGAGAAAAAAAACACGCCTTCACCGGAACAAAAACACCTCTCTAAAGGCCAAAAGCAACCTGCCGGGGCTGGCGGGGGGCATCACAGCCCAGCAGGGGGGACGCACGCCCGGGAGCTGGACCAGCCGGGGGGGGGCCTGGGGGAAAGGGGGGTCAGAGCTGCCTTGGGGGGCTCTGGGCTGCCCTAAGGGGGGGGTCAGATCTGCCTTGGGGAGCAGCTGTCTGCCCTAAGGGGGGGGGGTCAGAGCTCCCCTGGTGGGTCAGAGCTGCCTTGGGGGGCAGCTGTCTGCCCTAAGGGGGGGGGGTCAGAGCTCCCCTGGGGGGTCAGAGCTGCCTTGGGGAGCAGCTCTCTGCCCTAAGGGGGGGGGGGTCAGAGCTGCCTTGGGGGGCTCCGGGCCCGCTGAGGTAAAGGGGGGGGTCGGGGCTGCCTTAGGGGGCTCTGGGCTGCCCTAAGCGGGGGGTCAGAGCTCCCTTGGGGGGTCGGGGCCGCCTTGGGGGGCTCCGGGCTGCCCTAAGGGGGGGGTCAGAGCTGCCTTGGGGGGCTCCAGGCCCCCTGAGGTAAAGGGGGGGGGGGTCAGGGCTGCCTTAGGGGGCTCTGGGCTACCCTAAGTGGGGGGTCAGAGCTCCCCTGGGGGGTCAGAGCTGCCTTGGGGAGCAGCTGTCTGCCCTAAGGGGGGGGGTCAGAGCTGCCTTGGGGGGCTCCGGGCCCCCTGAGGTAAAGGGGGGGGTCGGGGCCGCCCTGGGGGGCTCTGGGCTGCCCTAAGAGGGCGGTCAGGGCTCCCTTGGGGATTCCGGGCCCCCTGAGGTAAAGGGGGGGGTCGGGGCTGCCTTAGGGGGCTCTGGGCTGCCCTAAGCGGGGGGTCAGAGCTCCCTTGGGGGGTCGGGGCCGCCTTGGGGGGCTCCGGGCTGCCCTAAGGGGGGGAGTCAGAGCTGCCTTGGGGGGCTCCGGGCCCCCTGAGGTAAAGGGGGGGGTCGGGGCCGCCCTGGGGGGCTCCGGGCCCCCGAGGGAAGGCAGCAGGGGTCCCTGAGGGAAGGGGGCCCGGGCCGCCCGCCGGGAGGACCCCGAGGCGCCCCGGAAGGGGGCTCCGCGCGGCGCCGCGGGCAGCGGGAGGCGGCCGGGACAGGGGCCGCCCCGGGCCGAGGCCCAGCGGCAGGTGGGCGCCGGGGCCGCCGCGCCCCGCTCACCTCCTCGCCTTGGCCGAACTGCAGCCCCAGCGCCACGAAGTGCTCCACCCGGATGAAGCCGTCCGCGTCCTCGTCGCACACGTCGAAAACCTCCTTGAGCCTCCGCAGGAACCGCAGCAGGCCGGCCGGCTCCATCGCCGCCGTCAGCGCGAGGCCGGCGAGGCGGCCGCAGCAGCCATGATCGCCCGCGCCCTCAGCGGGTGCGTGACATCAGCGCGGGGCGGCGGCGGGGAGAGGGGCGGCGGGGAGAGGGGCGGCGGGGAGAGGGGCGGCGGCGAGGGAGAGGGAGAACAATGGGGCAGAGCCGGGGGGGGGGGGGGCGGGAGCGCGCGCTCCGGCAGGGCGGGGCCGCCGCGCTGAGGGGAGAAGCGGCGCGGGGCGGGCAGGTGTGAGGGGACCGGGGGGGGGTGAGGGGACACGAGGTGTGAGGGGACACGGGGTGGGGCCGAGAGGACACGGGGGTGTGTGGGGACACGGGGGGGGCGTGTCAGGAGACATGGGAGTGTGAGAGGACACCAGGGTGTGTGTGTGTGGTGGGGGACACGGAGGGCTGTGTGAGGGGACCCGGGGGTGCGTGAGGGGACACAACAAGGACGGGGTTTGGGGGGCCGTGGCAGCCGGTGAGGAAACGCGGACAGACGCGGGGGACGGGGACGCTCTGGGGCAGCAGCACAGCGGAGCTTCCCCAGGGGGGGAAACGGCCGCGGAGGGGGAGCGGGACGGGAACGGGGCGGGGAGCAAGGTCCCCCCGGCGCAGCCCGGCCGTGAGGGGACGCCGGGTCCCATGGCGCCTGGGCCCTTTCCTGGCTGTCGTGGACCCGTTCCCGGTCCCTTCACCACTGTACGAGTCGGTCCTGCTCCCCACCACCCCAAACCAAACACCGGTCACGCTACGGTCCCTCCTGAGGAAGGACCATCCACCAAGAGGTCCGGACTAAGGGGAGAAGGGCAGAGCGTGGAGAGCTGGAGGGTGACGAGGGAAGAGGAGGATGAGCAAAGCTTCCTCCGCGCCCTCACACGCCAGCGGGTAGGCAGAGCCTCGCAGAGGCACGTCCCGCTGCTGGGTCTGGCGTGGGGCAGAGGCTGTCCATCCACGCCGTCCTGAGACCCCACTGGTAAGGAAGAGGTGCCCCTGCCACTGCACGATTTCTCCTTAAACCCTTCCACAACTGCTGTTGCAAGCCTGGGTCTTAATCTGATCTCTCTGCTCTGTCCCTTATCTTCCTCAGATCACTTTTTAAGGCCACAGCCTTGAGCTGCCAGGGAGAGGACAAGGAAGGAGCCTGGTCCCCGCGCCGTGCCTCAGTCCGGGAACGTCAGGACAGCACCTCGAGGAGGAAGGAGCACAGCTCAGGCTTAGGTACGTGCTGCCTCCCCCGGGACTTCTTCCCCTGGTAGCACCGTGGGTACTGAGCGCAAGCAACCGCCCCATCGCTGGCTGATGTTGCGTAGCTGATTGATTGATAAAGTTGTCCACCTAAAATGGCAGTGACAGATTCCACCAAGTGCAGGTTTTGAACTGAGGCAGTATCCATCCATTTGCTTCTGGTAATGAGGTCAATTTGACCCTTAGCAGCCCTGAAAATCTCCTAATTAAAGCCAGCCAGTCAAATTCTTCCCTTTTCTAGGAATCAGAAGTAGTGTTCTCCTCAGGAAGTTATGTTTCTTTGCATACATGTTTCTCATCCCTTTTATGTGCAAATTCAGTGTTCAGGAAGAGGCTGACTTGACAGCCCTGTAGGCTGAGAGTCACTTGTCAATCCCTAGCACAGTGACAGCATACACTGTACTAGCAGCACAAGCTCCTCACATACCCACCCTTAGACACAGAAATAAGGAGTTAGTTCCAGAGCCCCTGCCACCTTGACCTTCCTTTAATTTTACAAATATGGAAGAGTTCTCCTGTTCCCTTACTGATGTATGAGAGAGTCTTTCCAGACTGGGAGAAGCTCAGCAAAATGCAGAGATCAGATCAGACCCTTGGGAAGCAAAGAATTTATGAAGAGATGTGAAGATGAAGGATATCTGAAAGAGAAAAAGGAAGCAAAGTATTTGATCAGCAAACCTCTGAAGTTGTCTAGTTAGAGCAGGATTCTTAGATGTGAGAATATTTAGCTTTTATCTCAGAACAGGTGAATGTATCTCCAGGTTATATGGGAACTGAGCTTAGGAGACCCCTCAGTGGCACCCATTGAAAATACTCAAAAATTTATATGCTGGTAGCACTCAGAGCTGTGGAAAGCATACCTACGTGGCAACAGCTACTGTTAGTCTAGCTCCTCTGAAGTGGAATTTAACCCCTCCAAAGCTTCAGGGCACATCTGTCCTTGTTCACTCGGGTTTTCTTAGGTTGCCCCGTTGCACCACCTGACTCACCCTTCTGTATTCAGCTGGGCAGCTGTACAGTCCCGGATGGAAGTGGAGTCACGCTTAGTATTCTGCAGGAATTCTGCAGGAAAAAGGAATAGACTTTTTCCTGTTTGTCATGATCAGAGGAGAAATTCTTGCACCTGAGAGGGGTGATGTTCTCTGTCTCATTGACCCTAGTTAATTCTGGCCCTCAACTGTCTTCTGCTGGAGGAAGAAGGAACTTGGACTGTAAGTGGAAGTAAGTGGCAACATAGGTTTAGACCAAACCTACCAGCATTAAAATCTGTGCCCATCTTGCATTATTTGTAAGAAAAAGAGAGGGGAAAAAAAAAGCTTCGGGAACAGATACAATAGTTTGGGGAGCTAGTACAGAAATCTGAGAACTGCCACACACAGCTTGAGTGCCAGAGGGCTCTGGAATAAAGCTGATAAGAGAGCTGAAGAGGCTGTAGAAGCTGTCATTGTAGACAGCTGAATATTATGAGCAAAGATCTGACAGCTGGGAGATGATGTGACAGTGCTGAGCACAGGAGAACTGGAGTATCAGATGCTGTCAATAAAGGGTGTAGGATCTGAAAGCTGGGAGTGCCCAAAATGTGCTAAAGTTGGGCCACTGAGCTGAACACGTGCCACAGTCACTTGCTGGGCAATTGTACTGGCAAGGTACAGCACGTGAGGCTGAATCAAGGGGAAGGTTGTTATTGTCAGTAGTTGCTGACAATTGTTACTCCTTGCTGATCTCTGCTTCTCCAATTCTCAGTAGCATGTCTGCTAGTACCAGTGGGCTCTTTTTCCTTACCAGTATATCAAAATTGTTGTTTAATAAATCAGAGATGTTTGACAACTTCATTTCAAGTGTACACTATGTGGAGAAAAATATTTTACATGCTGTAAATCCTGTTTCTGAACTTGAAATATGATTTGTGGTGGTGCTGCCATATTTGCCTGTTCAGGGTAGTTTGAGAGGAAATACTTCGTTGAAAGCCACAGGCCACGGATGGCATTTGCAGGATTTCATTACAATCAGCTGCTTTTCCATCAATGTCACTTCCACTTATTTAGCAAATTGTAATCTGGTGTCAGAAACAGCACATAAGGACTGCATTCCCCAAGGCTGATGACCTTATCTACAATTCTGGTTGCATTCCAACTTACAGTAGCACCATCTTGAGACCCAGCCTTTTGGAACAGCTTCATAGCATAAATCCTCTTTCCAACATACATAATATCACCCTCACTGAATATTTGCCTTCTAATAGCAACTTCTAATATATTTTGAATAAAGTCCTGTTTCCACTCAACAAATGTAGCTCTGATTAGCAACATACAGATACGCTTTGCTGTCCTGGTCTTTAAGTGGCCTTTTTATCAATATAAAGAGAAGATCCAACTAATGAAAAGTTAAGTGTCATGAATAACAAGTAGCAGACAACAAGAACTAGCTTATTACTATTCTTATCTGGCTGAAAATTTAAAACATTGCCTAAGAGCAAGAGTAATGAAGTTTTCCCAGGCTAGCTTAAATAGCTATGGCATAGAAGCAAGGTACTTGAATTTTACTGCCATTTTCCCCAATCTTTCTTCTATTTTAACAAGTTAACTTTAATGCAAAAAAAAAAAAATCAGCAAATTTGGAGGAAATGTTTCAACAAGCAGGAGTCTTCCTTGGAGATTTTCTTATCACTAAAGGACCTAACCTTGTAAAGGTTTATGTACTGATTGAGGTTTACATAGTATGTATGAACTGCCTTGTTTGATATCAACAATACTCTCACCAGATTATGAATTTAAGCATATGCATGAGTCTCTGCAGGACCAAAGGCTAGATAAGCTCAACTAGGCAGCTGCCGCTGTTACCTCAGCAAACACAGCAATGCCTTACATATTTCTTCTTAAAACACATGTATTACCTTTGGAGACACTAGTGAAAAAAATTAGGCATAGGCAGAGGGTATGCCATTTGAAAAAGAAGAGTATGTCTAAATACACATGACAATGTGGAATTATATGGTCTGATTAAAACAACAAGCTAATTTAGCTATTTTTTGCAACTATGAAGCCTCATTATAATGGGGGACCAAATCTTTGTTCCCATGAAGTTACTGAAAAAATTAAATAATCCTCAGTGCCAGTTCACATCAAACCATTTCCACTGTAAATTCACAGAATCAAACTCACGTTTCCAAGTGCTGACCGGGTATTTCCAGGGACAGCACCGGCAGGTAGATGCTATTGCCAACATGTTCCCATGGTATTTGAAGGTCTCCTTACTCCACCAAGTGGTCACCCACTTCACTGCGCCTCTGTCACCAGAATGCAGGTGCTGGACAGCTGCCATAGGGTAGCAAGGTGAGACTGCTGTGTTTGGTACCAAAATCACCTGCAAAACAGAGGTGAATGAATGGTATGGGATAAAGCAAGCTTTCTTCCTATTCCAAGAAGCCCCGCAGTCTTCTAAATGCCCTGGGACCAAACCTCTCTGTTTTTGGTATGTTCCAGCAGCCTCCATGCTGCCTTTCTTTTAGAGAACAGGCAGCAGCCATCAGCTTTTCTCTGAAGGGCTCCAAGCAGTGGAGACTTTTATTTGCCTCAATCATAATGTGTGATGGCATCTGGCAGCCTCCTGAAATCATTAAGCACTAGAAGCCACCAAAAGAAAACATCCAACAGCCACCAGGTCACTAGGTCAATTCTGTCCCTCCGTGCTTCAACAGGAGATCGCCAGCCTTCATTTCTTCAAAGGAGACTTTGGGTACAACCAGCTATTTAATACTCCTAATTGTTCTGTATAGCCGAGGACGTGGGAGAGGACTGGAAATAGCGCTGGATATGAAGAATTCAACAGAGTAAAAATGAAGCCTAGTGTACTTGCTACAATCACCTTATTTTCAAATTCTACCCCCAAAAGAACTCTGTCAAAAGACACACAGCTATTCCGCTCTGGCTCTAACAAGCAAAGAGCTCAGCCCTGACTCTTGAAGTGAAAGACCACTGTGTTACAGAATTGAGCTCTGTAGTCTTTTCTCTGCACAATCAGAAGTTTTATTAAAATACAAGGCTGATATTTTGAAAGTCACCTGCAGATTGTTAATGCCTGGGAGTGCACCAGCCAGCATATTTTGCTTAAGGTAACTCACCCATAGCACTTTCACACAACTGTTCAGTAAGTTGTCCCTCAATCCTAAGATGCTTCAAATAAAACCAGTTTCTAAAATTTCACTTATTTTACCCTTTTCAAGGTAGACTGCACAACTGAGTAGATATGTTCCATCTGTGATTTTAGTATATTTGACTACAAGGAATGCAATTCCCATATAGTGCTGGATTTAGCAATGAGATCTGGGACATAATAAAATTAGAACATGATAAACCATACTGATGCTAAAGCCAAACCGTGATTACTTGTTGTGTCTCAAAACAGATTGTATGAACTAAGTCCAAGTCTGCTGACTAATAGGAGGTAAAGGACAGCACAAAAATATTTATGCAAGAGAATGTAGGTGCAGCATTGTTACTGCTACGACCATCAGTGGACCAAATTAGCTTTAGGGCTAATGGCAATGAGCACAGTTTGACTGTTTCAATGATAGTCTGCAACTGGCTCACTTATAGAGAAACAGTCCAGAAAAGGAGATTTTAGGAACAGAGAAGCACTTAGAAAAGCAGCTCAATCAGGCTGGTCATGGCAGCCTTTATAATTGCCTCAAAAAAATGACCGTGGAAGGAATTATCAAATCTATTGACTGCAGCTTGCACATGGAATTATTCCAGCTGTCTCTTATGCTTAGATGACGGACTGCATTTTAAAACCTACATTGCCTTACTCATCATGGTGTCTAACTATGAATTTTGATATGGAAACTGAGAACAAAATTAGGGGAGTGGAGAGAAATGAGCTCCTGGCTATGAATCAGTTTCACCGGAACATGTCAGCAATACTATGGTTTTTGCCTCCCTGTGATACAGTCACTCTGGTCTTGTTGCTCAAGTCTTCTATGAATCTGCACTTACCTTTGCCTAAATGACATCCAAATGAATGTTCTGGATGAGCAAGTTTTATGTCCGAAAGCCCAGCCAGGCTGAGAGGGCACTTTGGATTCAGATCTGTGCAATATGTTAGCTGGAGATACTGAACAGCAGAGCCACAGTGAGACATTTGGTATCTGCATGCTTTCAGCCTTCAGAGACCCCCAACCCTCCTACAGCATTGTAGCCACAGAATAAACAGAAAACCAACGCACAAACAGCAGCCAGAAAGTACATTTGGTCCTCAAGAAGAGCTAAAGCTACTCATTAACTATCAAATCTCTCATACAGCAAATACCAGTTTGCAGAGAAACTTCGCAAGCACAAACTGTGCACTACTCAAATTATTATTCTTCTTTCCCTCACTGTCTCTAGGTCAGATAAATTGCTTCTCCTTTCACTGAATCCCCTTTGGAAAAACATGAACATACTCAAGTTCAGAAGTGACATACACAAATTGCACTGCCATACAGCAGAATGTTTACAGGATAATAGACATAACATGACAATGAAGAAGTGCTCTGAGATTTCCATCTTGCCTCAGTAACACAGATGTTCTTCTTTTGTTGTGGCTTTGAATCTCAAGATAAGCAGATGTTGCAACATTTCAAAACTTTCATCTTAAAAAAAAAAAAAAAAAAAAAAGAAGACAGCACAACATACATCTATCTGCCCACTATTAAGCCTGAAACTTCAAAGGCATGAAATCAATGAGCATTATGTGCCAAGCTCTCTTTAGAAACAGCTCACATGATTCACTCTTCCCACAGTAAAAACATCTCATACCAGATGAGTTGCATTAGACAGAGGTATGGTGCCTGTGATAACCCTGTGGTGGCAGACATGCCAGGTCTCTTGCCTCCTGTGTCCACCTGTCCCCACCAGCCTCTCAAGCTGTACTGCATGGGCACAGCTGTAACAGCCAGACCAAAGGTCCATCTGTCCAATATCCTCTGTGTACCAGTGGCTGTGAAGGGAGACAGAGTTTGCATCAAGTGACCCTCCCCCATTATATCCTCCCAGATCCAGCAAAGCAGTAGGTAAAAAGACAGACAAGGACATTTGTTTATTACATGCTAGATAGCTTTTAGCTTTCCTTCACAGGCTTTGGAAAATGTGCAGAGAGCTACAGAGAGCCAAAATTGTTTATGCGGGAGAGGCAGTGCTAAATTATTGATTTTTAACACAGTTAGATTTGTTTCTATGGAAATTATCCTCAACTGATGGTGAGCAAAGTAAGCCAGTGGCTCCCAGGCTACCTAGGCAATCAAAGCCTGCAGCTGTAGCTAGAAAAATGTTGGGCTGTTTTCTTGTTGGCTTTTCCTACATCTGTAAAAAATCTTATTAATACTTAGCATGATTCAGGCTAACAGATTTGCCCAAGCGACAGCCCTTATCTGCAAATAGCATGCTGCATGAAATCAAAACGGACAAAGTACGTCACCGCTAATCAGATACACAGCATGACTCAAATTTCTTTCAAAGTAACATCTTTCCTCAGCATCTGCCGGGCAGGTGACTTACCTTTGTGGTGATCTAGAGCTGTGACACGCCAGTTAGAGAGCCTTTGGTGAAATAAAAGGAAGGAATTCTCCTTGTTATTAAAGGATTGCTGCTTATTTGGTGTTTGCATTTAAATGGACACTATTTAGAAGCCTGTCCCCACAGGTAAAACACTTTAATATACTTAATTTGTTTTATACCCTAAAACCAACAAGTCATTAGCACAAGCCTTCTCCAAATGTCTTCCTGCCCCCCACTCCCCAAACTGTCTCTTTGCCAGCAGAAGAATCTGCAGAAACTAAAAAAGCAGTACAAGAAACAGGTGCATCAGGCCTATCACAAGCTCCGGGCCATGTGAGTGAATGTCCCATTCGATAGAAAAGCATAGGATTAGCAGTAAATGATACTTTCTGCAGAAACTTTCTCAATTCTTTCCCTCTACCAAGCCCTGTAGTATTAATTATTTAGGCATAATGCTAGATATTCTATATAAAATATCAGGACTCAGGGCTACAAACCAGTTAAACTGCCCAGGTTTACTTACTTCCTTGGCAAATTATTTTCTAATACTCCAAGAATGCATGTTTCCATACCTTTAGAACCCTTCTCATTCTTGTTCATCTAATATTCAACCAGAAAGCACAGAAACAAATGCTGTTTTGATCCTGTCTGGCCATTCTGGGGTGCCCCTCATCCTGTGGAGGAGTGTATTCTATGGGGACAGTGAGACGGACTCCAGTCCCCACTGCACGCTCATCATGCGATGCAGTCACGTCGCAGAGCACAATCCTGGACCATTCCCTCTCTTTTAAGTGTGACTGCATCTGCTCCCATTGGCAGGGGCTTTGCATTGCAAAGCCAAGACAGAAGACAGGAGATTTTCAGGTGGTGAAATCAACTTCATGTCCAAGAGAGAGGAATTAAACAAGACCTACTGCATTTATTGAAAATTTTGTCTTAAAAAAAATCTGGATTTGCATTGCCAAAGTTCACATGAATACAGTTCAAGCAGAGAAAATGAAAAGGGAAGGCAATTATTAGGTACCGATACTCCAGCTGCTGGGTGATTGCATATATGTTCACACAGCATTATGACTCAGTCCTTGCTAAGCCAACACTATTAAACATTTCCAGATAGTTTCAGTTGCTGGAGAAATTAGAAGGTTTGCTATTTATTTAGGATGCCAACAACTGGAACAAGCTGTTGTGCCTCCTACAGACACAGATAAAGACCAGTCACTTTGTGTTCCGTAGCAGAGGTCAAATGATGTCTCACCAAGTCTTCTCTTGACACTGTATCATAAAAAAAGAATTGTTGGAAAGTAATAGGTCTCTGCAAGACTTAAAGGTCTAGAAAAATATGGATAAGGATATTGGTTCTAAGCTTGCATACCTTCTTTTAAACACGGCTATTTTCTTTGAGAATTATGCTATTATTGCTCAGGTAATACTCTTCTTTCCACTTAGAAGTTCAGAACCTTGCCAGAGGCTTTTGTCCATTAGGACTCTCTTCTGCTCAAGAAGAGGGTGTTACAGGGCTTCCCCTTCAGCATAAGGGAAAGCAGGAGTTCCTGCTGGCTATGCTGTTAGGTGTTAAGGTTAAAGGCAAAATTTGGTTGACAGTCATTTAAGAGGAGAACAAAAAGAAGAAATAATTGGTCAGATGAAAAAGGTCAAATCCTCCTCTAGGGGTGTTTATCTCTCTCCATAGCCCAGGAAGCCTGAAGAGTTTTGGATCCTAGCTCAGGCACCTCAGTGAGATGCGATGGACTGTAAATCCTCTAGGGCAGGTCTTCTATTGTGTCACATCCATATCTTCATTCCATATCCTATCTCCTTATCTTCAGCTTCTAATCCAGCTGGATGACTCAAGCAGAGGCCTGAGGACGAAGGAAGGAGTGTTCCATGGCCTAATGAAACCGGCTTGCGCTCTGACAGGAAAAACAGCAACTCTATCAGGAAGCCGATCAGCTTTAGTCAAGAGGCTTTTAGACCAGAGAGCGTTCGGGGGAGGGCAGCATTTTGCAAAAGCACAAAATCCTTCCAAAGGCAAAGGCTCCGAGAGCAAGTTGCTTATGACAGTGGAGTTCCCACTGGAAGAGTCATTATGAGAAATATTAAGGCAGCAAATCACAGCTTACAAATTCAAAAGCAGCAAATCATTCAAGGATAAATAGGCCTTTCCATAAATGCCTGCACACATTATCAGCCAGATCAGAGAGGATACATGTCTGAATAGCAATCGTTCCTCCTGCGGCTTATTCATTCTGGACTGGCATTCTGCGAAAACAGTGGCATTCGGCAGGAAGCCATACCAGCTGGCCTCCCTTTCCCTAGTGCTTCTGTTGGGTCACCATCCTGACCATTTTCAGCGCCATCTCTCCTTGATCAGATGGTACCTAGCACAGAAATGACAGCATGTGGTAAGCAGCTGCTACGAAGAAGCAGACAGCAAGAACTAACACATGTATCTTTAGTTGTCTTAAGCTACCTTTCTTGCTGATAGCAGTGTGTTCTGCCCCAAGAAACCTACTACCTACCATGTGCCCAGCCTTAAGAATCCAGAAGAAAGCAAAGTTCTCATAGGCCTTGTGGAAAGCGGCTGTCTCAGTGGACTCTGGAGACACGTAGAGAGCCTTCCACCTTTGCCGGCTGAACTGATCCAAATTAGGCCACTTCAGTTTCCTGATCCATGCTTCCTGGCCTAAGTTAGAGATAACAGAGTTATGTTTGATATTTATACTGATGTAGCAACTTGGGAGTCCCAAGTCAGTTGGATCTCTACTGTATTAGACACCAGCACAATAGGGTGAGTAGAAAGTCTCTAGGTATTCAAATTTTAAAAGCGATTTTGCTACGCTTAGAAAATTACCCAGGTTGTGAGCAATCCAGGACAAGCTGAAACAAACCAATGGAGGGAGAGGGAAAAACAAGAAGTGAAAACATACATGATTCGTGATTGCTTTCTTACAGTTTGATGAAGGAGCAAATCCTGCTCCCTACTTCTAAGTCCCAGTCCACTGCCCTGCTCCCCCCTCCAATCCAGCTGTGCTCTTGGCAGCAGCTGGATTGTTTCACAAGCATTTTGTCTTCATGCTCTGTGTTAATACCAACAGTAGACAGGTTTGGGTAGAAACCAAGGTGAACACATGCCTTGTAAATGCTCTGCAGCCCTAGCAATTCTGATATATTTTGCTTTATTCCTAAAGTATCTTCTTGAATGTTCTGCAATGAAAAAGAATCAGCCGCACCAAGTCCCCTCTTGGAAACCAAAAAAAGACAGGCACCACATGGGCCACTGCTTCTCTGTTTGTTCTAGTAACACAGCACAAAGAGCCTGGAAAGGCTCTCTGTTTTCAGGTGCCTGCCAGAGAAGGTGGCAGTCAAGACAGCAAAAAGATACCAATTCCAGGACACCAAGGGAAAAAAGGTTGCTATCTTTACCTGACCTCTGAGCTACTAGAGGAATTTACACATTAACTGCAGCTCAATTTTAGCTCAAAATATGATAAATTGGAGCCCCACTAACTGCTAATCTGTTTTGACAGCCTAAATACTCTGTTTCCTGAATTATTGATTGATATGTTGTTCATGAAGGGCATTTGAATATCTAAGTGCGGAAAGAGATCCAAAGAATAAGGCCTTTCACAATACAGGAAGATGTTTGTGCTGCCTGTGACTGCAGATTATTAAGTCAACAAGAAAAGGCAAACGGAAGAGAGTGCAACAGTCTCACAGCACGAGGTGTTCCAGCAACACTTGGCCTGGCCCCCAGCTGCCACTTGATCAAGTCTGCACCTTTCAAGCAGCAAGGGACAAACAAAGCCCATGAGTGGCCAAAACGTGCAGGCGTCTACACGTATTACTGAGCAGCAGGCGTGGTTGCTCTTCAGCTGCACCCTGCCTGCCTAATTACCAGCTCCCCCGTTGCGTCTCCCCAGGCACCACGGTTTCTGCTGCGGGCCACTCGGTGAAGGCTGAGCTGTGTTCTGCGCAAATCTATAGCAGGATATGGTCTTTGCCCCAGAGACAGGGATTTCAAGGCAGGGCAGGAGAAGCGAGGGTAGTCTCCACATTCATCTATCCTCTTCATTTATGAGTAAGTGTACACATGCATTTATCTATCCTGAAGAATTAGGTGAATTGTTAGCTACCTAATTACTTATGGGCTTCACTGAAACAAAGCAATTACTGATTTTGCAGATCCATTCCCCAGCTGTATAATGGAGGTAAAGGAACTGCCTCTCTCAGAGGGATTTAAAGATAACATATTAAGAGCTATTCAGTTATGACTGACGTATTTAAGCATTGATGGTTGGACAGGAGATTTGCACAAGAGATCCAGGTATAAGTGTTATTGGCGACTGCATGTTCTACTCTTTGTGTGTTCTGTTCCCCACCCCAGTCAAAAAGCCCCTTACCCATGGTGTCAACAATGAGATCCAGCTGCCCATTATAGACTGTAACATTGACATTAGCCGCCAAAAGCTGATCAACAATATCAATGACGGGTTTCATGAAATCCTCAGCCATGTTTGTGAAGACTTCTTTGGACTGACCTAGTGGGAGCCAGAAAGGAGAAAAAAATTTAACTGATAAAGAATGTCATTCCCAGGGAAGGACACAAGCAACTAGCTAAGGGTCCTGGTTTATGGCTGCTTAAACGCAAGCCTTAGCACACAGCAACAGCCAGCAATTTATCAGTATGAGGAACTAGAGAACCAGAAACCAGCCACGCTCCCACTGCAGCTCACACATCGCATTGTCACTTCTGGCTCCCATTAAACTCACAGGGGTGCTTGCATCAGGCCCGTAACCTTTCCCTTTTGTTTTACACCCCTCCCCACACAGCACTACATGATACCAACTTTTTGGTAGAGGAGAACTGACAGGAATTCTTCCAACGAGGCTGAGCAACGGACAGAAATCAGCTGCTGAAAAACAGGGGATCATCTTCCTCCCCCTGTATTTTTTTAGCTGCTAGGCTAAAAAGAGACACAAACACCACAATGAGAAGCAGAACTATGTCTGCTCCTACAGGCCTGCCCTGTTAAACATTCATTTCTGAGAACATGTCCTCCTCTTGGGCCCAAGGATAATGATAGTGTAATGTGACTGTTTACTACAGACAAAGTATCTTCTGCAGATCACAATACTGTGGAAGCAATATGGCACTTAGGAGATCCATGCTAGAAGACAGGAAAGTACCTCCCCATTTCACACAGTCTGGAATAATTTTTAGCTTCTTTCTGATAGGTCCATTCATCAAATCCTTTAAGCTGTCCTTATGAAAATTTTTGACGTGGCGTTGATAAAGTCTAACTGAAAAGAAAGAAAATGCTTTGATTAGTGGCACATTTAATAGAGTCATCCTGCCTGCCTAGATAACAACTTTCAGTGTTATAGTCACATCTGTCAAACTCTTTTTCTAATGGAAACGCAACACCACAGAGGAAGATTTGCTATTTTAAAAATGCAAGCAGTAGAAACTGAAGTAAGCCCTTATTTAGGTTAGAAGATAATATGGGAGGAGACCAACTATCCATTTCTAGTTTTGGCTAATAATGCGCTTTTTTCCAGGGGATCAACTTCTGCTTTAGCTGCTTGGCACAGATAATTTCTTCTTCTCAGCAGACCAAATTTGAGGTGCAATGTTTTTTACTTTTGGGAGTAAACTATGCTTTTCACCTTCTCTGCTGAAGCCAACAGAAACAGAACAAGAGTTTAAAAGAAACTAAGTTTATTTTCATGTTGATATGTAAGTATCACAGAGCAAAAGAGGCTAATCAGACTCCTTGCATGGATGAGACATTCTTGTGTCCTAGCTTTAAGATAGAAATGAAAGACATTAAGAGGAAGTAACTTAGAAGTCACAAAACTATGCAGCAGTTATACTAACAACTTCCTCAGAGTAATGCATGCAGGATGCATAGGTGGAGGTGTAATCTACAGAAGGGTTGCTCCACATTCCTATTTATCCCTATTTATGCAAGTGCAAGCAAGTTCTGTGCAGGAGAACAACAACATCCTTTAGATTTGAAGGCCTCATTTTAAGGATGTGCTAAATTGAGGCTGTATCTGTTGAAGGTATGGGAATGCAAACATAGGGCTCTCTTACTCAAGTACTTAAACACAACTTACCAAGATGGAGATTTTCTTGCTCATTTGCTTCGACTTCTGGAACGTCCTTAGTCATGATGTTATAAAAGTTCACATTGTCTGTGTTCTGAAAGCACAAGATAAGTTCAGTAACACTGTAATAAAAATGTTTCTCAGATACGAGGAACAGACTCCTTTCTGGAAAGAGATATTAGTAAGGTCCCTGTGACCTGCCTCTATGCCTACATCTCAGGAAGATATTTATGGAAAAACTTTCATTCTATATTTGCTTTGAGAAGTGGGGAAGGGTTTTCTCAAGCCTTCGTTGTTCACATGTTGGCAGTGCCACAGATGCCACTTACTTCTGTGAAATGGGTGTGAAGCTACGGGAAGTCCTACACCCCGCAAATGGCTGTAGATTCTCACTGCTCATTACAGAGAGCGCTTCAGTGCCAGATCTGGCCTGATGAAGCTTGTTGCTCAACATCCTCGCAACCTACAATTTTCAACATCCCAAATGCTTCCTCAAGCAAGTGGTGACTCGTGTCAGTCATCCTTTTGTTGGCACTGCTGACATCTGCACAAGTCCAAGAATTGCGGATTGGCAGCTCTGATGCAGACAGCAGACTGCCTGCATCCAAAGGAAAAAATGTGATCCGTGTTGCCATTAGAGAAGTTACTCAAGAATCTTGAGGCTCTCCTTTATTTACTTCCTGAATCTTTAATGTTCTGATGCATAGGTCAGAAATCAGCTTGCGATAGCTGGAGGAACTGAAGTGCCTGCACCCTTATGGTTGTATCGCAGCTGGGAAAGACAGACAAACAGACTTGAACAGAAAAGCAAACAGGAACCGCAAGTTCCTCCCAAAGTTCAACAGTAAGAAGTGAAATCAACTATGTGCAAAGCACTGTCACAGAACAAAAAAACAAAAAAGAGGGAGAGAATGAGAGAGAAAAGGAAGCAGTTCTGGGATTAGTCTTATAGCTTTAGGAAAGCAGAGGCTTACTTGTACTAAAACACAGAGAAAGAGTGAGATTTTGTAGCAACCCTCCTATAGGAAAAGTAAAAGCATACCCAATTTTAAGCTGGAACTTGATGAGTATCAAGATACAGTTACGTACAATAACAGGACATTACTTGAGGTTTTTTCTGTGCTGTACTCCTATTATACTTCTTTAAATAGAGAAATCTTTGTTAACTTGAAATTTATGTCTTGCTGGATGCAGTTTTCAACATTCAGAACATACAACTTTCAAGGAGAGGTCTCATTTAGGCTGAAACTTTTAGTCAGACTGTGGTGCGCAGTGAACAAACAGCTCTTTTGCACCAGCACTGTCATAAACCATGTACTGGCAGAGATGAGCAGGCAGGGAGATGGAGGACGCAAGCCCATCCAGCGCTCGCAGCAAAGTGTAACCTGAAGCTGGGTACCTCCACAAGCACCAGTTACTTATTACCATTGGTTGAAGAAGATCTCACCTCTTCAATGATACCTTCAGCCTTGCTCCAGAGCTCAGTGGCCAGTCCGTATTGATTTTTGTTTATTGCAACCATTACTTCTTTGGCAACTGCAGTCACCTCCGCTAGACCTTGATCATCAAGCAGAGACTGGAAGGCAAACACAGAGAAGGACAGCTTCAATTATAATTTGATGTTAATTTCTTACTAACAGTCTCCATGCATTAGAGTTTTTATACTGGCTAGGAGCTGATCTTAATAATAAACACCCATTTACACTGTCTGGCAGTACAAGTTCTAAGGTGAAGACTAGAGAATCAGAGCAATGAACGCAAACAGGAGAGTAAGAAGGTACTTACGGTGCTATAAAGGTAGGGCCCCCAAGACAGCACAGAATCTAGAGAAACACAACAAATTTCAAACATCTACATTTTTGCAGTACAGTTTTCCTTTACTTTCCTTTTATTGTAGCAAGAGTGATTGTGACAAAAGTTTATGAAGATGAACTACCCAGTAAAAAGGTACTGTCAGCTCAGTTTAGCCCAAAGTTTATGTACCCCAGAGCAGGCTCTTTTCAAATCCTGAGAACCAATAAAACCACCACAATGCCATTAACTCCCTGTTCATCAATCAGTGAAATTTATTTAAAGCAACAGACAGATGCTCTTACCAAAGTGTTTTGAACTCCAGCACTGCCACACAGTGCTAGAACATGGGGATAAATAGGCATGGGCAATGGGCATTGTCTGAACTCATCTATTTGCAAACATTACAGGAAAAAAAATCTAGTTATAAAACAAATTTTTAAAGATAATTTATAAAGTCTCAAGGATCAGCTGATCCTTCTAAGATAGGTAGGAGTTAGCTTAATACTGTATCATGCCCCAGACAGTCTGCGGAGCCTGCCCTTGCAAATCACACTGGAAGACCAATTTTTTTTCTTTTGTCCTTCACGAGACACACACCCTATCCCCTCCAGGTCAGGGAGCATAACAGTTCCCAGCACAAGGCCTCCTTGTGAAAACAAACACACACTTTACTTGCAACATTTGGTGGCCACATTTTAAGTGAAGCACTCTCATATCAAATACTTCAGAGGCTGTAGAGATTTGCAGGGACATTTCACTACCACCCCACTTCAAATGCGAGTATGCTTCTTGCTGACTTTGCTCTCACAGCTTTCGTAACCTGGATAGGTTCTAAAGGTAGGTATCTTTGGTCACAGCTTGCAATGTTTAAATATTTCTTTTTGGTGATTTGATTTATTGGACTCGCTAGAGATTTAATTCATGACTAGCATTTTTGACTTGAGACACCCATGGAACGATTAAAACAAACGAACAAAAAAACCACACACACACGAACAAAACAAACAAACAAACAAAACCAAACTGCCCAACAGCCTGAGGGTTTTGAACATACCTAGAGGAGAAATCCATGAGTCTCCAAGAGCAACCCCAACAAAATTGCACTTTATGCTCCCTTTCTGAACCGCCTTAGTGAATCAGAGAAAATGAAAAGCAGCTTTTACTTAGATGTTCACGACTGTAGAACTTAGTTCCCCTTAAGTACTTGTAGAACACCATATTTTTAAGTGAAAAGTGAACTGCATCCTCCAACTACTTACCTTATGCAGCTCTACAGCAGTGCCAGCAGCCATTTTACCTCCATAAGATTCAGAAAATATGTAGAACGGGATGGTCTGGAGAGAGAAGACAATACATCTGTTAGGCCCAGGGCACAACATACCCCCTATCCACCTCCCATGGCCCACAGACCCTGGGCTCCGACTCTTTTCCTCCTAGTAAGAAATGCTGGACATTTTCTGGTTCTAGCTTGCAGATAAGATTTCCACAACTTCCTGGTGTAATTACTGGGGGAAGTTTTGAAGCAGGCACTTCAGTATTTCGGAACTAAAAACATCCCTGATCCTACACACACCTCCAGTCACAAAGGACACAATAATCCACCCCTTCGCTCATCTGCCACCCAAGACAGCAATTTGAGATACCACTTCTGAATTGCGGGAAATAGAAGGCACCGGTTATACCTGCAGTACCTCCCTAGCAGCAAATGCTGCCTATCTAGAAGGCTGTTAACACCCTCTTTCTAGCCCTTCACTAATTCCTTTTGAGATCTCCTTAAAGGCAAAGCAAAACGTGAGACTAACCAAGAATTCAAATCACTTACCTGGAATTCTGTCCTAGACTTGAAGAATTCTCCAAGAAACACCATCATATCAGAGACTACCGCAGTAAGGTTTTTGGCAAACAAGCTACAGTCATCTACGTAACTGAATCCAGTACCCACAGGGTTATCCACAAACAGGATACTGGCTGCCTGCAACTGTACAAGCAGAGAAAAGGGTTGCATGAAACCTCAGTTCCGCTACCAACAGCAGCAGAGTGTAGGTGCAAACTTTGTTTTTGACAGCATAAATGTCTAACTGAGCCACTGAATCTGTGATTATGAATGAAATTGCAGAAAAGGGAGGTGCATGTCTAACACCAGAGAATGGGACAGGCAAGACTTTTGTCTGTTACAGTGTGAAGTAAGATACTAAATAATGAGTTTTTCTTTTGGGTTCTTTTGTCAAATTGCTATAGTGAATGCCTAGCTATACTGTTACAAACGTACAAATAAAATCAAAATATCAGCACAGAGAAAGCTGACATGGCTCAAAGCAGAAATGCTCCATGAATAAAGAAGTACAACATAAGATCTTTTGATTTGCCTGGTCTGCAAAAGAAAGGCACCCAAAACTCCCAGTCATCCAAAGGCACATCACCCATATGATCCAGGGAACCTCAGACCGATACAGGCGTTAGACGACTGGTTGCTCAGAGCACACAAACGTTCTGGTGAATAAACCTCTAACTTCACTAGCAGCTGTAATTTGGTGCCCCTTGAAGATCATACTGGACTCATAATTGAAAGCCACTGGTTACACTCCTGTACGCAGTGAAGCTATGATCTGAAATAACATCTTTCTAGAATTTCCCTATTTTCAGTTTCCCAGCCATTTGCAATTCACAAATTTAGCAAGGCCAGACATTCTCAAAATCAAATCAATAGGCCTATTCTTCAGTTCTTAGCAAGACTATTCATTTAAGCCATTTTACTAACCACATTATTTCAAGATGAAATATCGTAGTTCTATTGAATTTAAAATGAAAAGTGTTCTGTGGGCATTTCTGCTTAGCAATCATCTGCTTCCATGAGCAACAAGCATGCCTTTCAGTCAATAATTAGAAGCTGAACTCTTTGCTATACCCAGGTTGTATTTCTCGGTTTCAATTCTTTGTCTAATGGACCAATCTCTTCAAAGTTCCCAAATCCACAGCCTGAAGATCCTGGACCTCCCTATGGGGAAATACAAAATGAGAAATAAGATAAAAGGCAGCATGGAACAGATATGAGAAGTAGGAGAATAATAAAAGCAAGCCAGTAGAATGATGTATTTTAAATTTAAAAAATATCTTTTGCATTACATGTTGATTTCTGGAGAAGGCTTTCCTCCTCATTTTCTTTCGTTATGTGTACACATGCTATTTCTGAAGGCAGAGATTTAAGAGGGAAGCAGTCACCATCTGTGAAAGCACCTGATGAACCACGTTATGCAAGTGCAGTTTGAAAACCTTTCCCCTTATTAACACTGAATGCAGAAGTTAGCTACATGCCGATGACCACAAGCCACTGCTTTTATCAATGTGCGCAGCGCAGGCGTTTCACTCTGAAGAAATAACCCAGACGGACAAAGACCAAGTCATTTGTGATTATATTCCGCATTAACTTCTGAAACGCGCTGCTGGAGGTGAGCGCGGAGCACGCGCCACTGTGCTTTATCACCTGCAACTGAGTGAGATCAAGCTCCAAACAATCACAGCCTCCCTCGCCTGCTTTCGTGGAGGAATTCTTCTCGATCTCTAACCATTTTATCTCATTTCTCTCTCTCTGAGCCTTCCGTGGACTGAGCTCCCGAGGCGACAGGGCGAGCGGCGCAGGGCACGCCGCAGCTGCGGCCCCTATCTCCGTTATCCCCCCGACCGAGCACCGCAGAGGCCACTCGGGAACCGCCGCGGCAGGCGACCCTCCGCGCCGCCTCCGCGCCGCCTCCGCGGGGACCCGGGGCCGGGCCGCGCGCAGCAGGAGGGCGGGGCGCGCCGCACCCCACCTGCAGCCACAGCACGAGCGGCAGCGCGGTGAAGTCGCCGGCGGGGCTGTCCGCGTAGTAGAGCCACCAGAACATGTGGGCCTTGGTCCGCACTTCCACGTACCCCCACAGCTCCCGGGGCGGCTGCAGAACGGCGCCTGCGAACCGGGAAGGGGGGGAGTCAGCGGGGAGCGCGCGGGCCGCCGCTGCGGGGCCGCAGGCCTCCCAACGCGGCGCCCCCCGGGGCCGCGGCAGCCAGAAGCGCGCCCGCCCGCGCCGACTCCCACCCCCGCCCCGCGTTACCGGCCGCCAGCAGCAGCAGCAGCAGCAGCAGCAGCCCCGCGGCGGCGCGCGGCGGCTCCATCCCGGCGGCGGCGGCTCCCGCTGCCTCACGCGCTGCGGTGCGGTGCGGTGCGGAGCGGAGCGGAGCGGAGCGCGCCCCACCCGCCGGTAGGAGGCGCGGCCGCGGCTCCCGCCCCTTTTGTCCCACGCGCGCCGCCGTCTTCCCTCCTCCCCCTTCCCTTCCTCCTCCCCCAAGATGGCGGCGGCGGCGACGGCCGGCGGCGACGCGGGCCCGGCCCCGGTGCGGCTGCGGCTGCTGTTCGACTACCCGCCGCCGGGCAGCCCGGGCTGCGCGCTGTGCTGGCTGCTGCTGGAGCCCGGCCAGGTGCGCCTCGTCACCGACCTGCTCAGCCTCATCCGCCACCGCTTCGGCTTCAGCCGCCGCGCCCGCCTCAGCCTCTTCCTGGAGGGGGCGCTGCTGCCCCCCACCGAGAGCGCCCGCCTCGTGCGGGACAACGACTCCCTGCGGTACGGCCGGGCCGGGGGGGCCGAAAATCCCCGGAATGCGGGGAAAAGGGGGGGGGGAGGAGGGGCAGGGTCCGCCCGGGGCTCCGGCGGAGGGCAGCAGCCCCCCCCGAGCCCCCTTCACGCTGCCCGGTGGCGACCGCCGCGGCCCCCGCCCCCGGACGCACCCCCAGCCCTCTGGGTTGGTAACCTACGGAAAAGGGTACTGGTGCGTTCATGACGCTGACCGCTAGCTGTGTTTGGCTTTTTGACAGAGTAAAACTGGAAGAGGTAGTGGCAGATGATTCCGAAGAGATAGACAGCGGCTTCTTTGGTACGTCAAGGCAAGTCCAAAAAAGGCACAGACAAAAGCTGGAAGAGGAAGGATTCTCTAGAAGTGAAGAAGACAGACACAAAAGGGAAAAGAAAAGGAATAAACATAATCCTGAGTATTCCTCCTGTAGGGAAGAAACCTCTGCGAATAGTTGGGACTCTCAAAAAAAGTACAAGAAAAGAAAAAGGAAGGAAGAAATTACTGAAAAAGAAAGAGTCACAGAAGGTAAGGAGGAGAGCTCTACTGATCAACTTAAAAAGCTTAAAAAAACAGGGAGGGAGAAGGAGTTGGCAACAAAAAGGAAGGATGGAAAGCACACAAAGGCTGCTGGAGCAAAGACGGCTTTAGAACTGGTGAATGACAGCTTTCCCCTAAATTCTGGTAAAAGTAACACCAAAAAAATCACAACACAATCCAGGAACAAGACGGTGGGAGCTTCAGAATCCGATTCCTCCAGCACATCATCCGACAGTGACAGCAGTGAAGTAAATATAAAGCAGAGTAAATCTTCCCATAAACCTGTGGTGGCAACACTTCCCAGAAGCGCATCCCAAGTTGCTGCAAATTCTGATGTGAAAACTGCTGTTTCTAGTAAAGTGACTGTAAAGTCTAAAGCTGAAAACTCCACTAAGACTGCAGTTAGTAAAAAATCTAAAAAGTCCCAGTCCTCTAGCTCCGATTCTGACTCAAGCGCAGAGGACAACAAAGTGGTAACAGCACAAAACAGTACCACAAAGAAAAAGCCACTGCCTAATAATGCAGCCGCTGTAAAAACCAGTACCCCAAAGGCTCCCAATGCAAAGATCTCCTCTTCAGAGTCTGATAGTTCAGATTCAGAAACACTTGTTATTAAAAAACCCAAAGCAAATGCTGGACCGAGTAATTCTGTAGTAAGAAATGGTGATAAACAGTCGGCAGCCAGCGTTCAAGGAGCGCTGCCCAGCCCAGTTCTCGGAAGGGGGCGAGGAATGGGAGATGAAAACTTCTGGAGAGGATCGAGGGGCCGCGGGTTTCGTGGGATGACGAGGGGCCGCGGCCGTGGGAGAGGAGAAAACCAGGGCTTCTTCTATAACTACGACAGTGAAGGCCAGAAACAGAGGCAGTTAAATGAAGCAGTAACAAACACTTCTGTTCTTGTGCAGGTGAGTGACTTGTTGTGCACTCATTAGTCACCTTTCTCTTGCAGTTTGAACTATACAAAAATGATATATAAGGTGAGCATCATTAAAGAAGCAGAAATAGATCAACAGGGTAAAGGCTGGTAGTTTCTCAGTGTAATAAATCTCACATTTAGGGTATTTCTGTTTAGCAGCCTGAGGAAGTGTTTATCAGGTAATGTTTAAATGATTAAATTGTATTTTTTAATACAAAGCACTTACATCTGTACCTTATCCTTCTCAGAATTTCTTATAATTCATACAGCACAAACATTGTCTTCTGTTTTTATTAATACAATAATTAAATCAGTGGGTTTACTATTTCTTTCACAGAATCCTGTGGAGGTCCCCAAGAGAAACTACAGCGTATTACCTCTTCTAGCTGCCCCACCACAAGTGGGAGAAAGAATTGCCTTTAAGGTAAAGAACTTGTGAAATCTAGAATGTTAGTGGGCTGAAAATCTTTCATTTGGGCCACTGTAAATTTTGCAGGACATGATACAGACAGCATAGTCCTCACGGCCAAAAGCTTACACTGAAGAGTTTCAGCTTGCCTTGTTGTGTAGAAATACAAGAATTAGGAATCCATAAAGTCCTCCTTGTCCTAATTATTTCTTCTTTTTTCAATATTTTGGTCTAAATGTAAGCAAGTTGTTCAGAAGCTAGGACTTCTTGTTGTGTCTAATGTTTGTAGACATGTTTGAAATTGTTCTCTCCTCTCTTACTGTCTTTCTAATCTAGTAGTTTCCCATATATTAGAAACTGTTACAGTTTCTGTTGTTAGCTTTAAAAATATTTTGCCCTGAGATGTCTAGCTTCAACTTTACTTTGATTTTTACAAAGGTTTTGAGCACACACGCTTAAGTGAAATGCACTTTCTTTGAACTTACTAAATTTGTATAACATAAGCAGAGAAATGTTGTCTTCACTTTTGTTTCAGTGGGAATTTCCACATACGTTTGTGCAGTGACTCTCCTCCCTAGTACACAAGTCACTCCACAGATAACTGAACTTTCCTGGTTGCTCCTTCGTGAAATGTATTTCCAAGATTTACATTTAAACAAGAATGCCCTAAAGAAGCACGTTACCCCTTTCTTTGTTACATGTAAAGAAAGTCAGCATTAAAACTAGATGCTATAAAAAGAAAAAAAATCCCCTATGTTGTTATTTCTCCCCCATACAAGTAATTATACTTCACTGCAAAATAAAAAAGCAAAGAAAAATGAAGTAACTGCAGCTAAGGAGACTGGGATCCTTCTCCCAGTCTCCTTGTACAGCCTGACCTGAATGGAAATCCTCTGGAGCAGTGAGTCCTGGCAGACTGGCTGGGACTGTGACAGGCATCAGGATCCAGGAGTGGGAGGCTCAGTTCTTGCAATTCTCTCTCGCTGAGGAAGCCGTGTCTGGGTATAGGTGGCATCATCAAAGATCTGGAGAAATTGTCACTTCTTATTTATGTTTCTTTCAACAGCGCTTGGAACTAACTGATAATTACAGTCCTGAAGTTTCAGACTATAAGGTATTGTTGTTCATTACTTTTTCTCTTAACTTACTTGCAGGACTATCATAGACAAGATAAAGCTTTCGTTGTTTTGAGGTTGTACAGTATTTTTCATCTCCTTCAGGTGACTCTGCAGACTGGTGCTGCAGTAAAAATTAAAACTCTAAAAACCAAACTAATAAAAAAAATTTGAAAGCTGTGGTAATTTTTTAAAAAAATGCAAGTACTACTACTGATTGTTAATATTTTAAAGAGAGGACAAAAATGCAGACCTTTAGGTAGAAAAATGTAGCCATCCTAGAGTCAAGGCAAATTCTTGAAACTGGTGCAAGTAAATTTTGTGGCTACTTCAAATAACTTGGTTTCTGGCTAAGTAATGATTTTAACTACAAGGACTGAGGGAATGAAAATCTTCGGGTTTACTGGTGCTACTAAGTACAGATTGTTGAGCTTTAATGTTTTGCAGATTTTTTGCACAGAGATAAAAATACGTAACAAACACATACTTCCTCTAATTGTGCTTAAGTATTGTAGTGGTTGTAATAGTTACCCCATGCTGAAGTGTACCATATCTGATTCTTTTCTTGTTGTTTTATGAAGGAAGGGAAAATAATCAGTTGGAACGCTGATAAGAAACAGATAGAGCTTGAGATCCTTTCATCACCTGCAGGCAAGTATACCGACCTTAGGATGCTGAATGCCTCTTGTCACGTACGTCCCCTGGAAAATGATGGTTCAGAGGCAAATTTCCTGTTTCAGGAGTATTTCCAATTTCCTCAAGCTCCTTTTCACTGCCTCCCCCACCCCGCCAAGTCTGTTTAAGTATAGAATGTTTGACACTTGCTAGTTTTCTTGAAGCTGTTCATATGTATTTGCAAAATTCAATTTGTTCAGTCAGTATGAGTAACAGTAATTCATCTCCAGGTAGAACTGTTTTTTCATATCCTGAAAGATTAAAATAACTGTACAGAATTACAGAGAAAATATTAGGTCCTAATGCTGTTTTTGTGAAGTCAGTGAAGCCACTGTCTTCACTGGACATGTCCTTACAGTGACAAAGCACACTTCAAAGACCTGAAATTATGCATGTGTATACTACAGTTGCCATTTAAACGAGCATTAATACATCATCATCCCATGAGCATTTTTCTCAAACTTATGTAGCAGATTGCTGATAAGCTTTTCTTCCATGCACTGCAGTGATATTAGATAATTACCTTAATTTTGGTTTGTAAAATTCAGTTCTGTCTCAAGATTTTTCTTTAGCATTATAAACATTATTGATGTGGTATAAGTTTTGAACTCAAAAGGTAGTAAAGAGCAGTCCCAGCCCAAATAAATTACTAATGTAAGGAGTTGATGCTATGTTGTGTGGTACGATAAAGCATAACACACAAAGTAACATAGCTCAGGTGATGCTCTGAACCACTGGGACATGAATTATTGCAGCTATTTGGAGTAATCAGTAAAAGACTGTGCTTGATTAGCTTTCTAAATATTGTGAAAATGTGTATCCTTTTGTTTATGGTTAACTGATTTTTTTTTTCTTTTTTTTTTTTTTTTTTACTTTTAAGTGGCTAAAGAACCAGGGAAATTTGATCTCGTTTACCAGTCTGCAGATGGAGCTGAGCTGATAGAGTACGCTGTTTCTCAGGATACAAAGGTACGTGGGTGTCTCGTTTTGAAGTCTGTTGCAGTGTTTCACATAGGTGATATATTCCCTGGTTTATGATGCTGTTCATTTCAGTGAGATTTCTTTTATAGTGCATCTGATGAAAACACATAAAAACAAAAATAATTGCTCCTTTCTAGTGAGAGCGCATATGATTACAAGATATCACTTCCTCCATGTTATTCAAAAAACAGTCATCAAACTGTGTAACTTTTTGTTTTGGCTAATTAATACTATGTCTAGAGTATCAGTTTGTACAGGCTTACTCATTTGATATACTGGGTAAGGAAAGACGCAGGTAAAAAAACAATACAATAGGAGAGTTGAGAGGCATTAGGAAGATCCCCAAATCACAGGAAGATCTTTGTTTAGTAGCATTGTTGTTCAAGTCCAGACAAAGCATAATGCAGAAGAAATTCCCATCTACCTATGTAGCTTATACATGCTAAGTATTTTCTGTATTTTTTTCAGATAACTGAAAGTTGGGATGCATTGATAGAGCCAAGATTGATTGTTGAGCCTCCGATTAATGGATCGAGCCTTGAAAATGGAAAAATCTAAGATATGAACAAATGTAAATAACTCTACGGACTGTTTTGTGAAGTACTACCTTCTAGTTACGAAGACAGCAGATCCACTGGTGGATATTTTTAATAAATGATTTTTAAATGAAATTATGCCAAAAGAAAAATAAATACTTCTTTTTTTCTTAGGATATGTTTTTATTTAATATAGGAATGCTTTGTTTAATATAGGAAGTATTTTTTTATAGAAGCTTAATAACAATTTTTACATCCTATGGCTCTGAGTTGCAAAATTGGAACGGTTTGCTCAAAGAGATAAAGTAAGACTTTCTGATACTGTCAGTAGCTCCACTTTGTCTAGCCAGACTAGAGCAGTATAACTGCAATACAAAGGTGACTTGCTGTGAGGATAATTAAAAACAGCATTAAAAATTAAATCGAAGTATTATTGATAGGCATTTCTCCTTCTCCACAGCTACAGAGCACAATACAAATGCTGTGATTTTGCAGTTATATACAGAGTTCATTTGAACATGTCAAGAAAAGATTTATTGATATTAAGCTTCTGTAATTTTGAGAGCTGATAAATAGTATTGGTAAGTGAGAACTTTATCTAGAACCAGTGGAACATAACATGAGTCCCAGGCAAAATTATGTCCCAGTGTATTAATCTGTGTAGGCTCTGAAACTTTTCAGGAAACCCTTTTGCCCTTTCAATGCCGAAGTGTCTGTCCCGGCTCTCTTCTTTCCTTGAGTACCTGAATGGGTCACCAGCTGGTGGCAGTGCATTTCACTGACGTCTTTGCTAACTATTGGCATTGAGGTAGTACCTAGAACACTTATCTGTAAGATACTGTACTTTGCCAATATGTAATCTTACTATTTAAGATAATCCTTGTC
This sequence comes from Dromaius novaehollandiae, assembly GCF_036370855.1. Classification (NCBI taxonomy): domain Eukaryota; kingdom Metazoa; phylum Chordata; class Aves; order Casuariiformes; family Dromaiidae; genus Dromaius; species Dromaius novaehollandiae. Next base: position 11,839,077 of record NC_088115.1, on the reverse strand, counting down.
CCAGATAATTGACTCTAAAGAAGAAAAGATGAAAAAATATCTGGATACAAACTCCTGAAGAATTGTACATTATGGTTAAGCTAAAATATATTATCTGGCTAATGCATGGTTATAGTAAAATATTACACACCTTTGCATTATTCCTGTTAAAATGTCTTGTTCATGAAAAACACTTCTATGTGAGTAAAAAATTAATTTCCATGCTGCATTTCTCTTTAGTTGCCATTATTTTATGTTAAAAATTGATCTTAAAGCAATTGACAGTTGAATTCATGTATCGATGTTCTTGCAAACTAGACAAAAAGCAAATTCCAGCCATTTCTTCACAATCATGCTGAGACAGGATTAATAGATCAATATTTTTTTTTACAATAAATTGTTAATTTCTAATTCTTATAAAATTGCAGACATTAAATGCAAATATTTTGTAGCATTTTAGAGGAGGACTTATCTCTTGCTCCATTGTCTACAGTGCATTTTGGCTACAGACTTAAGATCTAAAGTCCCTCTGGCTGCAAGGATCAAATCATGGTTGAAAACAAATTATCCCAGAGAGAGGATGTTTTGAAGATAAAACCTTGAGTTTTATTTGTTCGCTGTTACCAAGCTAGT